>NW_006284838.1:1380553-1408212 GCF_000327345.1 Myotis davidii | reverse complement strand
AAAATCGCATAACAGCCGAGCATACACCCAGCAGCGCTGCTGATGCCTGAACGGTATGTGGAATGAAGTGGGCGGGCATCGGGAGGCCACTATGGCACGGGGCAAGCACTATGGGCAGTCTATCTGAAGTGTACCTGGCGTATAAGACGACCCCCCACTTGGAGGCATATTTTTCAGGGCCAAAAAATCGTCTTATACGCCGGCAAATACGGTAAGTCAATTTACTGGAAAGCAGCTGCATCAGCATTTTCTCCAGGCGATCTTACGGAAGCAGCTGTTCCTAATAGCTAAAGTCCAAAACAAGCTAACGAAGGCAGGGTTTATAATGGCCAAGATCAGTATGTAAAGTCAAGTGAACTCTCACCTACATATATTACACTTCTATAGAGAATGCCATAAACAAATTCATATATTCTGCATACGTGACAAATATGTGTAAAATTTACAAAGAGTTTAACATTTATTTGGTAATAAAAAGCAATCAATAAGGCCAATAGGACCTCAGGGAATCTTCTTGTACTTTAATTACTTATGTTTAAAGTCTGGTGTCCCTCAACTGTTCTTTTTTCCACCCAGTGTGTCTATATGCAACCTTACGCTTTGATACTTGCAAAGAAAAGAGGTAGGAGTCAGTGGAGATCTTAAGATAAATCTGTAGGTTGCCAGATAATGTTCTTCAATCTTAGGATGAGGAACCAATGCACAGGGTTTGAAAGTTTTTACTGAGAACAGGTTACTATAACACACCCCAAATAACACACAGTCTGGGGATAAAGTTTTTCTTCCTTCAAGTCACTAAACAAGAATACCAAGTCATCCTCATGGCCTCTCCAGAGGTTCCACATGAGCCCACCCAGTTGATACTTCAGGCTATCCCTGTCCTTCCCTGTCTCCATCCACAACTCCACAACATGTCAGAGAGAACATCAGAAAGAGTGCACACTTCCTCCTTAGACCCCAAATGTTGCCAGTGTTATTCACAACATGTGTTTAATATATATACAGTATATATATGTACATATATATATTATTAATTTCAGAAAGGAAGGGAGAAAGAGATTAAAACATCAATGATAAGAGAGAATTATTGATCTTATTGATCAGCTGCTTTCAGCATGCCCCACACTGGGGATTGAGCCCACAACCTGGACATATGTTTCCTGAAGGGGAATCGAACAGTGACCGTCTGGTTCATTAGTTGAGGCTCAATCACTGAGCCATGCTGACTGGACAATAACTTTCTTAACTCATCATAGAAAACAAAACTATGTATTTCACCTCTAAATTATACCCATCATTTAAGTGTTCATACAGAAGCATTGCTTATACACACATGAGGACTCACCTAGTCTTCTTACCTCCACTCACATCTTGCCTTTAGATCTGCAATGTCTCCGAAATATCTTAACCTTGGTGTCTTTTGTTTTCTTTGGACTTAGATCAGGCTTGATGAACCTGTGTTGTGTAATTAGTATTTATTTTTATAGGAAGTCTCTCTTCCTGGTCGCTCCTAGCTCAGTGCTCAGGCATCCCAGGTTCCACAGGCCTCCTTCAGCACTTCTGTATGACCAACAGCCTTGTGCCACCTTTACTTCCCCTTCTACAAACAGGTGTGGCATGTCCCACCATAAGATTTTAGAATCACCTGTGGTGACAGAAAAAAATAAAACTCATATTAGTACAAGAAACATTGTGACTATAGGGTGAAGAGAGTTCCCACAATTCAGGATCTCTAATATGCTTGAATGCCACCGCTAATTTCTACAGTCCTTGAAGGATTCCACTTATTTAGATCACACACGATAATTCTATTTTCACCTAAACAGCAGCAACTGTGATTTGCAGTTGAGTGCTCTCAAACATTTAATATGAGAAACGGGGGGACTAGGGCAGAGCTCTCCAACATGACCCTAGGAAGAAACACTGAAACACCCCAGAGCTTACAGCTCACATGTTGAAAAGAAGAGGTTGCCCCAGTGCTGCCTGGCTGTCCTTGATCTTCCATTTGAAGGACATGGCATGCTGAGTAACAGAATTACTTCCTTTTTTAGGATTATATAAGTAGTTCGTGGGCACTAACATTGCAGGGGTTTAAAATACAACACACTTCCAATTCCAAGCCCCTTACACCCAAAAGACATCTTCCAAGTAAAATACTAAGACCATCAAGCTTTGGGGCAAACTCCATGAGAATACAAATCCCAGGAAGGAGTCATTGGGGAGCAGCATTCCTGTCTCACTGCTTTACCCCCATTATTGTGGCTCTTGACTATTCTATATAATAAACAGGTAATATACAAATTGACCATCACTCCAACACACAAGATGGCCACCACAAGATGGCCGGCAGGGGAGGGCAGTTGGGAGCAACCAGGCCTGCAGGGGAGGGCAGTTGTGGGGGGACCAGGCCTGCAGGGGAGGGCAGTTAGGGGTGACCAGGCCTGCAGGGGAGGGCAGTTAGGGTAAACCAGGCTGGCAGGGGGGCAGTTAGGGGCAATTTGGCGAGCAGTGGAGCAGTTAGGCATTGATCAGGCTGGCAGGGGAGTAGTTAGGGGGCAATCAGGCAGGCAGGCAGGTGAGTGGTTGGGAGCCAGTAGTCCTGGATTGTGAGAGGCCTGATAGCCTGGGATCCCTTGAAGGTCCCCAGATTGGAGAGGGTGCAGGCTGGGCTGAGGGATACACATACAATGCATGAATTTCATGCACCGGGCCTCTAGTTTTGAGAATAAACAAAATTAAATCAACCTTGAAATGAGTCTAAGTTTTCAATCTTAGAACAGACATATTGTGGTTTAGCTCCTTACCACCCCTCTCTTCCCTAGTCTGTATTCAAACTACATAAAACAATGCATTTCATCATATAAAATTAGTAGGGCCAGAACCAAAATTTGGGAACTTTCTGTAAAACCTGACATCAAGTATATTTTAGCTATGGAAAGAGAGCAAATGTGTTGTTATATATCTAACGTCCAGGGCCCCTTTCTATCCTCCCCTCCCCTGGACTCCAAAGCCCTAGAGAAATAATTAAACCAGAGAGCAGTCCCAAAAAATGCTTTCTGAGCCCTGCTGTCATAAGTGGGTTCATTGGATCTCTTCAATTCAAATCTGAAATGCAGCATGACTCCATTTTCAAGGGTCTAAATTCACATTAGTTTTTTCCTGTGAATGGCCAGTGGCATCTAAGGATAAGCTGTATTGGCTGGCAGTGTGAAGGTGTTACTTGGATTAACAGACTTGCTCACAGTCAAAATAAGAAGGGACCCATAGATCAGCATGGTAAGGATCTCTCACCCTTGGCAACAGCACGGATGGACCTGGAGAGTATTATGCTAAGTGAAATAAGCTAGTCAGAGAAAGACAACCACCATATGATTTCACTCATATGTGGAATCTAATGAACAAAATAAACTGACAAACAGAACAGAAACTGAGGCATGGATACATGGAACAGACTGTTAGCTGTCAGGGGTGAGGGGATTTGAGAGGCTGGATGAAAGAAGGTGCAGGGATTAGCCAAAGAACATATATTCATAACCCACAGACACAGACAGCAGTGTGGTGTTGGCCAGAGGGAGGGGGCTTGCTGGGGCTGGGGGGAGGTGGGCAAATGGGAGGAGAGGAATGGGGACACCTGTAATAGTGTAAACAATAAAAGTAAAGTTAAAGAAAATGCAGGATTCATGGTTATCTGCATCAGAATTCAGAAAGGGAGTTTGGAAAAAATCACTATTACCAGGCTCCACCTAAAGCCTGAGTCAAAATCTTTATAAAAACTCTGAGCATCTGTATTTGAAAATGTTTTTCATTCATTTTTAATAGCAGAAATCCTCAAGCCACCCTTATGTCATCTCTTACTTCAGAAAACATCGGAGCACATGTGCACAAACACATGTACATATATAAACATATAAATACATGTATTTTTCCTTTTGTAGTGTAAGCAAGTCAAACAATGCCACATTGTTGTTCTAACCAAGGCTATAAATCCTCTGTGTTATGCATGTTTAATATGCCCTTAAGCAGAACCATTTGATGGTTTTCTAAGTTACCAATAACTTCTCAGACCTTAAAACTAAACTGAGAGTTCAGGAGATGCGATTTCCATCGCCAGCTCTACCAATCACTTAAAAAAAATTTAATTTAAATTATTTATTGTTTCAAAGTATTCCATAAGTCTCCTTTTTCCCCCATTGACCCACCTCCCAGCATATGCCCTAACCTCCCCACTCCCCACTGTCTGTGTCTATTGGTTATGCTCATATGCATTCATACAAGCCCTTTGGTTGATCTCTTACCCCCTCACCCCCCACCTTCCCTCATAGGTTAGACAGTCTGTTCAATGCTTCTATGACTCTGGTTCTGTTTTTATTCATCAGTTTATATTGTTCATTATATTCCATAAATGAGTGAGATCATGTGATATTTATTGGGATCACAGGGTCAAATAGCAGTTCCATTTTTAACTTTTTGAGGAAACTCCATACTGTTTTCCACGGTGGCTGCACCAGTCTGCAGTCCCACCAGCAGTGCACAAGGGTTCCTTTTTCTCTGCACCCTCGACAGCACTTGTCATTTGTTGATTTGTTGATGATAGCCAATCTGGCAGGTGTGAGATGGTACCTCATTGTTGTTTTGATTACCAATCACTTTTTGAAAGATATCAGAGATCTATAAAAATAAGAAGGGACCTGTAGATCAGTGTAACAAGGAACTCTTACCCTTCACAATGGCACAGGTGAACCTGGAGAGTGTTAGGCTAAGTGAAATAGCCAGTCAGAGAAAGACAAGTACCCCATGATCTCACTTTTATGTGGAATAGAATGAACAAAATAAACTGACAAACAGAGCGGGATCAGTGTCCTCATTCAAAAATGACGGACTAGCTCTTTGAGGGCTTTATCAGCTCCAAAATTAAATCACTGTATTGAACAGTGATTTGAAATCTGGGGAACTATATGGCGGGGACAGATTGTGAGACAAACGGCAGCCATCCTCTCATGTACTCTTGACAGAACACTAAGGAAAATGTGCAAGCTCATCTGCGTAATTAATTCTCGAATCTGAGTCAGAATCACATTTCATTCGCTTTGCAAAGAGCACTGACACAGACCTTACCGATGGCTCTAACCGCATGATCTCCAAAGGCCAGAAAAGAGAGTCCCTTATACTGAGGTCAAAGTTCTCCCCAAGCAGAGAAGCCTCATGCTTATGTGGCTTAGTTTTGAGCCCAGAAAAATATATTAAACTCAAAGACATGGACAACCCAAATATCAAGTGGCAGGGTGATGGCTTAATTCTAGTGAGAAGCAATAGTCAAAAAAAGTACGCAGTAGTCAGAAGGGCAGATAAACCACAAATGAGCACAGATTTGCTCTTCTGTAAGCTGACAAGCAGTCTATTACGCTGCCACAAAGGAAATGCACTGGAATAGAACTTTTCTAAGATCGCTTATGTGAGCGCCTAAGAGATTTGAATTGTTCCTCAAGGTAGTTGCCCTTAGCAAGTCAATAAATTGGAATGAAGGTATAAACTTCACACCTAGTGCATTTTCTCGTCTCATGTTCCTGTTTGACATCCGATTTTCATTTGTGAGATGTGTTAGATTCAGGGTGAGGATGGATTGAGATATCATATATTGGGCACAGGAGTCAGAAATACGACGGAGCGAGCCACGCCAAGCGCGCCCAGCCCTGCGTGGTAACAGGAGCCTGAGAACCGAGGCCAGATTGGCAACGTGAGTCACAGGAATGCGCTCGCTTTCTTCTTGTTATTCAAGAATACTGATGTGTATTGCTGAAGGAATTTTGGCTTTGAAATGGGAGCAAAATTAGTGGCGGAAATATTTATGACATACGCGGTGCTCTTCGATAGATGCATGCTATATTTTTCCGTATGTGGTGATGGATATAAGCTGTCTTTAATCAGCCTGGCCGGATGCTGCAATCTCAAGACACAGTGAAATACGGGGTTT
Organism: Myotis davidii; assembly: GCF_000327345.1. Lineage (NCBI taxonomy): Eukaryota > Metazoa > Chordata > Mammalia > Chiroptera > Vespertilionidae > Myotis > Myotis davidii. The sequence goes on along the minus strand of NW_006284838.1, from coordinate 1,402,241 downwards.
CATAAAACTAACTAAATCTGGGGCCCTGGTTGCATTTGCGTAGCACCTGGTTGCCTGCCTCAGCACAAAACCAGCTGGCAGCTGCTTTATGTTTTGCTTTGTTTTGTGAGGTTTTGTTATTTATTGTCCAAATGTTCCTCATGAATTCCCAGAAGCAGGAAAATGTAGACCACCGGAAATGGAGGTAGTTTGTTAGGGTTCATGAGAAATGTCACTTCCATGAAAGTAACCGTTCTCTCTGCTTTCTCTCTCCTGTCACTTCCCGAGGGCTCTGATTTAAAAGTCTTTCTCTGACTCCTCCACCCTCTGAAGTGGGTCACTGAACACCTCAGGCCCAAGGTGTCCGAGAAACCAACACATCCGATTGCGTCGTGCCCTACACGCCAGCTGACCCTGGTGTGGACAGGCATCCCTGTTCTCGCCCGTGGACAGGAGATGCTGGCCTGTTCCTACATAACCACGTCCCTGTCCTCGCCGGGAACCGTGCTCCTGAGATGACTGTGAACACACTTCGAGTTCAAGTGGAGCGGAGCACTTGAACTGAAACGAGGTCTAACTGGCGAATCATTTTCAGAGGTGAAGCTACAACTTGAAATTCTCTCTCTGAAACCTTGAGAAATGCCCACACCTGGCTTAGGTCTCACGAATGTTATTCTGTAAACATGACGTCTAAGACAGTGTTCAGACTGTTCAGCTGCCGAGAGAGGCTGGAGGGAGGGGAAGCCATTCTCCTGGTCCGGGGAGGAGGTCAGCACTTGCAAAGGCTGGGCACGGTGCCAACACGCTGTGTCAGGGGCCCAATTATACGTTGGCAGCGACTTGATAAAGTATGTATTGGTGATTCCTTTGAACAGACTTGGCAGGGGGGAGGAAAGGGGGGGGATAAACCATCTTTCCAGAATCTTGTAGCAAGTGAATGGAACAAAGATTTCCACTAACTGTGGTGCACTTGTAAAATTTTTTCACTAAACCCGACATTTTTATTCTGACCCTGTTCACCGTCCACATAGTTGGCCCTACTATTACTAAAAGAACCTAAGGTTTAGAGATTATTTTCAATAGTGAAAATGCTACCAGCTTTTAAAAAAATATATTAAATAGATGATCACTGTGAATGTTTTTCTAAGCTGAACACTGGAGTCCAGGTTTTAGAACAAAACATATTAAACAAAATGTTTTTGTTTGTTTTATAAACAAGTTAAAAGGCAGAACAAATTAATTCTGGTGTCTTCATTAAGCACGTACCAGGCTCTTCGGTAGGTACCACGGGTTAACAGGGAAGAACCCACAGCCCCTTTCCCCAAGAAGCTTGGAGCATATCTTAAGAAGCTCACATCAACAGATAATTGCAATGCAATGTTAATATATTCAAACTAAGTTACGAACAGGGAACAATATGGGGAAGCTCAAAGTATAATTAATCAGGAGAGGATACTAAGATGGCAGGAAATTCTTCATAAAGGCAAAAAAAAACCAATAAACAAAACAAAAGAAACCCCAACCTGGTGTGATTTCAAAGCCTGTATTGTATTGGGGATTGGGGAATAAAGGATGGAGGGTCCCTGCTTATTTGGAAATATCACCTGTCATTATTCTGAGGTGTTTGGGATGCTTATATCTGGATTTCGAATTCTGTCCTCGCAGACAGAAAGCATAAACTTATCACTTTTTTTCCCCTGCAGATGCATTCCTTTGATTCAGGAGGATATTTTTAAGATAATTGGCTTCTCAGCACTCTAATACCTATTGTATTGTCTGGGCACTTCTCTTGCTCATGTTACTTATTGATCTGCCTGGCACTCAAAGGCATTTTGAGAGCTCAACCCAGCTATGAGGCATGGTGATCCAGCAAACATTTTGAATCTAAGGAAACCTAAGATCATGAAAGTGTGTTAAAATAAGAGGAAACAAGTTTAAGGTTCTACAAGATATATAATATGTACTTGAGTTAGAACAAAGGCAAAGGAGATAGATAAAAGAAAAAGAATCTGCAGTAGAACAGATAAGATTTAATGATTAATCACCTGTCAAAATTGTTATAGGAAGAGATGAATTGATAAATTTTCAAATTCCAACTTCATATGATCATGCAAAATTACAGGAAGTAAAAGGAAAGTGGTAAATAAAAATATCCCATTGTCATTAGTTGTTGATAAAGGGTTTAGCAGGCATGGTTAATGCAATTAAACAAGCCAATATATTCGAAATCGTGCCATGGAGGCTGATAGGCAAAACATTGTTAAACCAGAAGTACCGATTAATTACTTTATTGGACCATTAAACATCTGGCTTGTCTTTGTTACTCAATAAAACTAAACAGTTCATTAAAAATCAATGAATCATGACAGGAAAAGATGAGAGGCTTTGTTTTTCCATTTTCTTTCAGTTTACCTATAGATTAGAGGATTTTATTTCCTTTTGAACCTCTGAAATCTAATGAAAAGTCACAGACTTCACTGAATGATAAGAAATCCTATGCCCCAAATTAAAATCAGAAATTGCAAACCTATAATTCTTGAGTAATTGCAAATTAACCAAGTTGCAGAGGTCAGTAGAGAAGGAAAACCCTTTTTGAAATACACACCACATGGCTTTCTGGAATTTATTTACAACTGTGGTGGTGCAATGTCTTTGCAACTATTTCTTTTAAGTTATCACTTGCCCATAAGTAGGTCAAAGTATTGAATAAAGAGGATTCAAAATTCACATTAAATATATATATAATCTAATGGTATAAATAAATTACTAAAGTTCCACCATACTAACCAATCACTGAAATATTTCATTTACCCTCAGATATATCCATATAAAGAGACATGTCTATATCGAGCTCTATAAGTTAAAAGGATTGTACTGCAGAGCCTATGTTTTATTTTTTACTTAATGCCTTCATTTTGAATGTATTTTTATATCAGATTATTAATGAGTATCTAGATAATATATTCTCCATTTATTATTGAACTAATTAACTGCTATTGTAAATGTACATTGTTTTTAATTTTTGCAATTATATATTTACTCCAATGACAACTCTTGCCCATATACCATTGTCGTTTTATATAATTATGCTCTTTGCATAAATTCTGAAAAGTAAAATTCATTGGTTACTAATACAGGTACCAAACTGGAAAGTATTATCTAAGTTAAAATAATTTAAGTAGTGAAAATATTAATTTATTATTAATTTAAAATCCTACCCATGAGTATCCTGGGAAGAGGAGGGAGTGGTGGCATAGATGTTGAATATCTCCAAATCTACATAAAAGCAAACATAGTAAATAGATAGCAAAACCAAAGACATGTAAACAACATTTACAATAAAATAAGGTGATAGTCCTGGATGGGTTGCTCAGTTAGTTGGAGCGTTGTCCCAATGTAGCAGTGTTGTGGGTTTGACCCCAGTCAGAATACATGCAGGAGTCAACTGATGGATGCATGAATGAGTGCGACAACAAATCGATCTCTCTCTCTCTCTCCTTTGCTTTCTCTCTCTAAAATCAATTTAGAAAACTAGGTTATAAATATAACAAAAATTTCAAATTATTAGCAGACAAACTTAATAACCACAAAACCTACCTGATATCAGTGTCTGTGCAAGAGAGAACAAAAGAGACCATGAGATGGCTAACAGATATGAGAATCACAGAATTTCAAAATAGCCCACAGGCAACAGGGCTGACCAATCTGAGAACAGCATAAGAAACTGGGAGATGGCATTGCCCTTCTACAGGGACTGGGTACTAGGAAGCTGGAGTAAAGGGTAAGGACTCTGGACTAGTCTATTCTCTGTGAACTCCAGGAAGACTGACTTCCCGGAGCTCCCTTCTAGGAGAGGGTGGCAGGAGTCCACACAGGGAATTTGAGCGCTGAATTTGAGCAGGACAGGGATAATGCTGAAAAGTGAAGAGAAGCTCCAGGTAAATATGGGGAACGGAAGAGATCCCAGAAAGTTCAGGAGCAACCTACCACAGTTCTGAAGTCTATATGAAAAGACCAGAAGAGGGAGCTCTTTGAAATGAGAAAAGCTACCCAGAACCACACTTCCTTCTACAAGCTCAGGAGAGCCCTGGCCCAGTGGCTCAGTTGGTTGGAGCATTGTGCTGTACATCAGAAGTTTGTGAGTTCAGCCCTGACCGGTTTGGCTCAGTGGATAGAGCGTCGGCCTGCGGACTCAGGGGTCCCAGGTTTGATTCCGGTCAAGGGCATGTACCTTGGTTGCGGGCACATCCCCAGTAGGGAGTGTGCAGGAGGCAGCTGATCGATGTTTCTCTCTCATCAATGTTTCTAGCTCTCTATCCCTCTCCCTTCCTCTCTGTAAAAAATCAATAAAATATATTTTTAAAAAAAGTTTGTGAGTTCAATTTGGATGAGGAAATACACCTAGGTTGCAGGTTGGATCCCCTTGCAGGTTGGATCCCCGGTGGGGGCATGTACAGGAGACAACTGATTGATGTTTCTCTCTCTCTCTCTCCACCGCCCCCCCCCCTTGCCCCCACACACACTTCCTCTTGCTAGGAAATAAATTAAAACAACACACAAAAAAAACACAAATATATATCCTCAGTGAGGATTAAATAAATAAATAAATAAATGTATGTTCGGGATCATTCATTTCACAAAAAATGAGCAACAGAAAAGTACTGAGGTCAAATTTCATACTGAGTTAACAAAAGAAAGATGATAATAAAGATAATTACATTTCTGTGTATAAGGAAAACACACCAGAATGACATATCACAGATGCACAGGAAAGAAAAGAAAGGAAAGAGGGGCTGTGTGTCTGTGGATTTAAAGATTCTTAAAAGTTATAAGGATACATCCTTGTAAATAAATGATGAAACTATAAGGAAGCATAAGGATACACTTACTATGGAAGTCAGGACTGTGGATACTGTTAAGGAGAGTCAGTGTGAAACTGTGAGATCAAAGAAAGTACATTGAGATGTCTGGGAAGTCCTGCTCTCAGGCCTGGATTGTGGTTACAAGGCTGTCTTATTCCACTAAGGTAGACATTGGTATGTTTTTCTTAATCTGCTTTATTTTACAGCAAAAAGATTAACACAAAAGAAAGAAAGAAAACATACCTTCCTTCAACCACATGACAATGCTGGACATGTTATTTTCTTTTTCTTTAAAATATTTTTTTATTGATTTCAGAGAGGAAGGGAGAGGGAGAGAGAGATAGAAACATTGATGATGAGAGAGAATCATTGATTAGCTGCCTCCTGCAAGCCCCACACTGGGGACTGAGCCCGCAACCCAGGCATGTGCCCAGACCAGGAATCAAACCGTGGTCTCCTAGGTCATAGGTCTATGCTCAACCATTGGGCCATGCCTGCCAGGCTAGACATGTTATTTCCATTTCTCCTTTCCTTTCTCTTTCTCTATCTCTGTTTTGCAGTTTGATAGTTTATTGGCAATATCTTGTATTAAGTTGCATTTATTTGATTTCTCATGTTTACTATGCTAATAATATTTTTTAAAATGTATTTTATTGATTTTTTACAGAGGGGAAGGGAGAGGGATAGAGAGTTAGAAACATCAATGAGAGAGAAACATTGATCAGCTGCCTCCTGCACACTTCCTACTGGGGATGTGCCTACAACTAAGGTACATGCCCTTGACCAGAATCAAACCAGGGACCCTTAAGTCCAGAAGCTGACGTTCTATCCACTGAGCCAAACCAGTTAGGGCTATGCTAATAATATTTTAACTTTTTTTCTTTGAGAGATTTCCTTCCAATATTCTTTTTATCCATTTAATTATTAGTATATGATTAATTTCTAATTGACTATAAGAACTCTTTTAATATTAAGGTTTTTAAGCTTATGACTGATCTATAAATTTTTAGTTATTCAATATTTCATTTTATAGATAATTTATTAACCATTAAAATATTTACATATAGTTAAATCTGTATATTCTTCAACTTTAGTTATCCTAATTTTCTTTTATGCTCAGAAATTCTTCCCTCACCTCAAAATAATGACAAGATTGGCTCATATTCTTTCCAAGTTCTTACATGGTTAACTTTCCTTGTTTATTACTTTAAGGCTTCTGCACTTCGTTTTAATGTATGATTTAAGGTTCAGAACAACAAAATTATACTCTTCCAAAGAGATAGCCAATTATTCCATCATAACTTGTTGGAAAGTCTATAATTTCCTCTTATTTAAAAATGCTCTTCTTATCAGAATGTGCATTTTTCTTAAATTTGACAAAACAAAATCTTTTGACAGCTAAAGCTGACATTATCTCTAGCCTTTATTACTTTATATTAAAAACATTTAATGAAGCACAATGCATATAATGTACAGAAACTATTTGGTGGATGTAACTAGACCTCAGATGGAAAAAGATTCTTCCACTCAGCATCCTTACACCATGGTTTCTCTGAACATCGAACATCATTGATTAGTTTTTGGTGGTTATGTGAGATCCTACAGTATGCAATCTTTTACACCAAGGCCTGAACATCGAACATCATTGATTAGTTTTTGGTGCTTATGCAAGTGAGATCTTACAGTATTCAATCTTTTACACCAAGGTTCTTTGGCTCAAATTTAAGTTTCTAGATTCTTCTCCTTGTTGTAAAGTAGTATTTTTTGTAGGATTATGTTATAAATTATTTTATCTCTTCTATGAATAATGCCACTACGAACATCATTGTACAGTATTTTGAATAAATATGTTAGCATTATGGTTAGACATAACGCTTCAAAGTTGAAATGCTGAATCGTGGGATGGGCACATATCCAGCCTTTATAGATATTGTCAAGCAGATTTGGAAGTGGTTGTATAAGCTTACACACCACTGTTGACAATTACTGCTGCTCCAAATCCCCACCAATATTGGGTGTGAGTCATTGTACTTAGACATTGTGCCATTGTGGTCTTGATTTGTATTTCTATGATAACTAATGAGGTGGTACCACCTTCTGTACGTTTCTCAGCCATTTGGGTAGCTTCCTGTGAAATGTCATTGAATGTTTGCCTCTTTTTTCCATTTGGTTGACTACCTTTTTAAAAAACATGATTTGCATGCATTTTTTAATATATTTTGGGTGACAGTTCTTTGTCATAAATTTATAATGCATTTACAGTCTTCAAAAATGAAATAAATATTTACATTTTTCCTAAGTATTTTATTTTTAATGCTATTTTAAGATGGCACTATTTCTCAGGTTTGATTTTCTGTTTGTTGATTATTAGTAAATTGAAATAAAATTGATTCCTTACATTGACCTTTTATCCAGCTACCTTGTGAATTTACTTAGTTATTATCCTAAGTGTAGATTCTTTTGAATTTTGTTTATTTGCATGCATGTCATCTGCAATTAATGAGTTTTGTTTCTTTCTTTTCATGCCTTTTACCATTTGTTTTCTTTTTTCAAAAAAAAATATGTTTTTATTGATTTCAGAGAGGAAGGGAGAGGGACAGATAGAAACATCAATGATGAAAGAATCATTGATCAGTTGCCTCCTGTATCCCCCCCGCCCCCGACCCACACACACACCTGAGGATCTAGCCTGCAAACTGGGCATATGCCCTGACTGTGACCTCCTGATTCATAGGCTGATGCTCAACCACTGAGCCACACTGGCTGGACTACCATTTATTCTCTGTTTTATGGGACTAGCAAGGAACTGTACTATATTACTGATAGAAGTTGTGAGGTCAGATAAAGAGTTTTCAAAATGTTAATTGAATTATTTATTATTATATCAAGGAATTTCCCTCTATTCATAGGTTACTAAGAGTTCTTATAATGAATAGATATTTTGCTGATCATATGCTCTTTCTATTTTGTTTTGTTACTATGGCAAATGTTATGATTAATTTTTTTAAAAATATAGCCTAATGTTTCATTTCTGAAAGAAATACAATTTTCTGTGATATACTTTTGTAATTCATGCTGAATTTCATTTGCTAATATTTTCTTTAGAAAAAATTTATTCATGTTTATGAGAAATTGCCTATAACCTTTTTGTAATGTTCTTATCAAATATTGATATTAAAGTACTTTTGGCCTCATAAAATATGTGCCCTGTTGAATGGTGGACCCAAAAGATATGTCCCTGTCTTAATCCCTGGAACCAGTGAAGATGACCTTATTTTCAAAAATAAAGTTATTTGCTATTGTAGTCAAGTTAAGGGTCTTGTCATGAAATGATCCTGAATTTAATGTGTGGGCCCTAAATTAAGTGACAATTATCCTTACAAGGGAAAGGCACAGATACAGGGGGAAAGGCCATGTGAAAAATGGAGGAAGAGATTGGAGTGTGCTGCTACAAATCAAGGAACACCTCGAGCTAAAAGCTGGAAGAAGCCTTCAGAGGGGAGGTGGCCCTGCTGATACCGTTGGACTTACGGCCTTCACCACTTGGAATGTGTAGATTGGAGTTATTTGAGGCCACCAAACTTGAGGTTCTGTTTTTTCCCATGTATACGACACTATTTTTTTCTAAAATCATTAGACTGTAAATCGAGGGGCGTCTTATACACGGAAGTCAGCCAAGGAGGGAGCCGTGCGGGTGCATAGCCACCCAAACCTTGTCAAACAGGCTTCCTCCAATCACAAGCCTTATTGATACTGAGCTCAGCTGATCCTGTAATTGGATGTGGAGGTGGAGAGTGCGCAGATGCAACAGGAACCAGAACGTTCTGAGCCCATTAAGCTGTCAAAAAATAAAAAGATAAATACCAGTAGGCAATTGTCTTACTCTGCAAAATTCAAACTGAATGTAATCAGCTATGCAAAAGAGCATGTAAACAGAGCTGCAGAGAGACAATTTGGACCTCCTCCCACTGAGTGTACAATCAGAGAGTAGAGAAAACAGGAAGAACAACTCCTTAAAATGTCAAAAAAGAAGAAGGCCTTAAGAGGAAAACCAGTAAAATGGGCAAACGTGGAGCAGAGGCCCAAGACTTGGATTATGGAGCAGCACCAGAGTGGCTTATGTGTGTTAACCAAGCTTATTCAATGTCAGGCAAGAATGTTTGCAAGCGAAATGAACATTGTCGATTTTACAGGGAAGACAAAATGGTGCTTCAATTTCATGAGGAGAGAAGGGTTTTGGCCATGAGAACACAAAGATATTTTTTTTAAATGCCACCAGTTTATGAGCATGATCTCACATGTATAGACAGTGACTCAGAAGACAGCAGTGATACCATAAAAGTTGAAGAAATTGATATGTCTGCAACTAATAGCGATGAAGAAGACAGCAGTGACGCAACAAAGGCTGAATTAAGTGATATGCTGCATAATATCATACCACTGGTATGTAAACATTACCTGTTGTAATTACTAAATAAAAATGTGTTCTTTTTTTATGTTTAAAATATTGATTTCTTAATTTTGGGTTGAGAAAGTGGGAGGTGTCTTATACATAGGGCATCCTTATACACGAAAAAATATGGTAATTTGTTTTGGCAGTGTTAGGAAAGTAATACAGACAATGCTCCTACTTTCCTATATCAGGAGTTTATATAAGTTTGGTGAATATTTATTGCTCAAAAGTTTAGAAAAATTCTTTCTTGAACACAAATGGGCTGGAGGATTAATTTATGGAAACCATTTTTATTAAATTCTGTTTCCTCAAAAGATTTATGATACTATACACTTTGTGTATAATTTTGGATAATTTTAGATGAGTTGTGTTTTTCCAGAAGAATTTCATCTAAATTTTCAAATTTATTATACAAATGTTGTTTATAATATTCTCTATTATATTTTGTTAAGTGGACATTTTATTTTGTGATAATTGAATATTCACATGCAGTTGTAAGAAAAATACAGAGGTCCATATACCCTTTATTCAGTTTCCAAAACAGGGTGGAGTTCTTAAGATATCTTGAGAAAAATAATTTTCTGAACTTGCATGGGAGGATGAGTGATTTTTATTTGAGTGGAATTACACCCCTGCATTTCCAAGTCCCATTCCAATCATAGTGGAAGTGCAACTGGGTCTCAGTAGAGTTGAAAGCAAAGTCCAGTGTTCAGAGTGTCTATTATATGTTGTATTAGGTCCAGTTCAGCATCAGGCTAGCTGCAATCCACTAGTCCAGTGGTTCTCAACCTTCTGGTCCTTTAAATTCAGTTCCTCATGTTGTGACCCAACCATAAAATTATTTTCGTTGCTACTTCATAATTGTAATGTTGCTACTGTTATGAATCATAATGTAAATATCTGGTAGGCAGGATGGTCTTAGGCGACCCCTGTGAAAGGGTCCTTCGACTGCCAAAGGGGTCGCGACCCACAGGTTGAGAACCGCTACACTAGTCCATTGTGTGTCGGGGTCCACATGGCCCTGAGCCATGTGGTGAGTGCAGGAGAACCAAGAGAGCATGCTCCCTACAGTACAAGTCCCCAAAGAGCCAAAAGAACCAACTCCTTTGTTCAGAGAATTCAGTATTCCAAATCTTCCCATGCTTGCAGTGGCCACACCCATTCTGTCCATTGACCTGTTCCCAGGTGTGATGGACAGACAAGTACCTTTCTGACATCACCCCGATTTTATTGGGCATGCATCTATCTCCCCCAGTCCAGTCCCTTCGCTCTGTGATTTGTGAGGAATAGACTGAGGAGTGTAAAACTGCATCATCCTGGTGAAGCTGCCCAGATTACCATGTTTATAATATTTTACCTTCCCTTTGCTCCTTTCCTGTTATTAATATGATGGTTAATTACAGCAGCATCAATTTCTTGTTTAGGCTTCTGGAAATCATAAGCAAAACTTAAACTTTTTCCCAAAATTGATATGAAGTAACCACTAACCAATTCCCTACCATTTAAGAAAATTCCACTATTATAGGCACCTTCTGTGAAGAATCAACGGTCACTGCCTCCTCACTGTATAAGCTGCTATTTCTGTTATTAATTGCTACTTTGATTCCATATGATTGGAAACACATTCTATTCATTTCAAATTTTTTCCTATTTGTTGTTTTTATGTCTCTGTATATAGTTTATTTTGGCATTTGTTCCATCAGCCCATGCAAAGAATGTATTCTGCTGTTGTCAGGTGCAATAAGTATAAATGTTATGCTTTTGCTTGATGGCGTGTTGAGTTCTATATCCTTGCTGATTTTCTCTACAGTTTTTCTATTAATTGTTCTGAAATGGGTGTTTCAATATGTAACTAAAGTATAGATTTGTTTATTTATCCTTCCAGTTTATCTACTTTTGTCTCACATGTTTTGTCACTGTTTCTTGGTGTTTACATACTTAAGGTTACATTACAGAATGTCCCGCTCTGCTCCTGACAACACTTTTTGCTCTGAAATAATTCTTCATCTGATGTTAATACAACCAGCAGTTTTCTTTTGATTCATGCTTGAGTATATATTTTTTTCATTTTTAAATTTAAATTCTTCATTGTTTAAAGTATTGCATATGTCTCCTTTTCCCCCCCATTGAACTCTCCCCAGCCACTCCCACCCCCCAGCACATGCCCTCACCCCCCAGTTGTCTGTGTCCATTGGTTATGCTTATCTGCATGCATACAAGTCCTTTGGTTGATATCTTACTCCCCCACTCCCCCCAACTTCCCCTCCACCTTCCCTCTGAGGTTTGATGGTCTGTTAGATGTTTCTATGTCTCTGGATCTATTTTTGTTCATCAGATGTTTATCTTTTTCCAACTGGCTTATTTCCCTTAGCATAATGCTCTCCATGCTGTTGCAAATGGTAAGAGTTCTTTCTTTTTTCATCATTTTACTTTCAACCTGACTGTATCAAGATATTTGAAATTAGTTTCTTGTAAACAGCATATAGGTGGGACATGTACCAAATTTTGTCTTTTAATTGGAATATCTGTACCAATTACAGATAATGTAATTATTGTTACATTAAGACTTAAGTCTGCCTTTCTGTTTTCTGTGTATTCTATTTGTTTTTCTGTTTTATTTTCCCTGCCTTCTTGTGGCTTATTTGAATATACTTAAATTTCCCCAGAGTGTTTTTTTATTGTATCTTTTGTATACCTTTTTAAACAATTACCAAGGATTTTACATTATATTACACTCCTTATCACAGTCTACTGATGTTATTTTACCAGACTGAATGAAATGTCCCTTTAGGCCATTTACCCTACCCTTTTACAATTGTCAAATATAAAGGGGGGGGGGGTGTTTGCAATTGTTCATATGCAAAATAATACAAAATTAATAATAATACAAGAATAAACCCTGTGTTTCAGTTATTCACAACCATAAATCTCCTTTCCCCTGCCCTGCATATTCCCTACGTTTAGAATTACATGAGACAGTTTTATAATGTTTGTTTCAACAAATGAGACATAATTTTAAAAATCTGAGAGGGGAAAGTTGATTGCATATACCCATATTTTTGCTTACCATACTCTTTCTTCCTTATTAATGTTGCAAGATGCCTCGCTTCATCATTTCCTTCCTGTTTAGAGAACTTCCTCGGCCTTCTTTAGGGTGAGGTCTTAGTTGTCTTTCATGTGAATATTCCTTGGTTTTCCCTTTATTCCTGAAGGATATTTGCTGGGTATAGGATTTAGTTCAGCACTTAAAACAGGCTCTTTTTCCCGCTGATATCTGTGGTTTCTGATGAGAAATCCACTGTCATTCAGTTGTTTCACCCACACAGGGAAGGTGTGATTTATCTCTTGCTGCCTTCAAGACTCTTCCTTAACATCATCTCTGACTCTGTCTCACCTTTTCTCTCTCTCTTATCAGAAATTTTATGATTACATTAGACCCACCCAGATAATTCAGAATAGCATCCATCCCAAGACCCTTAATGTACTTACATCTACAAAGTGCTTTTTCCATGTAAGATAGGTCCCAGGGGTTAGAACATAGACCCCTTTGGTGGTGGTGGGGCCCATTATTCTGTCTCCCACATTGCCCAACTCATTTTATGAGCCAGTCAATTCCATAATCCCAAAACTAGAGAGAGAAAAAATGCATCAAAAATATCCCTCGTGACCAAATGAAAACTATTTTATAAAATGTTAGCTATTTATATCCATGACATATTAAAAGTGTAATGTGAAATAACCAAGTGGTTTGGCCAGGCTAAGAATGACAGGTTTCACTGAACAATGGGTGATCAATATAATTGAACATATAAAGCATTAAAGGAGCAAAGCACATATGGTCATCTCAATAGATTCAGTAAAATGAATAAAATAAATTCTAGCCAGGAGACAAGACAAAGTTTTAAACTTAGAATTAAAGAAGCTGCTATTACTAGAAATAAAACAAAATTGCAACAAAACATTAGCGTCTCCCACATTGCCCAACTCATTTTATGAGCCAATCAATTCCATGATCCCAAAACTAGAGAGAAAAAAATGCATCAAAAATATCCCCCGTGACCAAATGAAAACTATTTTATAAAATGTGAGCTATTTATATCCATGACATATTAAAAGTGTAATGTGAAATAACCAAGTGGTTTGGCCAGGCTAAGAATGACAGGTTTCACTGAACAATGGGTGATCAATATAATTGAACATATAAAGCATTAAAGGAGCAAAGCACATATGGTCATCTCAATAGATTCAGTAAAATGAATAAAATAAATTCTTGCCAGGAGACAAGACAAAGTTTTTAAACTTAGAATTAAAGAAGCTGCTATTACCAGAAACAAAACAAAATTGCAACAAAACTTTTAGTTAGTGAGAACCATATCAACTGAAATATAAAAGGCTAGAAAACTCCAGGCTTTTTAGGACAGAATAGAATGTAAATTTAATGAGCCTTGATAATGTAAAAATATAAATGTAATTTTTAAATGGTAAGAGACTTAAGGGAGGTGTGAAGGCACAGTTCTCATCTTTCATAGTGAGTATTCCACATAATATAGTCTAAATATGATATTTCAAGGAGCAAACAGTTTAAGCATATTATTCAAATGAATGTAATTCAAAGGTAAGGGAAAAAATATATGATTATAGCAATATAACCAGGCAGGATGAGCATTCAGGGAGAGAAAATGGAAAGATTAAGAGCACTAATATTGTATTTTTTAATTGAATTGGGAGTAAATTTACACTGACTAAAGTTAACAATAAAGAAATATAAGTTAAAAAGGTATATATATATACCTTTTTAACTTATATTTCTTTATAGTTGTAAATAAAACCAAAGAGGCATTATAAATATTTTTATTACTGAAAAGGAACAAACTCAAATGAAACAAGAAAGTATAAGTGGAAAATATGGACTTAAAAAATGAAACAATGAAAATGCTAGAATAAATGCTTATTTATGACATTAAATAAGACTTTTAAACGAGAAAGACATGCAGATAGTGTTAAAAATTACAAAAATGTTCCAAAACAAAAGATATAAAGGTTTAGAGAAAAGAATGAACAAAGACAGAGCAGAAACTTGCAAATGAAAAACATAGTCATAATGTTAAAATCAAGTTAAAAACTATTAGAGTTGTTTCCTATTAAAATGATATGGTCCTTTATGATTATGTACAATGTATAATTATTTATTATTATGGACTTTTATTTTTCACCTTCAACATCTGAGAGATAAATTAGAAAGAGCAACTAAGACAACAGAGGTCTAAAATCCTATATAATAAAAGGATAATATGCAAATAGACTGAACAGGGGAAAGACCGGTAGCTATGATGCTCAACACAGGAGCTGCCCCCTGGTGGCCAGTACACTCCCACAGAGGGAGCATCGCTAAGCCAGAAGCTGGGTTGATGGCTGGAGAGTGGCAGTGCTAGGGATGTTTGCCGGCTTCCTCGGACATCCCCCGAGGGCTCCCGGACTGGGAAAGGGCACAGGCTGGTCTGAGGGACAACCCTCCCAATCCCATAACACACACACACACACACACACACACACACAGACACACACACACAGACACAAACACACACACAGAGAGACACACACACTCTCACTCCTCAGTGCACAAAAGTCATGCACCGGGCCTCTAGTGATATAATAAAAAGCTAGTTTTGATATATATGCATATATGTGTTACTACACATACATATAACTAGCATGTTCTGAAAAACAGAAGAAATATTATCTTTTCAAAAGCATATTGAGCTTGTTTAAAAACTGGCCTTACAGTAAGTTATAAAATTAAATAAATTACAATTCATAGAAATAATACAACCCAACATATATTAAAACAATGCAGTGAAATTTACAGTGCAATGAGGAAACAAATTCTAATGTTGGAAATGTTTATTAAAAAATCAAAATTCAATTTACAAAATCTTTATAAAATGATGCTACTACAATTATTATGAAACAGACATATACACTGTTTTGGTCAGCTCTGCTGCACAACCCATCTTGGGATCTCAGGAACTTAAAGCAGCACTGTTTGTTTTATGTCTCGGTTCGTGTAGGCTGCAGGTCAGCTGCAGCACTGCTCCAGGCTGTCTCTGTTCAATCTGTAAGCAAAGTATTCCCCTAGACTAGAGCAAAGGAAGGGATATATAATCTTCCCACAGCTGGCACACCAATTGTAAGTCACATGACATTGAGCACAGCTTTATAAAACTTTTACAGGGAATGAGAGTGAGTATTTGTGAATAGTTAAAGCAATGAACAAAGGTAAATATATATTACCAGATAAGAGAAGAAAAATATGCCAATACATATAGAAAATCATTTGATAAAATTCAATGAACATTCATAATGAAACTCTTAGGAAATGTGGAATAGAGAACTTTCATAATGTGGTAAGTGGTATATATGAAAATTATAAAGCAAACAAACTTGCATAGGGATAAAATGTTACAAGTCAGGAACAAGACAAAAATGTTACTATACCACTAGAGATTCTATCCAGTAAGGAAGTAAAAGAATTGCAAAGAAAGGAATAGTCATTAATGACTAAAATATATAATAATCTGTATACTGTTTGAGTATTAAAAGATTTTAGCAGAAGTGATAGATAAAAGATCAATATACAAAATTAAGAAATATATTGAACATTCTATTTATAAAACATAATCCACAATGAATTTAAGAAACCTAATAAAAATGTATGCTAGAACTTAATGGAGAACATTGTAAGTATAAGGGCAAAGGGTTAAGCATAGCCAAAACAATTATAAAAAACAACAAGGTAGGATGATTTGCCCCAACATACATGAACAGTTTTTTACAAAGATATAGTAATAAATGCAGTGTTTGGGAATAATCAAATGGTAAAAGAAAAAGAGTAGGGAGATTACAAAGAGACTCATGCATATTCAAGATTGATATATGGTGCACTGTTACCATCAGTGGGAAAAGGGGTCTACTAGACTGTCCCTTTAAAGAACTACAATGACACCAGGAAAATTACATATACCATGTTTTTCCGTGTATAAGACACTATACTTTTTCCTGAAATCATTAGACTGAAAATCGAGGGGCGTCTTATACATGGAAGTCAGCCAAGGAGGGAGCCACGCAGGTGAGTAGCCGCCCAAACCTAGTCAAACAGGCTTCCTCCAATCACAAGCCTTATTGATACTGACCTCAGCTGATGCTGTAATTGGATACGGAGGTGGAGAGTGCACAGGTGCAACAGGGACCAGAGCGTTCTGAGCCCATAAACATGTCAAAAAATAAAAAGGTGAATACTGGTAAGCAATTGTCTTACTCTGCGAAATTCAAACTGAATGTAGTCAGCTATGCAAAAGAGCATGGAAATAGAGCTGCAGAGAGACAATTTGGACCTCCTCCCACTGAGTATAATATGATCAGACAGTGGAGAAAACAGGAAGAACAACTCCTTAAGATGCCAAAAAAGAAGATCTTAAGAGGAAAACCAGCAAAATGTTTAAAATATTGATTTCTTAATTTTGGGTTGGAAAAGTGGGGGGCATCTTATACACGCACCCCCACTTTTCCAACCCAAAATTAAGAAATCAATATTTTAAACATTTTGCTGCGGTTTTTTTCCTTACTGCATCTCTATCTCCTTGCTCAGAGGCAGCAACTATACTCAACTGTGTCTGTATATTTTGTTTCTCTTTGTTCTTCATGCAAATAGATATGTCAAAAAATAAATTATTGAAATTGTCTTGTTTGCAAATTGTATATAAAAGATATGCAGCCCAGCCTGTGTTGCTCAGTGGTGGGGTGCCAACCTGTGAACCAGGAGGTGACAGTTCAATTCACATGCCCAGGTTTCGGCTCAATCCTCAGTCGGGGGTGTACAGGAGGCAGCTGATCAATGATTCTCTGTCATTGATGTTTCTGTCTCTCTCCCTCCTCCCTTTCTCTCTCTGAAATCAATAAAAGCATGTTATTTTAAAAAAGAAATCATGCAAAATTTTTTCTATAAATTTCCTTTTTACTCAACATTACATTAGTATGCTTTATCCATGTTATTGTATGTGGCTGTGATTCTTCTTGATGCTTTTGGTATATCATTGTAAGAACATGCCATTATACATATATGTCATTCTTTCTTGTTTCCATGGATATGTGTGCTTCCAGAATTCTTGTTATTACTCACACTCAAGTACCCCTTGTTACACATATGCGTTTTTATATCATGTATTTATACCTGAGAATGGACTGCTGAGTGTATTTCTGAAAGTTCAGTATTACAAAAAAGTTGTAGATTAGTTTCCAAAGTAATTGCACCCATTTAAGTTCCCATCAGTAGTATGTGAGGGGTCCTGGTCCAAGCCTCTTGTAATCAGTGTCTCTGCCAGACTTCATTTAAAAAATTGATTGTTAAAATGGGATTTCACTGGGATCTTGATTGGCAGTTTTTTGACTCTAATTAGGGTAGCATTTTAAAAAAATTTTTAGCCCTGTTACTCTCTTCTTAACAATGACAGCTTATTTGCTTTGCTTACTTTTCTATTAGATTTTTCTTACTGGTTTTAAGAATTCTTGATATATTCAAAACTCATCTTTTATAAGTGACATATTTTAAAAATAGCTTTTTAGAATTCATAATCTAAAAGTAAACTTTTAAAAGTTAAATGATAAATAGAATTCCTTAACATTATTATATTCAAATTTATCCATCTGTTATTTTATGATCCTAGAGATGAAAGCAAATTGTCAAATATAAGTACATATAAAAATCCTTAAAATATATAAAACAATGAACTCTGTCATTGTCAGAGATTCTGTCATTAAGCAATGACAAAAGGACATAAACCGACCAACAATGAAAGGAAAAATGCAAAAATTTGCAAAACTGTTTATTCTTACCAGCAATAAAAAAGAAAATATGAGAATCAATATTCTGTTAAAACTCCTTTTCAATGATCAAAATAACCGAAATTCAAAAAATGACTATTTACAGTGGATGAGGATTTATTGACCATGTAATCTACTACTTTGAAGCTCAAAATGTGTTCCCTGAACCTGTCCCATTGAATCACCTAGGAGCACGCTAGAATGTCAGATTCTCGGGCCACACCCAATACCTGACTTTATTCAGGATCTTTATTTTAACAAGATCCCAGGTGACTCATATGCTCATTAAAATTCAAAAAGTACTAGTCAAATACCCTGTTTTTAAGATTGCAATGCATTACGATGACTCTTGAAAATAATTTAGCAATATGTTCAAGGTAAAGTACTTACACAAGTCTGTTCATGGCAGTGCTATATATTATCAAAATGAAAAAAAAAGGAAAACACATCCCAAATGCATGGGAACTATTAAAAAAATAAAAACATATCCATGTGATATATCTTTATATATCCAGTGAATACATTTATTAGTAGGTTATGGATAATGCTTATGAAAATCACATTTACAGTGCACCTCAAAATTTACTTAGAAATATACAAATAAAATTTATCAATGGAAAATATCTTAAGATGGAAGCGTTATTAACAATTTTACCATTACATTTTACATGCGTATTTCACACATTATTTTAATAAATTTAATGAATGGGAGAGGTTTTAAACAAAAGAATACTAGGAGCTCAGCAAAAATATGGAATTAAATGGATTCTATGGGGCATTAGTGCTTGGTCTCTGACTTCGACTGGGAGTCTCAATCTACTTGTCCAGTCTCACACCTTCCGAGTCTTGAGTTCACTGCCTACTTAATAGTCTCCTGAGACTTTTCCCCTCTGTTTTACTTACTGGTTCTTGGCTTATAGTTGTCCTCTTTGTATGACACCTCTCACTGGCAACCCTCCCTACCTGGGCCCCAAGGTGCTAAAGTGGGTCCTATGCCCTCCCGGAAGCTCAGCTGATGAGGCCTGTGATGCCCTCGTTACCGTCCTCTCTCTGGATTTGGCACTTAAATGCTGTACCTGAAAGAGACTGGTTGGTAAACCCTGAAGAGTAAAACTTGAATACAGTTGTATTATTAGGTTTGAGAAAACATCTGCGATCAGGGGGCGGGGGATGGGGAGTGGCTTCTCTATCTGGATCTGCCTAAATTAGTCTAGTTTTGAATAAGACCAGCGTTTAACATGTATCATTACCTTCTCCTCCGTGCAGACCATCAGTAAACAGGGGAGAGCTCACTTCCCGCTGGTTTTAATTAGGCTGGAAGCTTTTGTCCCCTGAATTTTAAGAAAATCTGAGTCCCCTTGAATGGTGTGGTGGGGCAACAAGTATTGGCGAAGCACATGAGGAGAAGTAACCAGAACAATTCCATATGCCTTTCTGTCGTGGAGAGCTTTTCCCTCCTTAAATAATTGACAAGAACTTTCACACCAGACAGGCATTCTCAGCCTTTTGCAGATCTAATAGAGACGAATGAAGGGTGTGCGGGCACAGGAAAGCAGAGAAATGGGCAGATAAGAAAACAAGCAGTTCAACAGCTCATATAACACTTTTTTTTCTATAGAGAATGGAGAAATGGTCATAAAAAATGAAAGGTATAAAACAACAAATGTGCTAACTTTTTAACATCATTTCTGTGGAGCGATGATACATGAGGGCTTGGCATTTGCAGAGAAATGGCTAATACTTGCCAATGATATTTTATGGGAGGATGTGCAAGTTTACTGCAATGCCTTACTCCAGGGACATTAAGCCTCCTGTTGAAGGCTGTTGGCTGCGTATCTGCAGGGTCGCCACAGTGAAGAAAATAATTGTGCCCTTTACAATGCAAGCTTTTATCTCAAGTAACTTACAAGGTTACATCAGCATAGTTCCTTAATACCATATTCAGATAAGAAAAGCATACAATAATAAAAAAAATCAACCAGGCGAGGAATAAATTTTATATAGAAAACCATTTCTCTCTCTCTCTCTCTCTCTCTCTCTCTCTCTTTCTCTCTCTCTTTCACATATATACAACTGGATATTTAAATTGCCAACTTCTTAAATTTTTTAATAATAAAAATAGCATGTTAATGTGTGATTATTATAAAAATTTAGAAAATAAAGATATTCTAAAAGGAAATAAAATGAAATTAAAGTCACCTAAAATGCCACCACTCAGAAATAAGCATTATTAACATTTACACATATATACTTCAAGATGCATATACACACTTATGGGGTTTTATTCTAAATTACATTTTGTACACATATCAGTTTTTAAATAAAACAAGTAGTTTTCATGTTGAATGACAATATGTATCATTCTTATCAATCAATTATATATATTTCATTGTGTGAATAATTCATATGTTTCATAATTTCTCAAAATTTGAACATTAATATGTTTCTAGTCTTATAGTATTATGAGCAATTCTATATTTTATACATTTATTTGTACATCATTTCATAATCCATTATTATGGTCTATGGGAAATTGCTAAAATCAGAATTTTCATATTTTAAAAGCTTTAATACTTATTGTTTTATTTTCATTCAGAATGAATTCACCAAATTAATCTGCATTGAATGCCAATGGTGTACATTCAAACCAACATTCGATATTAACATTTAAAAGTTTTTTAATCTACAATATAAAAAATATACTATTATTTTAATTTCTACTTTAAAGAATAAAATACCATGGTATTTGTGCTCCCCCGTATTAGTCTCCTAATGCCTGTTCAACTGCTTGGCCAGTTTCCTATTAAGATCATGGTTTTCATTGTGCAATGTATGAATTAAAAAAGTAACACTCACATATATAAAGATTAGAAAATACGTGTAAGCAAAAAATAAGAAAAAAGTATGGAGAATGAAGAAACAAGCATGTGTGATCTCTAAATTCCCCAGTCAAGCCAAATGCCCTGGTTGCAGGTTCGAACCCAAGTAGGAGGTGTGCAATAGGGATTCGCTCTGCCAATCAATGATTTTCTCTCATCATTGATGTTTCTATCTCTCTCTCCCTTTCCCTTCCTATCTAAAATCAATTAAAAACTATTTTTTTACAAAAAGAAACTCCATCAATATTCTAAAATGATATATAAATACTTAAAATTTTAATGTAAAATTCAATATCAGTAAAAATAATTTTGAAATTGATTAACAGAAAATATTGAAAAAAATGAAGACTATAAAGAGCCAAATGATAAATAAATATAATGGTTCAAACTTACCAGTACACAGATAAGTTATTTTGCAATAAATATTTTGTGTCTTTTTGTTGTTGTTAATCCTCACTGGAGGATATTTTTCCATTGATTTTTAGAGAAAGTGGAAAGAAGGGTGAGGGAGAGACAGAGAGAGAGAAATATCAATGTGAGCGACACACTGATTGGTTGCTTCACCAGTGAGCCTGCAACTGAGGTATGTGCCCTTGATGGAATCAAACCCACAAACACGTGACCCTTCAGTCTGACGG
>NW_006284838.1:1368977-1380030 GCF_000327345.1 Myotis davidii | reverse complement strand
AGAGGTGCATATATCCTTTCTGATGAATGTTTCAGGTTTCTTAGGACATATTCCTAGAAGTGGGATCACTGGGTCAAATGGAAGTTCCATTTTAAATTTTTTGAAGAAATTCCGTATTGTTTTCCGTAATGGCTGCACCAGTCTGCATTCCCACCAACAGTGTACTAGGGTTCCCTTTTCTCCACAACCTCACCAACACTTGTCGTTTGTTGATTTGTTGATGGCAGCCATTCTGACAAGTGTGAGGTGATTAATCATTGTCCTTTTGATTTGCATCTCTTGGCTGATTAGTGATTTTGAGCATTTTTTTATGTATCTCTTGGCCATCTGTATGTCCACTTTGGAGAAGTGTCCATTTAGGTACTTTGCCCATTTTTCAATTGAATTGTTTTTCTTTTGTTAAGTTGTATGGGTCCCTTATATATTTTGAAGGTTAACCCCTTATCGGATATATCATTGGCAAATGTGTTTTTCCATGTGGTGGGCTCTCTTGTTATTTTGTTGATGGTTTCTTTTGTAGTACAAAAGCTTATTTTAATGTAGTCCCATTTGTTTATTATCTCCTTAAGTTCCATTGTCCTAAGAGATGTATTAATAGACATATTGCTATGAGAGATGTCTGAGATTCTGGTGCCCATAGTTTCTTCTAGGACTTTTATGGTTTCACATCTTACATTTAAGTTTTTTATCCATTTTGAGTTCATATTTGTATGTGGTGTAGTTATATATTTTGAAGGTTAACCCCTTATCGGATATATCATTGGCAAATGTGTTTTTCCATGTGGTGGGCTCTCTTGTTATTTTGTTGATGGTTTCTTTTGTAGTACAAAAGCTTATTTTAATGTAGTCCCATTTGTTTATTTTCTCCTTAATTTCCATTGTCCTAAGAGATGTATTAATAAACATATTGCTATGAGAGATGTCTGAGATTTTGGTGCCCATAGTTTCTTCTAGGACTTTTATTGTTTCACATCTTACATTTAAGTTTTTTATCCATTTTGAGTTCATATTTGTATGTGGTGTAGTTGGTGGTCTAGTTTCATTTTTATTTTTGCATGTACCTGTCCAATTTTCCAAACACCATTTATTGAAGAGACTGTCTCTGCTCCAATGAATGCTCTGGCCTCCTTTGTCAAATATTAATTGAGCATAGTGGCTTGGTTTGATTTCTGGCATCTCTGTTCTGTTCCATTGGTCTGTATGCCTGTTATTGAGCACAGTAAATTTTTGGAATATTTGTTCGAGTTCTGTGAAATATGCTATTGGTATCTTGATAGGGATTGCATTGAATCTATAGATTGCCTTGGGTAGTTTGGAGATTTTAATGATATTGATTCTACCAATCCATGAACATGGTATATCCTTTTACTTGTTTATATCTTCCTCTACCTCTTTTTTCAATGTCCTGTAGTTTTTGGAGTACAGGTCTTTTACCTCCTTGGTTATGATTATTCCTAAGTATCTTAATTTTTTTGTTGCAATGGTAAATGGAATATTTTTTTCAGTTTCTCTGAGAGTTCACTATTGATGTATAAAAATGCTATGGATTTTTGGGTGTTAATTTTGTATACTGCCACTTTTCTGAATTCTTTTATTAAATCCAGTAGTTTTTTTTTTATGGAGTTTTCAGAGTTTTCTTTGTACAGTATCATGTCATCTGCGAAAACTGAGTTTTACTTCCTCCTTTCCAATTTGGATGCCTTTTATTTCTTCTTCTTGTCTGATCACGATGGCCAGGACTTCTAGTACTATGTTGAACAAGAGTGGTGAAAGAAGGAATCCCTGTCTTCTTCCTGTTCTAAGGGAAAATGGTTTTAGTTTTTTCCTATTGAGTATGATGATGGTTGTAGGTTTGTCACATTTGGCTTTTCTTATGTTGAGGTACGATCCTTCTTTGCTGAGAATTTATCAAAAAAGGGCGTTGGATTTTATTGAATGCTTTTTCTTCATCAATCTGTTTATGTGCTGTGTCACATTTATTGACTTGCGAATATTGTACTAGCCTTGCATCCTTGGAATAAATCCCACTTGGTCGGAGTATATGATCTTTTTAATGTATTGTTGGACCCAACTTGCTAAAATTTTGTTGAAGATTTTAGTGTCTAGCATCATCAGAGATATTGGCCTATAGTTCTCTTTCTTTGTTGTGTCTTTTTCTGGTTTTGGAATTAGGGTAATGCTGACCTTCTAGAAAGAGTTTAGAAGTGTTCCTTCCTCTTAAACTTTTTGGAATAGTTTGAGAAGGATAGGTGTTAGTTCTTCTTTGAATATTTGGTGAAACTCCCCTGTGAATCCATCTGGACTAGGCTTTTGTTTTAAAGAAAAAGTTCTGAAGATTGTTTGCACTAAATATGAATGTATTTTAAAATCACTGCACTGTACACTTAGAAATAATTAAGACAGTAAATTTTACCACAATAGAAAGTAATTTAAAAAACAATCTAGAAAAAATATATTTAAAACGTATAATTAATAAATACTTATAATTAGCTAGAGGTCTGGTGCATGAAAATGCATGCACTGGAGGGGGCATCCCTCAGCCCAGCCTGCCCCCTTTCACAGTGTGGGAGCCCTCAGGGGCAGGAGGTGACCCAGTGATAAGGGAAAGGTGATGCCCCCATCACACCTTTGCTGCTGCCACTGCCAGCAGTGCAAGCCTCGGCCGGCCCTGGATACCTGAAACTTGTGTGGCCCTGGGCAGCTGGGCAGCCATCATCTGAGACTTTCCTGTGCCTCGGGCTGGCCCTAGGCAGCTGGGCAGCTTCCATCTGAGGCTTGCTTGCACCCTGGTGGCTGGGGGGCGGAGGGTGGGTCAGGCCACACCATGCACCTGCCCTCCCCCCCCCAGTGGGGCTGAAAGGACTTGGCGACTCTGGGGGGGCTGAGGAGACTGGACACTGCCATCTTGTGGCTATGGGCGCTGTCATCTTTGTGACAGCATGGTGGTCAATTTGCATATTCCTTCTTTATTAGATAGGATATTAGAGTTATATGTAAAGAAGTTTATGCACATAATTATTTTAAATATTTAAAGGTTAAAACCAACAAAAATAGAAAAATGTAAGCCAATTAGATGAGCTACTTATTTTAAACTTATAGTAGAATAAAATTTCAGGGTAATGTCTAGTTCTGGCCATAAGAGAGTAACTATTTTCAGAATTGCCTTTCTTCCTTAAGCAATTAGAACAAAATATAAAAGGTTGACAATATATAAAAGGCAACTCTTTGCAGATGCTGTACCTCAACCAATGCAGGTTGGTTAAACCAGATATACAACCAGATATTCACCATGAGTATCTTGAAAGCCTTTACCAAATAAGAGCATGATAATCTAATTCAAATAGAAAAATTGCAATTTACTGGATGGAGGAAACAGAGGTAGGAGCTGACATATGTCATCTGGAATTAGAGGACAGAGTCAAGAAGAAAAAAATACAGAAAATTTCCCCAAAATCTACATGAATATTTACATCTGGTCCTTGACCAAGTTCATAGATGAACATGGCGAGAATCCAGGGAGCTCAGCAAAGAACTGTTCCTGATATTATAGACATAAAAAAATAAAAAATAAAAAATAAAAAAAATCAGAGGCTGTGTAATATAAGGAGACAAAGTTTGGAATTGGACCTCAAAATGAAGAGACTTGGTTAGCCCTCCAAACTTTCAGGCAAGACCCAAATAAGCTGACATGAGCTGTAACAAATGTATCACTCTGGTGGGAAATGTTGATAATGAGAAAAGCTATGTATATTTGGGGGGCAGATGGTATATGGGAAATGTCACAATTTTGCTGTGAACCAAGAAGGAAAGAAAGAGAGAGAGAGAGAGAGAGAGAGAGAGAGAGAGAGAAATGATTTAGAGGATCCCAAGTACTCATTTCAAGATTTTTATTAAGGTTGCAGTAATAAAAACTATGTAATATCTGGGAGAATAGACAAATGGATCAATGGAAGAGAATAAAGAGTCCAATGACTATAATTAATGGGAGAATAAAATTTTAAATATATTTACAGTAGCACCAAAACATAGAATACTTATAAAAAATAATAATGGACATGCAATAACTAAGCACTAAAAACTACAGAACATAGCCAAGAGAAAACACTACCCAGTACAAACATGAAATATAAAATAAAAACAATGAAGATAACAAGGAATTACAACTGTCTCTATTTGCAGAGGGCATTATTTTTACACAGAAACTCGTTAGCCTCTAAAATCAAGTACTAAAACTGAACACAGACAATAGTTGCAGTTAAGGTTGGATGAGGAACGTGGTGGGGGCAAGTGGAGGGAGTCAATGGGGAAAAAAGGGAGATACTTTCAACAATAAAGATACATTTTTTAAAAAATACAAGAATTTCAGATACATGTATTGTACAACAGTTCAAGTCATAAAACAGAAGCATAATTCAGGTCAGTGGTTCTCACCCTTCTAATGCCGCGACCCTTTAATATAGTTCCTCATGTTGTGGTGACCCCCAACCATGAAATTATTTTCGTTGCTACTTCATAACTGTAATTTTGCTACTGTTACGAATTATCATGTAAATATCTGATATGCAGGATGTGTTTTCATTGTTACAAATTGAACATAATTAAAGCATAGTGATTAATCACAAAAACAATATGTAATTATTTATGTGTTTTCCGATGGTCTTAGGCGACCCCTGTGAGAGGGTCATTCGACCCCCAAAGAGGTCGCGACCCACAGGTTGAGAACCGCTGACTTAGATTGTGTGCACCCCAGGGGCATATGAAGATGGCAAATGAAAATGCGGACTAGGCATAAGATTTTTGTCTGTGATACCATATGTGCTTTTTATCTGTAAGCCAGAATCAAAGTACAAAGAACCTATGTTTCCTTTATTAAAGATGAAGAATAATAAGATAATCAATTTCTTCTAAAAAAAAAGTGAAGTTTGTAAGGTCATAGGATACAAAGTTAATGTACATAAATCAATAGTATTTTATGCAGAAGTAGCTAACAATGAAAAAAAATAAAATTTGAAAGTATGCACTAAAACATAATTGCTTAGAAAAAAATTAATAATAGGCATATAAGACCTAAACAGTGTAAATCACAAATTATAATATGCATTTTTGGACAAATTAATAAGCTGATTCTAAGATATATAGGGAAATCTATAAAATTTAGAATACCCAAAGCAATTTTTAAAAGGAAAACATTGCAAACCTATACAACATAATTTCAAGGCTTGTACTGGAATAACTAGTTATCTGTAAAACATTAACATCAGTATCACTGAACACAATATAAAAACTGCACTTGAAATGGATCAGTGGACCTAAATGTCAAAACTAAAATAATAAAATTATTTTAAAGATAGATAGAGAAAAATATTTGTAACCTAGTTTTAGGACATGAAAGTCATGAAATATAAAAAGAAAATAATAAAATGACCTTACCAAATTGGCTTCTTCAAAAGAAGCCAAAATAAAACAAAATAAATTCAACATAGAATATATACAAGCACAAGCCAGAATGGGAGAAATTAAAAACAGGGATGTATATCTATAGCTATACATATCTATACCTATACCTATATCTATATCTATATCTATATCTATATCTATATCTATATCTATCTATCTACATCTACATCTACATCTACATCTACATCTACATCTACATCTACAACCATATCTACTATATCTATATCTATATATCTATATCTATCTACCTATAACTATAGCCATATCACCTATATCTATATCATTTATCTATATATCTATATTTATCAACTAGAGGCCTATTGCATGAAATGATTAGTGCAATAAGCCTTCCCTTCCCCTGGCTGCCGGCACCAGTTTTCCTCTGGCACCCAGGTCCCAGGCCTTCGCTCTGGCCGGAGCCACCTTCAGTCTTTGCTGTTCTGGCCGGAGCTGCCTTCAAGCCTTCACTGCTCCAGCCGGAGCCGCCTTCAGTCTCTGCTCCGCCACTTTGTGCCTACGTATGCAAATTAACCCCCCTCTTTGTTGGTGGTTAATTTGCATATCACTCTGATTAGCCAATGGTGGGCATAGCAAAGGTATGGTCAATTTGCATCTTTGTCTATTATTAGATAGGATATAGGTATACAGATATTCACATATATGTATTATACATACATATATATGCACTGTACATATATATGTACATATATAAAATTAAAAAATTTGAAATACAATCATACAGAAACATGATTTTTTAATGGATGATCATTTAAACAAACATTTCACAGGAGAAGGTATATAAAAGGAAGCCAAATAACACATGTAAATATGTTCATTGTTATTAGTCTTTAGGGACATGAAAATTTAAACCACCATAAATTTGACTGCACAACTAGGAGAATGGTTAAAATTTAAAAAGACAATACCTTGGTGAAGATGCAGAACAACTAGCATTCATATAGAGGTGAGCAAAAGTAGGTTTTTATACGGCAAATAATATAGTAATTAATAAATAATAATAATACAAGAATAAACTCTGTTTCACATGCTCACGATATTGCTGGTAAACATGTAGAATTGCACAACCACTTTAAAAAATGGTTCAGCAATTTCTAAAAAGTTAAAGATATTCCTGGCATAGGGCTTAATCATTCCTTCCTAAGTATTTACATATGCCAACCCAAAGATTTGTAAAGGTAAGTTCAAACAACCTTGTTCATAAAAGTCAAAAACTGGAAACTACGCATATGTGCATCACCAGAGAAATATACGAACAAAAGGTTGTGCAGCCATATGATGGAATACCACTTAGTAATAAAAGAAATGACTACTGATACATGAACCAATGCAATTGAACCTCTCACTTATCATTCTTGGTGATAGAAGCCAGATACAAAAGAGCATATATTATATGATTCCATTTCTATGAAGTGCAAATCCATTTCTAATGACAAAAAGCAGATCAATGCTTGCCTGTGGATGAAGATAAAAGATTGGGATCATTGCAAAGGGGGTCAAGAAATCTAGGGCATGATGAAAATGTTCTGTGTCTTGATTGTGGTGATGGCTTCATAGGTTCATATAATTATCACAACCAACTAGAATCGACAATTTAAATTGAAAGTTTATTGTATCTTATTTTTCATCAAAGGTGATAAGAAAGAAAAGAACTAGGGCCATAAGCAATGTGTGGATTGGGACTGTGTCTGATTTGTTGTTGGTTTTAGTTTTTTTTTGCTCAGCATTACAGTGCTTGTCATTTATGAGGTACCCATTACAATTTCTTGAATAAATGAACAAATGAGTACATAAATAGATTCCTGATGTACAGAAATAAAATCATTCTAATTTTTTTCATTAAATAGTATTATTTTAGGCACAGGCCTAACATGGATAAATATGCTCTGCAGCTGTTAATTATATTGATGCCATTTACACTAAACCTAAGGTGGAAAACATTGTATTCATCCTTAACAGGACCTGCCACCAAGCTCCCCGAGAACACAAAAGTTCCTAGACCTTCTAGGATTAACAGTTAAGATTTTAGAACAATTGGTCAAGGTCAACATTGATAAATTTGAAACAAGTTAAATAAAAGAATAACTTCACTTGTCAATTGGTAAGTGGCAGGAAGGCGATGCATTCACAATAAAAAATAGAAAGTCAAGACACATTTACTTTGTCTAATGACACAGTTTCCGTATCCGTGAGAGCAGGACACACAGCCTCTCCTCACCTGATTCTCAAGGAGAGTTGGTAACAGCTTGA
This sequence comes from Myotis davidii, assembly GCF_000327345.1. Taxonomy (NCBI): domain Eukaryota; kingdom Metazoa; phylum Chordata; class Mammalia; order Chiroptera; family Vespertilionidae; genus Myotis; species Myotis davidii. The sequence continues at coordinate 1,372,305 of NW_006284838.1, read as the reverse complement.
GCCATCCTGGACTACAGAGGAGAGAGAGACCTGCCTACCAGAGAAAAGAATCATGACAATGTAGGCTTCTGGAGCGAAACCAACACAAAAAGTCACCGGGCCCTTGTACCTAAATACAATTGAATTATAATCACAATCCCCTACCTGCCACTTGAACTATAAGGAGAGCAGGCAACTCTTTTCTCTTTAATCTTCTGTAAAAATGAGAAAAGTCAACAAAGAAGTATTTATTTATTTATTTATTTATTTTGCATAAGTCTGATATATTTTAAAATCAGTATGAAGTGGAGCACGAACAGATTAAGCTTCATTTACAATTTACTGTCTTCCTGGATATTTCAGTTCGGCAGTCCGTCCCCCGACCCCGCCCCCCCCCCCCCAAGTGAACAAGCCATTCCCTGGCATTGGATCGCTCTAAAAAGGTGTCAATGGAATAAAGATTACTGGTACACTAACTACTGAGAGAAACAATGGCTATTTCTCCTCAGAGCAACCTAAACTCCTTGGTTGAACTGATTGCCGTTGGCTTGCATGTCTTCCCTAGCGATGAGATGAAGGACTGTAAGAATGAGGAACAGAAGAGTCTCCTTTTTCCAAATCGGATCAAAGAAGCTGACATCAAGGTTCTTTCATTGACCAAACCTGAGTCAGGCTTGTCCAGTGGTCTTATCAGGAGGCCCGTCCTTGAGCTCTGTCCTCTACCTGCTTCGTCCAGTTTTAGCAAGAATGCTGCTGCTTTAGTTTAGCTGGATATCCCTCCACCCAGGCTATCTGATCGAAGTCCTCATCCACCTCTCAATATACTATCACCCTGGCCTGACTCCAGCATGAATCTTGTCAAGTCTGTTTAGCCAGAATCCCCCTTAACCCTGATATTTTTTCTTTAGTAATTTTCCACCCACTCCCCACCTCTCTGCTCCATCGCTATAAATCCCCACTTATCTTTGCTATTGGAGTTGAACACAATCTGTCAACCTTATTGCAAAACCCTCATTTGAGTAACGCCCCTTGAATCAAGTCTTCCATACCAACTTTAACATGTGAACATTTTTTTTCTTTAAACAAGGCATAGCTGGCCTAATGATCTCCAAGTCAGGACGGGACTTTCCCCAGTGAACATCTACCTCGCTCATATCCAAGCAGCAGGCACTTTAGAGCACCCGTGGGGGAAAACATTAGAGAGGGGAAAATGACCTAAAGGCCTATCCCCAAGGGTTAAATGAAGCATTCAGCGGGAAAACAGCATTTTTCAGGAAATCAAAAGAGTTATAATGGCTTCTGACATCTGTCACCAATGGCTGTGTGATTTGAAGTGAGTCGTTAAATATGTGCAAATATCCATCCAGTTCTTTAAAAAATAAGATATTTACATGACTGGATTGTTAAAAAGAAAATTTGTATATATCTCTAATTTTGTAAACTATATATAAAAATGGATATTTGGCATGATTATGCTATTTTTTAAATTCTATAGCCAAAAGAAAGACTGCTTTAATGCATTACTTGTGAGCAATTCACTTTCTGAGCACTGGAGCTCTGGAGGAGAATTTGTGTGGCTTATATTTGATCCAAAAATCACCCTATTCTCATTCCAACAAAGGGTTTGCCCTTTTCCATTCCTTGTTCATTTAAATGTAATGTAGATTTTTAGAATCTTTTATTCTTACAACTTTGCTTGGTGAAAAATCCATGATTTACATTTTAGCACATATCACTGATGTTCTTAAGCTGCCATTTAAAATTATTATTCATTCAAGGTATGTAGATAACTCAGGAAGCTATCTATACTAATAATAACCCTGGTGGTCATCATGCCTTCATGTACCATGCCCTCATGTTGTCACAAGATGGCTGTCACAGATGGCCGCATGCACAGCAGAGGCAGGGCCCAGCAGAAGAGGCAGGTCTTGGCAGGGGAGGGCAGTTGTGGGTGATCAGGCTGGCAGGGAAGGGCAGTTGGAGGTGATCAGGCCAGCAGGGGAGCAGTTAGGTGCCAATCAGGCTGGCAGGGGAGTGGTTAGGGGGCGATCAGGCTGGCAGGCAGAAGTGGTTAGGGGCAATCAGGCAGGCAGGCAAGCAGTTAGCAGCCAGTGGTCCCAGATTGTTAGGAGCCTGTGGGATGGGGCCTAAATCAGCAGTCGGACATCCCCCGAGGGGTCCCAGATTGGAGAGAGTGCAGGCCAAGCTGAGGGACATCCCCCCATGAATGAATTTCATGCACCAGACCTCTAGTCCTCTATACTAATAAAGAACTAATATGGTAATGGTCGATATGCTGTAATGGGTAATGACCAGGTCATTCGCATATTATCTGGGGCCTTGCTCTGGAGATGGGGCAGAAGCAGGGAGGCACCCGGAGGAGGCGGGACCATCCTGTGCCAGGGAAGGCAAGGGTGAGAGCCCATAGCGCCCCCCTCACCAATCCTTCGCCACCCACTGCTCACACTCTGAGTGCCCCATGGCCCACCTGCCAGGGGAAGGAGCACAGAGCAGCAGGCGGGAGGCTTCCATGCTCTCCTTTGGTGCCATGACAGGGCGGAGCCACCGCATTGCTCCAGAGACGGGACAGAAGCGGGGAGGCACCCAGAGAAGGTGGGACCAGCCTAAGGCAACTCGAGGGACTGAGAGCGGGGCTTGAAGCGGCCAGAAAAGGCCAGAGGGTTTGGGGGCTGGACCAGGTGCGCTGGAGCTCTGCATGGACAGGTTCAGGTGTCAAGGCAGGGCTGCAGTTGGGTGGGCGGCACCGTGCAATGTCATGTGCTGGGCTCCTAGTCCTATCTAATAATAGACAAACATGGTAATTGACCGTACCTTCACTACACCTCCCATTGGCTAATCAGCATGATATGCAAATTAACTGCCAACAAAGATGGCAGCTAATTTGCATACTGCAGGCAGGGCGGGACAGTGCAAGCCACCAGCGTGCCACCATCCAGGGCAGGCCTGGCCCCGCCTTACTGCCCGGGACCCGATTGGCGGGTCCCAGGAGGCAAGGCAGGTGGGACCCAGAAGCCCCACGAGCCAAGACAGATTATGAGGGTGAATCAAAAACAAAACCCACTTTAAATATAAAGACACATATAGATTAAAAGTAAATGAATTAAGCTGCAGCCTGTTTTGCTCAGTGGATAGAGCATTAGACCGTGGACTGAAGGGTCCAGGTTCGATTCCAGTCAAAGGCATGTACCTCAGTTGCTGGCTTGATCCCCAGTCCCCGTCAGAGCATGTGCAGGAAGCAACCAGTCAATGTGTCTCTCCCTTTCCCTTCACTCTCTCTAAAATTCAATGGAAAAATATCCTTGGGTGAAGATTAACAAAAACAAAGCAA
>NW_006284838.1:1356022-1368446 GCF_000327345.1 Myotis davidii | reverse complement strand
GCTGACTGCAAGCTTAGGCCTGATCCCACGGGGAGTGGCCCTAAGTTGACAGGTGGACATCCCCCAAGGGGTCCTAGACTGTGAATGGCCGCAGGCCGGGCAGAGGTCCCCCCACCCCCCGAGTCCACAGATTTTTGTGCACCGGGCCTCTAGTATATAATAAAAGACTATTATGGAAATCAACTGAATGGCAGAATGACCAGCTGCTATGATGTGCACTGACCACCAGAGGGAAGAAGCTTAATGCAGGAGCTGCCCCCTGGTGGTCAGTGCGCTTCCACTGGGGAAGTACCACTCAGCCAGAAGTCCTGAACCAAGCTCACGGCTGGCGAGTGCAGAGGTGGTAGCAGGAGCCTCTCCCACCTCCATGGCAGCACTAAGGATTTCCGGCTGAAGGATGTCTGACTAACAGCTTAGGCCTGCTCCCATAAGGAGCAGGCGTATGCCGTCAGTCGGAAATCCCCTGAGGGCTCCCAGACTGTGTGAGGGAGCAGGCCAGGCTGAGGGACACACACACACACACCAGAGTGCATGAATTTTATGCACTGGGCCTCTAGTGTATAAATGATCAACTTAGTTGCATGGTTTTACTTCCTCAATAAAGAACCTGGGAAGTGGCTGATCATATGCCCAACATCCTTCCTCAGCAACAAACGTGGGACCAAAAGACTTATCTGTAGATGCCACAAAAGACATAAAAAATCATCTTTACAGCCTATGGTTTTGACATTGAAGAACTTGAAGGTTGGCAAACAACTTTCCACAGATCTCTTACTAGTTTAAGTCACAGGGATGATTTAACAAGGTAAAGTATCTATGATGTGGCTCCTAAGACCCCAGGACCACTTCACAATTAAAGAATCCTCCTACCTTACACAATCTAATCCCACTTTTTATAAATAAGTAAATAAATAAGCAAATTAGGAAGGAGTTTGGGGAATAATATGGGATATTGTGAAAACCTTCCAGCTGCTTTCAGCAAAGAATTCAGGACAAAACTGGGGACATCAATGAATAAAAATACATAGGAAGGGACTCTAAGCATTATTTGAATGCCCAGGTAGAAACACAGTTTGATTAACATCTTTAAAATTTACTGTATATTATACCAAATTCCTGAATATCATCTGCTTCTAAATGTATCCAACTTAGGCTCTGTCTAGAAAAACCCAAGCATACTCTAAGGCATGTTCTAGTGATAGTTGACTTGGTAGATTTTTAAATTCCCAATGATTGAATCAGTGAGCTGAGCATTCTTATTTATTTTGTTTGTAAGATAATAGAGATGAAGATAATATGCATCTCCCATGTGAAATCCTTTCCTTGAATATCTGTAATTTCCCCAAATTTCTTCTTCCTTTTTTCCCCTCCTGGTTGCCTCACAAAAGAAAAGAGGAAGGAAGGAAGGAAGGAAGGAAGGAAGGAAGGAAGGAAGGAAGGAAGGAAGGAAGGAAGGAAGGAAGGAAAGAAGGAAGGAAGAGAGAGAGAGAGAGAAGGAGGGGAGGAAAGGGAAATCCCAATTATTAGTGTAAAACTATATTTTTAAAGAGAAAGGATGGATTAGTTAACCAGTGCACTGGACAATGAAGCTAAAGGCTAGGGAAAAAGGTTTTACATTACTATGAAATGCATTGAGATAAAGCTAGCATTTATTAAAGTTACCCAGATTGCCTCATTTAATTCTCATTATACATACCATGTATAGTTTAGTTTAGTTTCAGTTGTTATTTCAACAACAAAGATGAAGAAGTTGGAGTTCTAAATAACAGATTAAGTTGCATCCCAGACAATCAATTCTAAACAGACGTTTTTTATTTTTAATTATTGATTGTAGAGAGGAAGGGAGAGGGAGATAGAAACATTAATGATGAGAGAGAATCATTGCTCAGCTGCCTCCTGCATGCCCCACACTGGGGATTGGCCTGCAACCCAGGCATGTGCCCTGACTGGGAATCAAATCATGACCTCTTGATTCATAGGTTGATGCTCAACCACTGAGCCACACCGGCAGGGCCCACAGAAGGCTCTCTTATCACTACTCTTTGATGATGTCTCTAAGAATAGTTCATTAAGGCCCTGACTGGTTTGGCTCAGTGGATAGAGAGTCAGCCTACGGACTGAAGGGTCCCAGGTTTGATTCCAGTCAAGGGCATGTACCTTGGTTGTGGGCACATCCCCAGTAGGGGGTGTGCAGGAGGCAGCTGATCAATGTTTCTCTCTCAGATGTTTCTCTCTCATTGATGTTTCTAACTCTCTGTCCCTCTCCCTTACTCTCTGTAAAAATATCAATAAAATATATTTTAAAAAAGAATAGTTCATTAAGGAGTTATTCTGTGTATATCATCAGTGAGTTCAGATAGGAGCAAAAAACAGGGAACTAGCACATTTATAGCAATAAGAGTTGCCACCAGAAGGAAAAGCAACACATTTAGAATTGGGATTAGCAAAAGAATATATGTACTACATACTTTTAGTTGAAGTAGTCCATAATTTACTTTAAAGAGAAAAATGGCTAAGAAAACTTTAGAAACCACATAAAGACCTACAAGGAATATATCAAGAGAAATTCCAGTAGTTCACATCAGATGGAATTCACCCTCAGCTAGCTATAGGCAGAAAAGGTCTGTGGCCTTTCTGCAAATAAGCAGAAAAGTACTTACATGTGAATTCTGTTTAAAGTGAAAAGAAAATACATGGATTTATAAGAAGCTTTGTAACTTTTATTCACGTCCAATTAGGCAGGGAAAGAAACCTCCACATTTCCTGTGTAGACCAAGTTATTAAGAATTTTCCTTGCTTGTTAAATTGTGTGAAAGCTAAAAAAAAAACTCTCAAAGAGAAACTGGAATTGTTTTCATTCCCTAAGAATAGTGATGCCATTTCTACAGGTAGCACTAGAGAAAGAAGGAAGAAAGTTGTTTTTCTAAACTTATTAAGTCGGCCAAGTTGCCCTTTGGTTAAATAAGAGAATAGTACTCAATGCCTCTAGTGGGAGTAAGTGGTGATACTTCTTGACCTACAAAAGCAGAGTAGTGCACCAAATACAGCCAGGATTGGCAATCACTGAGACAGTTTCCATGCTGTTTTAGCAATGTGTAAAAGGGGCAAATTACTGAGCACCTCTGAGCCTCAATTTCATTTCCATAGAATGGGAGAGACCAACACCCCTTCCCCTGACACACATCCAAAGCTCAGAGAACCCTCTGAGTGTGTCACCTGGCTGTTAACATGAAATGGCATGGTTACTGTTCACCTGCCATAGCTCCTTTTTAATATTTACACACTTCTCATTTTGATGTTCTAACCCTGAAATATTTCTTACACTTACTGTATATAGTTAGTGTGATAATTATTTTCTTATTTCTGAAGAGCTATTATTAAATTGCTGGTATATCTTACAATAAATAAGATCTCAGGATTGAGAAAACAGAATTCAAAGTTGCTAAGATGACCAGATACATTATAATTAGTGCGTGTTAGTGAGAAAAGTCAATTTATGTAAAAGTATTATTTGTTGATGCCCAGAATATTTTTATTGCCACTTACAGTGAAAAACATATTTAACTTACCAGTATTTTTTCATTAAATAACAAGTATCAGTCCCATAACTAATATAATTAACTTGTAGTATCTCCATTTTACAAATGAGTCAACAGATTTAGAGAGGTTCATTATGTCCTTCTACTAGTGACCCGAATTTCGTGCACAAAAAAAGGAATTAATTAGAAGAAATATTTTAATATTGCTATTTGCCCTTTCTCTATAATAGAAGTGTCAGAGATGAAAGAAAATTAGTAAAATGTATATGAAAATCTTCCTCTTGTTAGAGTCTGGGGCGCGCCATGAGAACCAGAGTCAAGTCCCCAACCACTAGTAAAATGTATATGAAAATCTTCCTCTTGTTAGTGTCTGGGGCGCGCCATGAGAACCAGAATCAAGTCCCCGACCACTCACATGTGCCTCAAAATCATGCAAGACCCAGACCCAGCCAGCCCCACCCCCATTGGGCTAGATCAGCCGTGGGCAAACTACGGCCCGAGGGCCAGATCCAGCCTGTTTGAAATGAATAAAACTAAAAAAAAAAAAAGACTGTACCCTTTTATGTAATGATGTTTACTTTGAATTTATATTAGTTCACACAAACACTCCATCCATGCTTTTGTTCCTGCCCTCCGGTCCAGTTTAAGAACCCATTGTGGCCCTCAAGTCAAAAAGTTTGCCCACCCCTGGGCTAGATTCAGACCTGGCCGGCCCCACCCCTGTTAAGCTCTCGTTATGAGAGCTCAGCCTCTGCTGTGGGCGCAGCCATCTTGTGTTACAGAATCCCTGCCTCTGCTGTGGGCACAGCTATCTTGTTACAGTGTGACAGTCAATTTGCATATTCCCTCTTTATTAGATAGGATTTCTTATAGGTACCCACTGCCATCATTCTTGCATAGATAAGGGCTTAAAAGTCATAAGATACATTGAGAAGCTTGTTGAAATAATTTAAGTAAAAGATAAAGGGGCCCTATAACATATGGCAGCAGCAAAAGTGCAGAAGAAGGGAGAGAACAGGAATATGTACAAGGCAGAGCCCACAGAACTCAAAGACAGAATGGATGTGTGCCTTAGGGAACTGCCATTCCACACAGCACAGTTTGCAGGTCTCTATGATAAGAGGTAAAAAGAAAAAAAATATATAGTAAATTCATGTGTCTGAACACATATTTACATATACATGCATCAATTTACTATTTTCATTTTCCTTATTATGAGGCATACAATTATTTATATATAAAGTAATAGAAAAACCTCAAACAGAAATAAGCACCAGAGAAGCTGACTTAGAAATCAAAGCCAGTTTTCCCAACGTAACATACAGATAAGCTCAGATCAATAGGCAAAGGAGAATAGATTGCTGACAATGTAATTAATTAAGGACATGGAAGAGCAGAGCCAGTCAAGGCAGTCCTTTTATATCCCAACTCCTACCTAGGGATACAGAGAAGTTGGTTGTGTATCTTTTCCCTTTGAACAGTGATTCTCAAACTCTATTGTGCATCATAATTGCCTGGAGGATTTGTTCAAATGCAGATTTCTAAATCCAACCCCCAGATTTTCTGAGTCAGTGGGTTTGGAGCAATCCACGGATTTTCATCTCCAGCAAGCTCGCAGGGGACACCAATGGAGTCCCTTGGACTATACTTTAAGAACCAGTGCCCCACACTGCAGCTAAGGGAGCAGTTCTCCAGAGTGTAATCTGCTTCTTGTACAGGGCGGGGCAAAAGTAGGTTTATAGTTGTAAGTACTTGTATTATTATTTGTTAACTAGAGGCCTGGTACACAGATTTGTGCACTGGTGGGGTCCCTCAGCCTGGCCTGCGCCCTCTCGTAATCTGGGACCTCTCGGGGATGTGGTAGTAACCAAAGTGGCAGGCGGCTAGAGAGGAGCCTGAGCCCGGGCTGGGTGCCACTCCTGCTCATCCCGGACCCGCTGCACCTGCTGCCGCCTCTGCTCAGTAGCGCTGCCACAGAAGTGGGAGATCCTTGCACCGCCACAGCTGCACTTGCCAGCCATGAGCCCAGAGTCTGGCGCCCGTTGGTCAGCTGAGCAGTGCTCCCACAGTGGGAGCACATTGACCACCAGGGGCCAACTCCTGCATTGAGCATCTGCCCCCTGGTGGTCGGTGCGCATCATAGTGACCAGTCAACTGGTTGTTTGGTCATTTAGTCGCTTAGGCTTTTATATATATAGATTAGAAGCCTGGTGCATGACATTCATGCATGGGGGGGCGGGTGGTCCCTCAGCCCAGCCTGCACCCTCTCCAATCTGGGACCCCTCGGGGAATGTCTGACTGCCAGTTTAGGCCCAATCCCTCCAGGACTGCTGGCTCCTAACTGCTCACCTGCCTGCCTGCTTGATCACCCCTAACCATTCTGCCTGCCTGCCTGATTGCTCCTAACTGCTCTCCCCTGCCAGCCTGATCGCCCCTAACTGCCTCTCCCTCAGTCCCTGCCACCATGGCTTTGTCCGGAAGGACATCTGGAAGGATGTCCGGAAGATGTTGTTCTAATTAGCATATTACCCTTTTATTAGTATAGATTATTGTATTATGTATTTGTATTACAACTGTAAACCTTTTTGTCCACCCCTGTATTGGTGTTGAGACCAGATATAGAAGAGAAGCAGATTCCAGGAGGTAACAGCAGAACTCTATGCACAAAAATACCCCCATAAAATGCAAAAGGCATTGGGAGCAAGAAGACCGCCAACCCATGACTGAAATAGACAAACCTCTCTACTGAAGGCTTACAGAGTTTCTTATCTCACAGGAAGCTCCTTGCTGCCCGCGCCTAATGACAGCTGCCTTTGGGCACAGACAGCCACTCACCTGCGGGAATCTGCACTCAGCAGCTACATCCTGGGAGGTACGCAGAGCAGGAACAGCTAGTCTCAGCTACCGAGTAAACATTGGCCAAATACCTGAAATGATTAACTTAGTCATCCATCGAAAAATGTAAACAGACCACTGAAAATCTCTGGGAACGTGAAAAACAAAACCAAACTTACCCTGTGGGAACTGGAGAAAAAACAAATTGATATTAGAGAAGCACTAAGGTGAATAAGCAAAACGTTTCAGCCCAGTGGGAAGAGAAGGAATGCAGAACGTGAGGGAGACAGTCAAATAAATATATTGATTAGTATCTGTGGAGATTTCTAGCATAATGTGGCCTCTGTGTGATAACAAGAGAAGGCTACACAGAAGGAGAAATCACAGAATGGAAAATATTTTGGAGACACCAGAGATATAGCTGTTGAGCTCCTGGTCCCACATGAAAGGAGCTTGGAAGTTGCCCACCATCTGTCCTAACAACAGGTAAAACTCGGGACAGACTGAGAAATCAGTAACTCTCCTTGGATACATAAAGCGGGGAGCGGGCGTGGGAAATCACTGGCTCCAAGAATGCAGAAACCGGCGGACACAGGGAGTCACGCTCACCAGACCCGAGACTAAGGAGCTGAAACCACCACAGGAACCAGCGGGAAGAACTGCTCAGTAATTGGCGAACTGCTGGAGGCTCGGTGTGCACAGCTCGGCCAGCTAAAACTCCAGGGAGACCCTGTCGTGGCGGTGGTGGGGGGAGCGGGTCCCACAATATTGTGGTATTTACTTCCAAGAGCAAAACAGACTCCCAGAGTAAATATCAGAGGGAAATCTCCCAGGCTTCTGACAGGGGGAGGGAAACACTAGTCACTTTGAAATACACCAGTGCGTTCTGTTCTTCTAACAAGGCGCAACCTCAGGGTAAACTAGTTAGCTAGAGCCTAACCAGCTGGTGTTTGTTAGAGCCTAACTGATCTGGGGAGGAAAATTACTCAAATCCAACCCACGCTAGTCATCCTGTCCCCCATCAGGGGGAGAAAAAAACCCGAAAACACACTTGTTAAGTTCATGGTCCCGAGGCACAGGCTGACAGAGACCCAATCACGGAACTATAGCATACTCCCCTTCCCCCGACACCTCCTGTTGCTAAAGGCCTATTTGCAAGAGTCCTTTATGTGGTACATCATGTCTGGCTACCAAGAAAGAAACCTACAAGGTACACCAAAGGCAGAAAATACATTTCTTTTCTTCTTTTCAGCTTTATGCTGTATTGAAGTATAATCAACAAAAACACAATTTGAAGAGACAGACCAAGCTTCAGAAAAAGACATGGCAGGGATGGTGGAATTATCTGACCAGGAATATAAAACAAACGTGATCAATATGCCAGGGGCTCTAATAGATAAAGCAGTCAGGGTTCGGAAACAAATGGGCAATGTAAGCAGAGAGATGGAAATCCTAAGAAAGAACAAAAGAGAAATGCTAGAGATAAACCACACGGCAACACAGCTGCAGAATGGCTTTAATGGGCTTAGTTGACTGGACAGAGATGAAGAATTTCTGAGCTAGAGGATCTATCGATATCTGTGGGGTTTTTGTTTTTGTATTGGTTTTTATCAAAAACCAAAAAGCAAAGGAAACAAAAGCTGGAATTAAACAAACCAGAGACAGAATATCCAAAGACTTTGTGGACCAACTACAAAAGGTGTGACATATATGTAATGAGGATAGCAGCAACAGAGAAAGAAGCCAATGCAACATTTGAAATAATAATGGCTGAGAATCTCCCCAAATTAATGTCACACACTAAACCACAGATCTAGGAAGTTAGGAGAACACTGATGAATGCAAAAAATAAATACAAAAATAATTAAACAACAAAATAACCCCTACAACTAGGCCAGTGGTCGGCAAACTCATTAGTCAACAGAGCCAAATATCAACAGTACAACGATTGAAATTTCATTTGAGAGCCAAATTTTTTAAACTTAAACTATATAGGTAGGTACATTGTTATGAACTTAACTAGGGTACTCCTAAGGCTTAGGAAGAGCCACACTCAAGGGGCCGCAGTTTGCCGACCATGGACCTAGGCAAATCATTTTTAAACGACAGAAAATCAAAGATAAAGTCAAAATCCTGAACAAACCCGGAGGCAGTGGGGAGGAGGGGGATACCTTGCCCAGAGAAGGACAAAGATAAGAATTACATCCACCTTCCCCTCAGAAACCACGCAAGCAGGAACAGGGCAGAGTGGGTGCTGGGACTCAGAAAGACTTGGGAGGGACATCATCACCAAGATGGCAACCTGGGTCGTTTGTGACTTGGCTCCCCCTCACAAGAACAGCTACAGCTGCTCAAGCACAACACTCCAGAGAGAATGCTAGACATGGAGGTGAGATGGAAGCTGCCCCCGTACCTCAGAGACCACGACAGAAGGCGTTAGAAGGGAAGGAGGAGATGCTACACAGTGACCTCATCCCTCCCCCTCCAGACAGGGCAGCCCCAGGTAGAGTGGTCTCCCCTGAGCCTCAGTTCCTCCAGTGGGAAAAGAGAGCCCAGGGGAGACAGTCACCCCCCAACACTCCCCCCCGCAGCATGTGGGTTGCCTTGTGGGGGCCCCTTCTCTATCTCACCCAGTGGGAATTCCAGGGGAATGGAGCTCAGCGACTGGGAGCCTGGCTTGGAGAAGGGGCAGCACGCAGGGATCTTGGCAGTCCTGGAGGCGTGAGGGGACGCCACAGCAAGTGGCTTTGCTCATCACAGAAGCGAATCGGGGTGCGCTTGACCAGGGAACTCAGAGCATGCACATGAACCACCAGGAAGTGTGCTTGAAAATAAATCTGGCCATTTTATTTTTTATCTCTTCTAGGAAAGCAAGCCACCGGTGGTAAAACACTCTCTCGGTCCTTTCACATACTTCCTTTGTACACAATTTCGATTCGGGCCATTGTGCCCAGTGCAGACACCTGTTGGCTTGTTGCTGCGCTACTGGAGCAAAAACACGGCCCAGCGTCTCCCCCACTGCCTGTGTTCTCTGTGCCTAATCGGAGAGCCAAGGGCAGCGAACTTTCCTGGTCATTGCACATTGTTCCTGCCATAAACTCATGATCTCAAGTGGACATGCAAACCGGCTGGCGATCTTAGTCTGGTTCTTTCTTTGACCTGCTCTCTCACTCTCTGCAATAACTATTTTATGCCTTGTCCATGCTCATCAAATATCCCAAATAGTCTCTACAGATGTCTGGACTGCTACTTAAAAAAATCAAATTAGAATTCTCCACCTTCCCTCTGAGAAACAGACTACCATGTCTGCCTCCCTTTTCTCCCTTTACAGAAGAAAAACTACCCTCCTTGTATCTGAGCCTGATTCCTCTACCCATGCTTACAATCCCCATTCTCACGAACGTGAAGACGCTTGCCTTTCTATTTGGTATATTCAACATCTATCTTTCAATTTAATGTCCCATTAAATATACTACATCAAATTATGAGACAACAGACTTTTCCAGATATAGCCATCTCTCTCTTCTCTCAGATGAACCCATTTCAAACTGTTTATATTCTTCACTTATCTTCATTTACCCATACTTCACTGAATTTTCAGACATGCCACCTATCTGTCCCTATTATGAAACTAAAGCAGTTCTTTCTATGGTAATAATGTAAGTAAGTTAGGCAGGTGTTTTTTAGATTTCATCATATTTCACCTCCCACCAGCTTTCAATCCTAGTGACTACCTTTTCCTTGCAGCATTCATTGTCTTCTTTTTACATTACTGACGTGTCTGGGTCCAGGTTTTCATCCTAACCCCCTGGCAACTTCTCAGACTTATTTCCATGCACCTCTTCGTCACATTGACATTTGAAATTGAGCTTCTTTCAGGTTAAAGATCAGGGTCATTTTCCTCCAACTGTATGCTCGCCTAGACTACACAATATTAGTCCATGATTTCAATTACCAAAATATGCATAATTCTCCACCTCCAACCTAAACTGCTCCCCTGAGCTCCAGGATGACCTGCCATTTCCATTTCCATGTCTCAAGTTCACATTAAACTGAATATATTCAAACCCAAATTGTGAACTTCACTTTCTCCTGTAGCCTTTGACTAATGGCAGAAGAGCCCCAGCTCTGAAATGCCTGTGGATTAAAAAGAACAGCCGAATAATATGAGAAAGAAAAAGAGCAAAGCTGACCTGAGGCCTTAGGTTCAAAAGTTAAGCTCTGCTCTCTCATTGTCCAGTGCTGCTTTGCTTGTATTCTCAAAGAACTCAGAACCAAAAGATCAGTGTCTATTCCTCCTGGTCAGTGAGGTTCAAACTCCCCTGGCTTTGATGGGGGCATTTTCCTCATCTGAATTTAGAGATAAATGGAATCTATATAGATTACTAAAGACGAATTATAGTATTATTAGGACTAAGTACAAATTGTGCTCAAATAAAAGGAAATCCTTTCTCTTTCCAAGCATGCTCTACAAAAAATGGAGGGTACATTATACCAGCATAATGGGATTGCTATAATATCCAATCACATAAACATAAAAATCATTTTAAAACTCTAAATGTTCATTACATGCATATGGCATAAAACTTAAGGATATCTTTAAGATGAGCCACCTCATGTTCTGGAAATATTCTCTCTCTCTCTTTCTCTCTCTCTCTCTCTCTTTCTCTCTATCTCTCTCTCTGACTAAAACAGTAATATATTGCATTTCTTTTTGCATTTCCCAATGTTACATAAATATAATATGATTATACTTATAATTCTGCAAGATTTCACTCTGTTATATTATGATAGACAAATATTAATATGTGTGCAAATAATGTACTCCTTAACATTAGACGTATTAATCTTTCCTCTGTTGATGAATATTTACTGTTTTGCTTTCCTTTTATTTCTACTATAGACAATGCCACAGTAAAATCCTTGTATATCTCCATATGCATGCATGTATGTGTTTCTCCTGAATATATACTGAAAATTAATGGATATTAGTGTATGCACATTTTCAACATTACTGAAGACTGGCAAATTGCTTTCAAACATGGCTGTAGGAACTTACACTTAAAGCAGCGATATTTCACTTTCCACATCTTTATATCTGTGATACTGATGGCTACGAAAAGGGACATCACATTTAAAGTTGCACTTACCTGATTACACGATTGACCATATTTTCATGGGTATTAGTCATTTGCATTTCATCTTAAATGGACTCAAGCTGTTGTTTGCCCATTCGAATTTTCTTTTGGCTAGTTTGTTGTATTGATCTGTAAGTATTCTATAAGCATTCTTTCTTCATTTTTAATTTTAAAAACATTATTTTTCAATTACAGTTACATTCAATATTATTTTGTATTAGTTTTAGGTGTACAGCGTAGTGAATAGACACTTATCTACTTTAAAAAGTGCCCAATATTCCTGGCACTGTATATAATATTACATATTATGGACTATATTTCCTATGCTGTATATCCCTCTGGCTATTCGGTAACTATCAATCTGTTCTTCTAGTTCCTTCACCTTTTTTTACCCAGCCCATCAACCCCTCTCCCCTCTGGCCACCATGAGTCTGTTTCTGTTGTTTGTTTATATTGTTCTTTAGATCCCACATATAAGTAAAGTCATATGGTATTTATTTTTCTCTGACTGACTTACTAGGTGTACTGGTTAATAATGCAAACTTTTTTCAATAGATGGAGTTACACATATGTTGATATATATGCGATTTGATATGTATGCTATTTTGTTGTATTGACAGCAAGCTTCAAAACTTCACATGTCAAATTTGCTGAAGATGTTAACATCATAGATATGTTTACGCTTAAAAATGTTGAATTTCGTGCCAAAAAAAAGAGTACTTGAGGGAAGTTTTAATGCATTACTTTATTTTGAAGAAAAGAGCTGCTGAATACTTCAGGAAGCTTATGGTGAACATGGTCCATCTCAAGATACTGGTGAATGCTGGTTTAAAAGTGATGATTTTGTTATGAAAGACAAAGGCGTCCAGATCAAATGAAAAAGTTTGAAAACAAACAATTACAAGCATTATT
>NW_006284838.1:1354645-1355597 GCF_000327345.1 Myotis davidii | reverse complement strand
TGAAAGATGGGGGAAATGTGTAGCTAGCGATGGACATTACTTCTCATAAAGCACTTTTGATGTTTCTCTTGAAATTATCGTGTTTTCTTTCATTACAAAATCCGCCCTTCTTAACCAGCACAGCTAGTATTTACTTAGGATGATACCCTCTAGGACAGCGGTTCTCAACTTGTGGGTCGCGACCCCTTTGGGGGTCCAATGACCCTTTCACAGGGGTCGCCTAAGACCATCGGAAAACACATCTATAATTACATATTGTTTTTGTGATTAATCACTATGCTTTAATTATGTTCAATTTGAAACAATGAAATTGGGGGTCACCACAACATGAGGAACTGTATTAAAGGGTTGCAGCGTTAGGAAGGTGGAGAACCACTGCTCTAGGAGCATTCATCATACTCTTGTAAATATTAAGATTTTGGTTTTTTTATGGCCAAGTAATATTCTATTGTATATAAGTACCATAGCTTTCGTATCTAATGTGTATTGATGGCCACTCGGGTTGCTTCCATAGCTTGTGAATAACATTGCAATGAACATACGGGTGTATATATTCTTTTGAATTAGTTTTTTGTATAAGCAATTATTTAACTAATTTTTGGCTGTTTATGTATGCTGCAAATTCCATCTTCCAAACCATAGCCAATTTTAAAACAGCTCATGCATGTATTGGACACATAGAAATTTTTTAAATGCAATGCCAAATTTATCAACATTTTACTTTTTTGTGTGTTTTTCTAAGAAACCTTATCCTACCATGACTTTCTTTTTTTTTTTACACTTAATGCTGAGTGTTTATTTATTTTTTTAATTAAATCTTTATTGTTCAGATTATTACATTTGTTCCTCTTTTTCCCCCCCATAACTCCCCTCCTCCCAGTTCCCACCCCACCCTCCGTCCTCACTCCCCACCCACTGTCCTCATCCATAGGTGCACGAGTTTTTTCCAGTG
>NW_006284838.1:1352346-1353832 GCF_000327345.1 Myotis davidii | reverse complement strand
ACTCTATATCTTCCATTGACAATTTTGTCCTGTTTCTTTGTCTCCGCATTTTGTTATGCTTTCTTGGTGCACCCCCTAGTGGTCTTTGTGCGCAGTCTTGTGGTTAAGCCTTGATTGTTGTAGCTAATACTAGGGGGGATTTGACCTCCAAGCCAAGTGGCTGTTACTACCATGACTTTCTACTATGTTTTTATCTAAGCTTTCTAAAGGTTTCCTTTTCATATTTAGAGCACTAGTCTATGTACAGGGTGAGGTGATCTAATCTCATAATTTTCCAAATCAAATAGTCAAGTATCTGAAAGCAATTTATTAAGCAGACCAGAGTTTGGCAAACGATGGTCAATGGGCCAGCTGCCTGTTTTGCAAATAAAGTTTGACTGAACGCAGCCCTGTGCATTTGTTTACACAATGTATTGGGCTAATTTTATTCTTCAACAGCAGAGCTGAGTAGTTATGACAGACACTACATGGTCCTGCAATACCTAAACTAGTTATAATCAGGTCCTTTAAGAAGAAAGTTACCAGCCATCAGAGTAGTCAATCATTACTTTACTGTTTATAAACTATGAGTTATTACATACCAAATTCCCCTTAAGGGCTTTCTTCTGGGCTGTTTACCTATAAACCCACTCATTTGCCTATATCACACTGTCCTGATTACTACAGCTTTATAACATATTTGGATACCTGATATACCAATTTACTCTTGTCTCCTACGTAATTCTGCTCTAAAAACTTGATTAATGTTACTCCTCTATCTGACTATAAGATTATTCTGTTAAGCTCTGTGAGAAACAAATTAGATGTGAGGTTGCACCTGAGATGTAACATCTTTTGTGATATTGAGTCTTTCATCCATGGAATAAGATCTCTCTCTATTAATATAGACCTTCTGCCCTGACTGATTGGCTAAGTGGTTAGAGCATTGGCCTTGCACTAAAGCATCGTGGTTTGATTCCCGGTCACGGGCATGTACCTGGGTTGCAGGTTCATCCCAGTCCTGGTCAGAGCATGTGCTGAAGGCAACCAATTGATGTGTCTCTCTCACATCAATGTTTCTCTCTCCCCACCCCCATTCTCCCTTCTACTCTCTCTAAAAGTCAATGGAAAAAATATCCTCAGTTGGTGACTAACAAAAAAATAGGCCTTAATTGTTGTTGTTGTTGTTGTTCTTGCTCAACATTTTTATGTACTTGCAACAGGGAGTCCATGTTAATTCTGGCACTGTGATGCTGGGAATAACACTGCCAGTTAAATGGGGCTTGTCCTTCAAACTTCAACTGTCTCAAGATAAGAGCCCCACCCTCCGCTCCCAACCTAGGTCAGATATCCTGTGACATACTCTAGTTGCACTGAAAGAAAATAGCAGAACTTGCGGCGTTCCTAGTGGCTGAAATGACAATAGATTTTGTACATTAGCATTTTGTACAATTTAAAATTAAAATGTCAAACTTCCTGAAAAACAATTGGCAAAAGTAAAAAAAAG
>NW_006284838.1:1347909-1351018 GCF_000327345.1 Myotis davidii | reverse complement strand
CTGTCCCCATTTTATGAGCTGCATTCTATCTTTCAGTTTATTGAATCACTCTTTAACTGTGTTCAATCTGCTATCTAAAATTCATTGACTTTTTATATCAAGGGTTATAATTATATTTCTGAAAGTTTTATTTGATTTCTTTTAAAATATGCCTATTCTCATATTTTTTTTTCATTTTTTCTAATACCTTGCTTTATCCCGTAAATCCTTTAAAGATATTTACTTTATTGTGCCTTTCAAATGGCTCTAGTTACACACATTATGGCATTTTAAATTTTGATCTCCTTTCTAATCCTGATCTCCTCCTGGGACTCTAATATTGCCTTCCATTATGACAAAGTTCCTACAATGGTTTTTAATTTCCTCCTGCCAGTTGTCAAGTGTGTGTGAATGTGTATTTTTTGCATTGTTATTTGTGTTATTGTTCAGAATAATTTCACAGTAGTTTCACCACCTCGAGGATTCGAGCAGCTTGTTGATATTTCAATTCTGTCTCAATTCCGGTGTCTCTAGTCACCTAGAGTTCCAGGACAGAGCCAAGCTTCTCTAGCACTTTGCCTTTTGTTGATTCAGCCTTCCTTCAAGGTCTCTGTCACTGTCAAAGACCCACCGGCACATGCTTCAGTCTTGTAAGCGGTAAATCCCCAGACACCGTGCGCTGCTGATGGTTCCGCAGATCCTTGCTGCAGCAGCTCACAGGCAGGGGTTTAGGCTCCCGCTTTATCTCTGCCACAGGAATTCCACAACTTTCTTTTAAAATCCGCCATCTTTGTTTTGTTATTGTTGTTGTTGTTGTTGTTCTTGCTCAACATTTTTATGTTTTTGCCAGAGGGAGTCCATGTTTACACACACACAGTAATACCCCCCAAAAATCCAATAATATCAATTTTTGGAAGACTTAAAATTATAATGACATTGAAAGCATTTATGTCTTATTAATATGACAACTTAAACTTCTGTGACAAAAAAAGGTCTTAAAATATACATTGATAAAAAAATAATTGCAAAACACATCATGATACATAAAATGTATTTATTGCCATGTAAAGTATGCAGGAAATAATTATTAAATCCCCAAATCACAAGACAATATAGAAGAAATGTCATTCTCTGGTTAATAAGGCATGTCTGTATATACAGAGTTGGTGGCAGGTACAGGTTGCAAGATAAGAAATTCAACTGTCATTCTATATACTTTTGTATTTTTTCCCAAAGACTATGCATTACTTTGGTAAGAATAAAGAAATCAGTTTTTTATGAAGCCCCCACCCTGTGAAGAGTTGTGGGTACTTGGGAGTTGGTGCAAAGAACAGGGGGTCTTGAGGAGTGGATGTATGTCCCTCTCATGCTCTTACCAATAGCATCCATGCTCTACCAAGTGACAAGTCGATAAAGTGGAAAGAAAATCCACAGAATGGGAAAAATAATTGCAAATCATATTATCTGAAGAGAGACTTGTATCTAGAATGTATAAAGAACTCCTACAACTCAATAATGAAAAGACGACTCAAACATTTACAGTGGATTTGAGTAGACATTTCTCTAAAAAGGATATACAAATGGCTATTAGCACATGAAATAACACTCAACATCATTATTCTTTAGGGAAATCAAAATCAAACCACAATGAGATACCACTTCACACCCATTACGAGGACAATTATTAGAATCCTCATTCATTGCTAGTGGGAATTTAAAATAAAGCAGTTATACAAAATGTTAAATGTAGAATACTATATCACCCAGTAATTCCACTTCTAGAAAAGAAATAAAAATACGCAAATGTGTTTGCTCAAATTCATAGCAGTATTCATAATTGCCAAACTGCTTAAACAACTCAAATGCCTATTAACTGATGAATGGATAAACGAAATGTGGTCTATTTCTACAATGGAATATTAATAAATAGTAAAGATACATGCTATACATGAATGAACATTGCAAACATTATGCTAAGCAGAGGAAACCCATCATGGAAGCCCAATATTGTATGTTTCTCTATTCATATAAAATGTCCAGAATGGCCCTGGTGGGCTGGTGGCTTGGGTGTCATTCCTTGCACTGAAAAGTTGCCGGTTTGATAGTTTGATTCCAGGTCAGGGCACGTGACTGGGTTGTGGGCTCCATCCCTGGTGGAATGTGCAGGAGGCAGCCCGTCAATGTTTCACTCTCACATCAATGCTTCTCTCTGTGTGTTCCTCTCCCTTCCTCTCTCTCTCTAAAAAAAAATCAAAATCAATAAAAATATTTTTTTAATGTCCAGAATAGGCAGATCTTTAGAGACAGAAAGTAAATTAGTGGTTTGCTGGGATGGGGAGTGTGGTGAACAATGAGTGACTGCTAAGAGGTATGGAGTTTCTTCTCAACCTGATGAAAATGCTCTATATTTATATTGTGATGTATACATAACTCTGAAAATATGCAGAAACCACTGAATTACATGTAATTTAAGTGAGTGAATTACACGTGTGTGAATTATATCTCAATAAAGTCTTTTGTTTTAACAAAGAACTATGAGCAATATCCTGTTCAAAGTATTTAGTACCTTGTGAATTCAAGATAGGTAGACCACAAGAGCTTCCCGTGGAGAGAAAACATTCAGTTCTTTCCTGGTGCACAAATTGGTAAAGGCTGCTACTGTTGGAGGAAGTAAGGGTGTAAGGAAGGTCCCCCATCGTAGGTGCTAAGCTTGGTGATCTAATCTCCACCAAATCGCCCCCACCGTAAAGCCACTGCACATTATGTAACCATCTAACATACTCCGGTGCCATTCAGGGTGTAAATAAAACGTCACTGGACTGCAATTATCTCTCAATTCGGGAAGGCCAGGAATTCCTACACGCAGAGGCCTGTGCCTTATCCATCACTAAAATTTCTTTGATCTGTAAAACGCAACATATGCTCAACTACTGCTGTTAGGAAATAAGAATGAATTTATCCGGATGTTCCAAAGAGATCCAAGGGACTATTTGCAGGTCAGAGCATTATTTTCACCATTTACTGAAAGAGGTAACTAAAGTTCAGATGCATCAAGTTATTTATCCAAGACCAACTAATGAGATGCAGAGTACAGAATGAATCTCAAATCAAAGGTCTCACCAGAGGAAAG
>NW_006284838.1:1339061-1347860 GCF_000327345.1 Myotis davidii | reverse complement strand
TGGTTCTCATAATGTGGCTCCGGGTTAGTAGCGTCAACAACACCTGAGAAATTGTCCCAAACGGAAAGTCTCAGACTCCAGCCGGGCACAGGGATCAGACACTTTGGGGGCAGGGCTCAGCAGCCTGTTGGAGCAGGCCTTCCACATGCTTCTAGCAGACTCTAAAGTTATAGGACACTCACACAAACAAAACCAGCATCTAGAACACTTACTTACCAAGTAAGATATTAAGAACATCCCACTTTCCTTTACATTTATTAAGCCCTTGAGCTATCCTTCCAAGGAATAGCACCTTCTTCTAAAGTGAAAAATTATATACGTAGACAATTTCCTGTTGATGTTTGTGTTAGGTTTAATTAAGCTATAAAATTACAAAGAAAATTCAGTGAGTCTCCCCGTTTGTATGGAGAACTGAGACAGTTCTGGGCAGCTGAGCGTTATCAGGAGAGAGCACTTCCCACCACCCTCAAAAGTGAGAGACTTGTCCAAGTTTTTAAGCCTGGGCCTAGAGTTAGGTACAATACACCCATGCCAAAAGCTTCAAGCCTCCACTTTAGAAGGAATTATCTTTTAGGTTTCCAAGGAAACAGAGAAATTTCAGGTTTGAATCTGACTTGTGCTGAATTGAATTCTAAATATCATCAGGTTCTATACCCGAAGGCAAAAGGTTAAAAATAATATATCCCATGTTGGCCACCATAGGAGAAGACAAAATAACAGGTATGAACACCAATTTTCCAACTGTACAAATTCTCCCAACTGCATTGCATAATTTTAAAGAATGAATTATTTCCAATCACTACTTCCACCCATGGGTTAGCTAGAGTGAGAGAAGCAGATTCCCAGCATTTAGAAAGTCGTGCCTCAGAGAGATTCAAGTGCACAATTAAAAATACTTCTGAAAGAAGCCCACAGAGCATCTATTAGGCAGTAATGCAGTTTCTAAGTAATTCACGGATGACTCCAGAGCCAATATATGTGTGCATATGTGCCAGTGTATATAGTGTGTACACATGCGTGTGTGTGTGTGTGTGTGTGTGTGTGTGTGTGTGTGTAAAATAGACTGGATATAGATTGCATCCATTAAGAATTTCTCACATGAAAATAAAATCTAAATTGAAGAGAAAACAAAAAATGCCCTGGAGCCTTATATTTTAAAAAAGTGATTAAGTC
This sequence comes from Myotis davidii, assembly GCF_000327345.1. Lineage (NCBI taxonomy): Eukaryota > Metazoa > Chordata > Mammalia > Chiroptera > Vespertilionidae > Myotis > Myotis davidii. Next base: position 1,346,687 of record NW_006284838.1, on the reverse strand, counting down.
AGCTATACCACACATCTCAATAAAAAAAACATAATCCTGGCTAACTGTACTGAATATGGCAGACCACAAAACAAACTTATATAAGATTGAACCTTAAAAAAGCAGCAATGATCACCAGTAAAAATTGATCCTATGACTATTCAGTTAAGAGAGAAGAATAAAAAGCATTCAAAATAATAGAGTATTTTGTCTTTTCATTTTTAAAGCAAAGCCTCCACTTAATAGTGCATTGTATTGTTTTAAAGGTCTCTCTCCCGTTTATGAAATATTTAAGTAGCTGTACATATTTTTAAATTAATAGACTTTACATTTAGAGCATTTTTAGGTTTATAGAAAAATAGAGCAGAGTTCCCAGATACGCCTTCCATCTCAGCACTCAGTTTCCCCTATTAGCAACATCTTGCATTGATGTTGTATATTTCTTACAATTGATGGACCAATGTTTATACATTATTAACTAAATCCATAGTTTACATTATGATTCATTCTTTATGTTTTATATTCTCTGAGCTTCATTACATGTATAATAACATGTATTCATCATCACTGCATCATACAGAGTAGCTACACTGTCCTAAAAATCCCCGGGCTCCACTTCTTTGCCCCTCAATACCCCTCATCTCTCCCTTCCCCTGCTCGGCAAACACTGATCTTTTTCCTATCTCCATAGTTTTGCCTTTCCCAGAATGCCATATAGTTTAAATCATAAAGTATGTAATCTTTTCAAGTAGGCTTCTTTTTACTTAGTAATATGCTTTTAAGATTCATCCATGTATTTAGTGGTTCAATAACTCATTCCTTTTTATTCCTGAATAACATTCCATTATATGGTGGTACCAAAGTTTCTTTCATTTAAAAAAATTGACTTTTAGAGAGAGAGGAAGGGAGATGGAGAGAGAAGGAGAAACTTCGATGTGAGAGAGAAATCAATCCATCAATCCATCAGTTGTCTGCCCCCTGCATGCCCCCTACTGTGGATTGAGCCCACAACCTGGGCATGTGCCTTGACAGGAAAGTGAATGGGCAACCTTTTGGTGCATGGGATAACACCAACCAACTGAGTCATACTGGCCAGGGCCCAAAGGTTCTTTATCCATTCAGCTATTGCTTCCAAATTTTGAAAATTATGAGTAAAATAATCTATAAACATTAATGTATGAATTTTGTATGGACTCTTCATCGGTTATAAAATTATATTTTAATCAGCACACAATTTTGAAAAACAAAAAACAAAACTTTGTATCTCAAATTCTCTTCATCTTTGTTTTCCATACCAGATCCATGAAATGTGGTCCTCCAACTGAGGAAGAGAGGAAAAGAAGAATCATAGAAGCTCATGATTAGCAGGAACACTGATGGCCATTGGAGTCAGTTCCCGTGCCCCCGTGCCCATGCTTGGATTCTCCTACATATCTCTTATGTTCATGCGCTTCTGCTGACTATACTGTCCTTGATTGGCATGTTATAGATTTTTTAAATTTACTTTTTGGATTGTACCATCTGAATTTCTATTTCTTAGGGCAACACAAGAATAGTAGACTTAATCACCTTCCTGGGAGCCATGTCAGATTTTGACAGTTCCTTCAAACTTAGGATACGTTTCTGAGTCTTTTCATTAATATGATCCATTCATTATCCTAGTTCAAGTGTATGTCAAATTTTCACACCAATCCTACCTAAATGCTATTAGTCCTACAGGTTAATTAGACAGCATGCAATGATAAAAATCTCAAGTTTTTCATTGATTTTGATCTAGCTATGAATATGGTATAACGAACTCATTGTCTATATGTTCATGCTTGTTATTTTTGTTGTCTAGTAGAAATATTGACTTATATAGACACAATCTTAAAACCTTTGCAAGGGACTTTAAGGATGCTGTTGAATGAAAGTTAAGAATGGGGAAAAAACCTTAAGATATCTCCTACTTGAATTATTAACCAAATTGCAAAATTCCATAGCAAATTTCTTTTATGAAAGATAAAAAAATCACAAAAAGTAAAGAATAAAAAGTGAAACCCAGAGAGTCATGAGAGGGATTAAAATCACACCTACTGTATTATGACGATGGAGGCAGCTTCCCAGACTGGAAAACCAGAAGAGTAAATCTATATATTAGGATAAAAGTTCTGGATATTCTTCCAATTAAACATTTAAAATATATGCAACAAATATACACAGAAAAAAAAGAGAAAGATGGAGATAAACCAAATATATAATATGTAAAAAATTGAGAAAAAAATTAGAGAAAATAAAACTTCCCTGATCTAAAGTCAAAGGACACAGCTAATAGTGAGTGAAATTTTTGAACAGGAAAAGTTTATTTATATATATATTTAAATTAAATGCAAAAGAAATAAAATAATTCCATAAGTATTCAGAAAGAAAAATCTGAGAATATTTACGAATTATAGTTACAATTAAACCTTTCCTCTGTAGTAAGGATGTAGTGTTGTTTTTGGAAAACAGTTCCTAAATATCTAAATCCTGCTTTCAATATAAGGCTTTTTCTGTCTAGGTCTTCAAGGAAAAAATATGCATAGAAACAAAGAAAAGCAAAGGAACGGTGCATTACTTATCTGGCTTTGACCCCAAACTGCAATTTAGAGCTCTGCTGAACTAGGCTGGACTCTGCAGCCTCTTTTCATCTGAGCTGTGTCTCCCGGCATTGCCTTGAACTGACACTGGTCCAATTGCCTTCACCTCCAAGCCCAGGCCAATAGTGGACATTGCCCTGCAATGTAGGGAGAAGCCAAGTAATACAAACTCAGCAGTGAGACAGCCAGGATAGGACAGGCAAGAACAGGATAGTTTGCTCCTGTGCTTTGAGGGAGATTAAAGCTGCTTGCCTCACATCCTCCTTTTTTTAAAATTTATTTTTACTGTTGACAGTATTACATATGTTCCCCATTTTTCTCCCTTTTGCCCCCACCCCCCACCCCGACCACCTGGCCCATTGCAACCCAGGCTTTCACCACACTACTTTCTGTGTTCATTGGCTATACATCTATGCATATAAATTATTTGGTTATTATCTTCCCATCCCCCTCCACCCCTTCCTTCTCAGTTCTGTCAGCCTGTTCCATGCATCCATGCTCTGGACCTATTTTGTTTACCAGTTTATTTTGTTCATTAGATTCCACATATAAGTGAGATCATATGAAACTTGTCTTTCTCTAACTGGCTAATTTTGCTCAGCATAATAATCTCCAGGTCCATCCATGCTGTCACAAAGGATAAGAGATCCTTTTTTTTTAATAGCCACATAGCATTCCGTTGAGTAAATGAACCACAGCTTTTGTATCCACTCATCTACTGATGGGCACTTAGGCTGTTTCCAGATCAGAGCTATTTGTAAATAATGCTGCTATGCACATAGAGGTACATATATTCTTTCTGATTGGTGTTGCTGGGTTCTCAGGTTATATTCCCAGGGTGGCATCACTGGGTCAAACATTAATTGAATTGTTTGTCTTCCTTTTGTTGCATTTTATGAGTTCTTTATATATTTTGGAAATTAACCCCTTATCAGATGTATCATTGTCAAATATGTTCTCCCATATAATGGGTTTCATTTTCATTTTCAGGATGGTATCATTTGCTGAGCAGAAGATTTTCAGTTTGATATAGTCCCATTTGTTTATTTTTTCCTTTGTTTCTCTTGCCCTAGGAGATGTATATGTAAAAATTCTGCTACCTGAGATGTCTGAGATTTTATTGCCTATGTTTTCTTTTAGAATATTTATGGTTTTGTGATTTATATTTAAGTCATCCATTTTTAGTGTATTCTTGTGTATGGTGTAAGTTGGTGGTCTAGTTTCATTTTTTTTTTTTTGCATGTGCCTGTCCAATTTTCACAACACCATTTATTGAAGAGACTGTCTCTATAATATGCTCTTGCCTCTTTTGTCAAACATTAATTGACTATAATGGGTCAATTTCTGGGTTTTCTGTTCTGTTCCATTGATTTATATGCCTGTTCTTGTGCCAGTACCAGGTTGTTTTGATTACAATGGCTTTGTAGTATAGTTTGATATCCTGTATTGAGATGCCTCCACCTTTGTTCTTCTTTCCCAAGATTGTTGTGGCTATTCTTATTTTGGTTCTACTTAAATTTTTGGAGTGCTTGCTCTAGATCTGTGAAATATACTGGTGGTATTTTAATAGGGATTGTGCTGAATCTATAGATTGCTTTGGGCCCACCTCAGCCAAAACACCAGGTGAGTACAATTCTTTGGAAAAGGTACAGACTAATTCAATAGCTTCTTCTTATACTGTGGGCCAGTGGGTTGGATGAATTTAGAGCTGCACTCCTCCTCAGAGAGGGTATGTGAGGGGAGGGTGGGTGGAGTTGAGTGGGCTTATGCATTGTCTCTTCCTGGGAGTTTAGTAATAACGGATTCCATGATTTCGGGTCTTTGTTTAGCTAAGAAAAATTTCAGTTTTTCTTTAGGAAAAGAAGGCAATGATACCCAACACATAAGTTGTTTGTAAGAAGTATGTGCCATGTATGTAAATCCCTACAAGCCATTCTTCAAATGTAGTAGATGACAGAAAAATGGTTGCTTCATTTCCCACTTAAGTAAATATTATTTGTAACATTTCCTTACTTTTCACCATATATCATAGTATCCATTCCTTAGTATATTGTGAAATATATGACAGTAGTTGTCATGGTCATATATTATACAATATACTAAGGAATGGATATACAAATACCTAAATAATGGAATGAAATATACACTCCTAAGTACTATGCAGTCAGAATGGAACTGTAGTACAATTAATAAGAGAGGGAGTTAATTTGGATCACTTGGAATGGATGAGTCATATTTTTCTATTATGTGTCACACCACCCCAAAATGAGGTATTATTTGAGCATGGAAACAATCTTTAGAAGATTCAGCTGAGGGGACATCTTGGAGCTGATAGCCTGTGAGTTCAAGATAACATCTAAGAGGATGCAAAATTAACCCTGAATCAACAATTATGTGGTGCCTTTTTCACTAAAGACATACTATATAGGTGCCAGAATTGAGGACCATAGGCAGCACTTACCATCACTCCTATAGATTTACTTAGGGAATTTGTGCTTTCCATCCTCCAACTCTGGATTATATAGTCTAGAATTTTTGGGTTCTAGAAGAGAAATTATTGCACCAGGGACACAGCAAAATCCCATAAACTTTAAGCTAGAGATGCCATAACTTTGGGATCCTTTTGCCAAGAGACCATCAGGATAGGAAAGCAGTCACCATCCTGGCAGATGTAATTGATCCTAATCATCAAGAGGAGATATGCATTTTCGTACCCATTGTGGAAGGAAAGAACACATTTGGCTATCAGGTGGTCCACTTTCTTGCTTAATTGTGATGGTGAGTAGACAAATATAGCAGTTTAATCGGATTATAGCAGCTGGGAGATCAGAGGAATGAAGGTCTGGGTTACTCAGTCACGCAACCCTCTTAAGCCTCCACAACTTCATTGCCAAGGGTGAAGGGAATCTAGATGAGCTGTAGAGGAAATAAAAGATGAGTATTAGTTATATCCCCAAGACCAATTACAGTGATGGGGACTGTAGCTCATTCCTCTAAACTTTTTTTTAGGTTTCCCTAGAATACCTATTCCTAGCTGCAGTGAGCATATTCTATAACACTAGAGGCCTGGTACACAAAAATTTGTGCACTTGGGGGATGGGGGGGGTGCTCAGCTCGGCCTGTGCCCTCTCACAGTCTGGGACCCCTTGGGGGATGACCACCTGCTGGCTTAGGCCAGCTCCCCGGGGGATTGGGCCTAAGCTGGCAGTCAGACATCACTCTGGCAGTCCAGGAGCCCTTGGGGGATGTCCACTTGCCAATGGAGAGCAGGTCTAAGCTGCAGTCGGACATCCTTAGTGCTGCTGAGGAGGCGGGAGAGGCTCCTACAACCACCGCTGTACTGGCAGCTGGCAGCCTGGCTTGTGGCTGAGCAGAGCTCCCCCTGTGGGAGCACACTAACCAGCAGGGAGCATCTCCTGCATTGAGCGTCTGCCCCCTGGTGGTCAGTGTGTGTCATAGTGACCAGTCATTCCCAGCCGTTCTGCTCGTAAGGTCAATTTGCATATTAACCTTTTATTATATAGGATAGAGGCCTGGTGCACAGGTGGGGGCTGGCTGGTTTGCCCTGAAGGGTGTCTCGGATCAGGGTGCGGGTCCTGCCTTGGTGCCTGGCCAGCCTGGGTGAAGGGCTGATGGCTGTTTGCATCCTGGCCATGGCTCCCAGTCACCCAAGCCCCCAGTGGAGGCTGCCTGGAAGCAGGTATCTGGGATTTATTTATCTTCTATAATTGAAACTTTGTTGTTCTGAGCGGAGGCCACAGCCAGCCAGGGCAGGCGGGGAGCTTGGATGCCTCCATCGGCGGGGGGACCAAGCCTCCTGCTTGCTCCAGCTCCGTGGCTGCCTGCCACCATCTTGGGTGGGTTAATTTGCATATAGTCGCTCTGATTGGCTGGTGGGCATGGCTTGGGCATAGCTGAGGTGTGGTCAATTTGCATGTTTCTCTTTTATTAGATTAGACTAGAGGCCCAGTGCACAAAGTCGGGCATGGGAGGTGGGGCAGCCCTCAGCCCAGCCTGCATCCCTCACCCCAGCCTCTGACCCAAGGCCCCTCCCCTCCAGCCATGCAGCTGGGGTGGGGACGCTGGGCTTGCATCGCTGCGAGCTTAACATCCCTTGCCTGGCTTCTGGTCTGAGGCATCTCCCCGGCCATGCTGCTCAGCTGGGGTGGGAAAGCTGGGCTTGCATCACCAAGGCAACACTGCCAGTGTCCCACCCCAGCCACTATGGTCACCACCATCTTTGTTGCAGAGTGACAGTTAATTTACATATTGCTCTTTTATTAGATAGGACTAGTGGCCTGGTGCACGAATTCGTGCACATTGAAAGGACATTAATTAGAAAAATATTTTAATATTGCTATTAACCCTTTCTCTATAATAGAAGTGTCAACCAAATTCACAATCGACAATGACAGATCGAAACACACCCATGTGATTAGTGCCAGTGAGAGCTTCATATGTATGGCGCATGTGCAAGTCAACTTAGCCTTTTATAGATATAGAACAAACATGCTTAATTAAAGCTGATTTCTGATTTGGCTAAACTTTTCTCAGCCCAGTTGAAGCACTCCAACTTCTCTTTCAGATAATTGTCAGCAACTCGGCAGTAAACATCAACACGAAGCAGATTATTATTGCAGATCACAAAGGGAGAGCAAAGGGTAAAATATTTAACTGCAGCAGTATTTGACTATATTCTGTGCAGTGAGAAAACCTGAAGTAATTTTCAAGGTCTACCATTTCTTACTTCTTTTCAGTCGGGTCAAGTTTCTAAACTTTCTAAATGTCCATTTTTTGGCTAATAAAAAGAAAATAGTATTCCACCGAGTCTCTTATCTACCTACTCCAGGAGATCTGTGGGGATCAAATGAGATGAGGCATGGGAAAATGCTTCACAAACATTTGGTTAAATTGTAAAATGTTGCACCTGGCTATAAAGTAAGTCGGGTTCCTGGGCTGAAGAAACTGCAAGGCTAGTTGTCACTAGGGAGAGGAAGCTGGGCGTTGCTATGTGATGTCATTACCTGGT
>NW_006284838.1:1334301-1338868 GCF_000327345.1 Myotis davidii | reverse complement strand
AACTCTCTAACACTGGTGCATCAATATAAACATCTATAAATCTTTCCCCAAGTCCTCATTACTATGCTTATATTTAGAATGCCACCAGTCATTTACATGTGCCAAGCACTTAATAATATATCATTAAAAGAGCAAATTCATGTACCATGAATATAATGCTTTGAGTTTACATTTGTGTTTAAAAGCTAATAAATGTCAAAGTTATATCTCTTGCAGGAAAATTTATTTGTTTATGTCAACCATAAGGTATGAATTAGAAACCATGATCAACTTTGTTAAACAATCCCATGATTTTTCATATGTTCTTGTAAAAATTCAATATAATTCATCATAAAACACCTGATACAATAATTCTCTAACTTTATTTTTTTGATTATGGCATTAGCCTTTTTATCTAGGATACTGCAAGGAACTCCTATGAGTAAATCATGGTGCCCATGAGTTTCTTACATTTCTATTTTTTTTATTCTCTAAAGGCCAATGCTCACCCTACTGCATTCTATAATGAAATGAATGTTGTGTTTTTTCCAATACAAAGCATTATCATCCCAGACATTGCCTCTCTCATTTTCCACATCCCATCAGTCATCAATTCTCTTAATCTGCCTCTTTAATGTGTCTCAAATCTTTTTCTCCTTCTCCATTCCTATTGACATAACATGAATTCAGATCTTTATTCTTTGAGCACCTTTATCAGTCTCCACTGTGGGCTTTACATACAGCCAATGATAGCAGCTAGAACCTCTTAACTACTCTTTCCACATAACTTCATCTCTTCCACTCTCCTAATACCTAATTCTCCAATGATAACAGGAACATATTTTAAAATCAGAAATCTCAACTGTTATTTTTCTACTTAAAATCCTTAATTGTATTTATGTTAGGGTAAATTCTTTATCATAGAATAAATGATATGACTTTTCTCTCCTTTTTTTTTTAACAACTTCACCTACTGTCTTCCACATATTATCTCTCTGTTAAGCTATACTCAGTACTTATAGCTTTTATAAATGCCACATGTTAGTTTTTTACTCTTAAAAGTAACTTATTTTAAAGTAGACAAACTGTTCATTGTAAAAAATAGTAATGTAACATGCTCTTTTATACTCCCACAGATTTCCCCCGATTTACCACCTCCTATCCTATTAATAATTTTAAGTATCCCATTTTACTCAGGCATCATTTCTTCAGTGTATCTTCCCTAAGTCACATTCTCTCTATAAACCTGCCAATTGCTTGCTGTGTTTGTTGCCATGTTGCCCTATATCCAGTATTAATTGCAATAATTTCCTTCCATGTATTTATTTATGTTCCTTTTTAATGTACTCAGACACAGGGGTCTTATCTGTATTTCTAGAGTCTAGCATAGTTTTAACATATTGTTAATATCCAAAAGCTATGAGTTTAATTAGATTGGATTGGGTTGGGTTGGGTTCAATTGCAATGGACTGAACTAAATGAATAGAAACATTTAGGATTATTGACAATAACCCAATGACCATATGGGCAATATCTCTTTCCTAAACCTCATGTCAAAAAAATTATTTTATTCCTTAGTATATCTCTTTGGAGACTCCATGAAACAGGTAAGGGGACAGTCATAGAGAAGAATCCCAAATTTTGCTCAAAAGGCTGATAATTCCATTCTTTACATTCAACAAGTTGGTCATGTTTTAATTGTCTGAAGTAGAGGGTAGGCTTTGAACACTGTAGAAATTAACAAGTATCAAGAGTCAAGGATGTTAGAAAAGGTGTTAACCCTATTGCTGTAGAATTGTTTATTTGTTAGTTTTATTCCAAGAATCCTCAATATATACTCTTATTATTCCTTCACTCTCTTGGGGGAAAATTCATATGAAGACATACGTTTCAATTAAAAAGTATCCTGGGTTTTTTTTCTTCCTGTACTGCTAATCTTAGGTTAACTGAATATTGTTAAATTCATTGACTACAAAATGCCAATAAAAGATAAATTTAATATGATATTTGAGAGAAATACACAATGTGATGTTAAAATAAAGCTTCACCTTTGAGTATCCCAGTACATTAATACAAAGGTTTTCCAGATTATGAGGGTTTTCTATATTGCAATAAAAACTACTTTCTCTTTTGGATGATCACTTTACACATAAGCACAAGAGGATGATATTGATGGCAAACAGTAATTAGAAGCACTTAGAAATGAAAAGAACCAGAAAAAATAGTATGTTTCACAGCAAGTAGAGTCTTTGAAGAATCTTCAAGTTAGTTAACAAAGGGTGGGGGAAATGAAAAACAAGAAGTGAGCTTTTCACCTGTTAAGTAGGAAGCATTGGTTTGAGAAGAAGATAAGATAGTATTCTCCCACTTAAATGTGTTTATCAGACATTCTCTACATCTTTTGCACATAAACCAGTTCTCTTCTGAGAGATTAAAAGATTGTAGAAGTGAATAGAACGGTGGTTACCAGGGCTATGGGGACAAAATTGGGCATGGGGAGATATTGATCTAATGTGTTGTAGTTAACATTACTGTATTGTATAATTGAAATTTGCTAAGAGGGTAAATGTAAGTGTTCTCACCACAAAAAAAGTAAAATGAATACTATAAGATGATAGATAGAATTAGCTTGCTGTGATTACTTCACTATATATATCAAATTATCAAGTTGTATAAGTTAAACATATATATTTTTTAATTGTCAATTATATCTAAGTAAAGCTGAGGAGAAAAATAAATAAATACGAAATAAATAATTAAATAAAGCAATGTAAACCCATCACCATCTTAGAAAACTAATTTAAGACATGTGACCAAAAGTAGGCATGCCTCTAGGTTTATCTTTGGCTGTTTTCTTTCTCCCACTTATTCTTATCCTTTGCTGAGAAACTCAACTTAATAGATTTGTCAATATCATCCAGGTTGGTCTTCCTGTCCTGATTTGCTTTCTAAGCTTTGGCATCAAGTACTAACTCTCTACCTGACCTCTGCTATTATATATTCCATCATAAATGTTTACTATAATCTATTTCAAAGAAAAGAATATGTGTTCATTACAGTTAGTAATACTTAAGCTCAACAAACACAAGATAGCATTAAATAACTTTGAAATTAATTTCATTAAATTCAAAGTCTGAGGTAACACTCTGTCTTTGGCAAAACTTTAATGATGCTCCCCTGAGCCCTCTTCTTGGCCTATGAGAACTACGAACTCTCAGCACAAAACCCCCAGACTAGACACCTGAACAAAGACTAGTATGATTTATTTTTATTTTTTTTAATATATTTTATTGATTTTTTACAGAGAGGAAGGGAGAGAGATAGAGAGTTAGAAACATCGATGAGAGAGAAACACCGATCAGCTGCCTCCTGCACATCTCCTACTGGGGATGTGCCCGCAACCCAGGTACATGCCCTTGACCGGAATCGAACCCGGGACCTTTCAGTCCGCAGGCTGACGCTCAATCCACTGAGCCAAACCGGTTTTGGCAAGACTAGTATGATTTTAAGCAGCTCAAGGCTGTGTTCCTGGACTGAGCCAGATCTGTTAAGTTCCTGCTGGGAAAGTTGCAGGCTGCTGAAATAACTTACTGTTTGTTCCAACTAAGCCTGCAAATACAGATCCAACACCTACCTTACCTAAGATTTCTCAAAAATCAACCTCCCCCAACTTCTATAATTTCTCTACTCTCCTGATTCTGTTCAAGACCCCTCATTCCTTCTCTATAATTCCTCATTTTCACCTTAAAACTCCAGTCATTTCTTCCCAGATTGGATTTGATTTCAATTGTCATCGAAGTCTCCCTCTTTTACTGCAGTACCTGAATAATATCTGTCTTGTTGGCTTTAACAAAAGTCTGGCTCTGTTTCTTTTTGACAGAGGTTGCGGCTGCAGAACTGATTGGCAAGGCACCAGGTCAGGAATTTGTTTTCCTTCTCCTTTGTTCCTCTGCTATGCATGACTTCCAATCCCAACACCTCACAGGCTAAGATGCCTGCTGCAATTCCAGCTATGATGGCTGCATGTCAGCCAATTAAAAGGAAGAGGAAAGGAAGATAAAGAATGACCTTTAAAGAAATTCTTGGAAGCTACACGAACCACCTCTGCTATACAGTCACATTTAGCTGCAAAGATGTTAGCAATAAGTAGACTTTACTCTAGGCAACCTAGGCTCTGCAACAATAAGGGGTTTATTATTATTGGAAAAAAGGAGAGAGTGAATATTAGGCAACACCTAGCATGCTCCACCACACTGCTTCCCAAATTGCTTCTCTTGATTTAATCACTTCTATTGATATGTTTTAATCATCAGAGTCAAACTTGGAACCTATGATTTTGCCTTAGTCAACTTTGACCCTATGCCTAAAATGTTATTATAGAATTATTATTTTTGTACCTAGTTTTGAATTTCAATTTTGATTTCCTCTTTAATCCAAAGTTATGCAGGGAAAAAAATACACATTTTTTCTAACAATGTTCTCATCATAAACCTACTTTTCATAAACCTACTTTTCTTCATCCTAGATTTCCCCCTTCATTCCTTAAGTCATTTGTCTTCTAAAATATCACTGAATACGTATTTTTTCT
>NW_006284838.1:1332463-1333006 GCF_000327345.1 Myotis davidii | reverse complement strand
GCAGGGCTGCTGAGCTTCCACACCACACAGGATTGACAGAGTGTGCTTCCTATTTTAATATTTATTTGGTCATTTCAGAGAGAACAATTGGAATGCACAGTCTAAATCACTGTGGGAAAAGGAAATCTAGTTTTTCTGAAGAGAAGTAAACTCTAACCAGAGTTACTCTTGGTCACTTGGCCTCGCTCATTAAACTTTTTCTTCCTAATATACCAGTATATGACTCATCCAAGGCTTGCAGAAGTTGTCAGTAGATCTCTACCCGTTCTTCTAAGCACTAGACGCTCCTTTCCTGAATCATAAACATGGTCTTTTAATGCTCTTTTTATTTCGTCTCTCTCCTGCTCAGTTTTTTAAGGCTTGCAGAAGTTGTCAGTAGATCTCTACCTGGTCTTCTAGACGCTTCTTTCCTGAATCTTGTCATAAACATGATCTTTTAGTGCTCTTTTTATTTCGTCTCTCTCCTGCTCAAACACCACTGAAAACTTCCATGAGAACACAAGCTTTGCTAATGCTTCCATTGAGTTGCAAATGGAAATATAC
>NW_006284838.1:1329815-1332316 GCF_000327345.1 Myotis davidii | reverse complement strand
CCCCAAGCTGTCTCCTTTCATTTTAGTTTAAAACCATATTCAGACAAGCTCTGCAGGGCTGCCCTGCTCTCTCCATAGAGCCTCATTATGTAATTATTGACATAAAGTTTTTCATACATTTTGGTGTGTATGTGGTATCATTAGTCTTGCTATTCAAACCAATTTGGGGATGGAGGGTCCATGTTCCGATGGCATGGCTACAACATTAATAAAAAGTAATAATATTCTGGGCCACAGCCCAGAGGACAGCCACAGTGAACAACCTCACCGAGGCAATGCTTACGCAGTGACACACACCTCCACCCCATCATACACTGAACACCGACAGTGCAGGCGAGCGATTGATCATTAGTCAGCAGGTTTAGAAGCAACTGGTCTGCCTGAGTCCAGTTAGACAAGGTTTTGGAATGAAGAGCACGGGCCTTATTTCCCAAATCTATCACTCTTTTCTGGCAATAGTATGTGCTTAGTAAGTATAACCTAGTAGGATCAGCAATACTAGCATCTATTCTCTCCTTTAATTCTTACTATACCTGACTAAGGAAAGAATAATTTTCCCATTTTCACAGATGGGTACAAAGAGCTTGGGCAGAAATCCAGTTTCCATAGGACAGGGGTTCCCCTGCAGGGAGTGGGGCAGCAGGGCACTTATGAGCACAGGCCTGCGGGGATGTAGAAGGAGCCGGGAGCCTGGCGAGGCAGCTGAATAAAAGGTTTCTGTTTTCGGTGAATGGATGTCAGTGTGATTCTCTTGGCATGAAAAAAAAAAGTCAAAGTGGAAGTGAGGAGTGTATTAGACTATAAAAATGCGATTGCTGCACTTGCCTTGGCCCTCTCCCTTTATCACCCAGAGAACAACGGAAATGGCATTACTTAAAGAAGCTGGTTTATAATAAGTATGCTGGTTTACAGCTTTACTTCTTACAAATATAAATGTTGCTCTTGCCTATGACCCTGTATCTGAGGTTTGACATCCAGAATTATTTACAAAGACAGTATGACCAATCTTCATACATGATCTTGTATTCGCACCTGCCTCGTACCACTGTTCTCATCATGACCCTCCTGAGTGTAAACCACCCTTTCCTTGAAATTTTTAGTTTGTGAAAGCTGTCATTCCAGGTTTCTATGAAAGATGGACTTTATTCATGTCATACAAAAGAGAAAACTAAATTTTTCTCTAATTATTTTTTTTTATTTTAAATTCTTTGTTTTACCTTTGTATTGAATTTATTGGGGCAAAACAATTATACAGGTTTCAGCTGCACAATTCCACAACACATCATCTGCACACTGTATTGTGAGTTCACCACCCCATCAAGTCTTCTTCCATCACCATTTATCCCCCTATACCCTTCTCTACCTCCCTCCAACCTCCCAGCAATCCCTACACTGTTGTCCATGTCCATGAGTTCTTTCTTCCCCCCCTTTTTTCTTAATCCTACTGCCCTCCCCCCACCCAGCCCCGCAATCCCCCCCCACCTGACAGCTGTCAGCCTACTCTATTGGTCTGTCTCTGCTTTGCTTGATAGTTCATAAGATCACTAATTAAAATAGCTGCCATCTTTACTATTCTTAATTAAAGAATCATCAGTGTTAAAAGAAATAAACCTATTTCACTTCATTAGTTCAAATATGAGCTTCTTAGCAAGTGCCCACATAGCATACATGGTTTGCCCTTTACAGCTAACAACCTGTTTTTATCTCTATTACACGGTGATGCTTCTGGTACTTCCTCCTCTGTGCAATGCGCCTCTTTGGGCCACTGGTCGATGGCACTCCTTTTGAAGTCATTGTCATGCTCCATATTAATGTCTCTGTTCCATTACATGGGACATTCCTTAATTTTCCTCAAGGACTTCAGCACCTGTCTCCCACCCTTCCTTTCCAGTCCATCACTGTGCTGCATAGAGATACCCATCATTAAGGTGACATCCCTTCTAACTTCACATTTCCTAGTTCCAATTCCACTGGCTCACATCAACGTGGAGGCACAGGTCTAGCTCGACATCTCAGAACTTCGATAATCTAACATTTTCCTGTCGGTCCAAGTCTCCAGGCCTGTGGTTCATTCATCCATCCACTAATTTATTTATTTATTCAACAGAATGGCTTTCTCCCATGTTCCACTAGCTCTGAACACACATTCCCAGGCCACTGCATCTCCCCTTCCTGCTCATTACTCCCTCGGTTCCTGCTCCATCCCTAAACTACAAAGCTTGTTATAAAAATTTAATTATACAATATACCACTAAAACCATCTACTTGATGAAAATTATTTTGTGCCTCTTCCTTTCTGATTTTTTTTTATTTGTGTGTTTTCTTTCTATTCTGAATTTGTAGAATCCAATACAAGATCCTTGAGGAGGAAAGTTTAAGAAAGAAAGCATCCATTAGTGTTCAAGGATACTTGAGAAGGTTAACATTTCTATGACATTTTTAGAGAGACATTATGAAAATATTTTCTATTATTCTATCAATATGCTCTAGAAGCCCACATG
>NW_006284838.1:1328685-1329758 GCF_000327345.1 Myotis davidii | reverse complement strand
GTCACATGGAAATCTTTTAATAATGTCAATGTCTAGACCCCAATAACACATCAATTAAAACACGGCACCTGTGATGGGACTTGGGCATTTGTATTTATTTTAATTTGCACAGTTGACAGTCAGACTTACCCTAGGTTGAGAGACACTAATCCATTTAAGGGGGTAAGTGTTGCCTACCTGACAATAGCGCTTTCTGAGAACTGCCTGAAGCCATGGCAATGCTAAGGGTCCACATTCCTACTTGCCAGCTCCTGACTTGCCATTTACCCACATGTCTTCCTAATTGGTTTATTTTCCTTTAGGTTGGTTGGAAAATCTCACTCATTCAAATTGAACCCAAAATGAGCTATGCATTTTAATTACTGCTGTGATTTTCACTGAAATATAAGCTTTTAATAATACAGCTTGGAAAACATGCAGAGCTCCTTGCTAAAGTGGAAAAACTTGGTTGAAATTAAAGTATCGGTTACCAGTTGCAACTTTCACACAGGATTGTGGGAGTTTATTGAGTAAGTAACTAATATATTCAGAGATGGCTGTAGCTGTTCTGCTTCTAAAGAGGCATTCTTCTTACTTGAGCATGCTCCTTTCTTACACTCATGTTTTAAGTTAAATTTTATTTATTGGAGAGGGTTTGGAATGGGTGATGCACTTTGCAGATTAAAAGTTAACTAGTGATTTGATCCATATGTACAATCCCATCTGCTTACCAACAAGATGGAGGAAGGGCTTGCGAAATGGATAAAAAGGATGTTACCTTATTACCGTGAGAGCATCCATTTTGTGAAACATAGCGGGTATGTTTCTGTAATAGCACCGCTAGATCAGGTTACACCACAGGCATCCCTTGCTCTCACTCCAGACTTCCAGAGGCTACCGAACGGAACGGAACACGATTGGCAAGAAGGAGCATGGCACGAAATGATGTCACAGCACACACTACTTGCACAGGAACTTCGCACGGATGGCCTTGGAACCACATAGCAGTTTCTTAGTCATCACTGGCAGCAGCGGCACTTACATACCGTTAGAGCTGGTAACCCAGTAGAAGTGGCCAAAGGTGGGAGTGTGCT
>NW_006284838.1:1323652-1328590 GCF_000327345.1 Myotis davidii | reverse complement strand
GGATTTTTTTTCTTTTTAGTTGCAAATGTCTAACACTTAGCTAGACTATAAAAGACTAAGCAACCAACCCTAACCACTGCATAGGCCAGAGGACTCAGCCACATCTTCTCATTAGACACACAAACAATTGATGAGAAAGGGTTTTTAGGTTGTACCCAAAGTCACAGAATTCATCAGTTTCAGAGCTGAAACTAACATCCAAGTCAATTAAGTTCCTAGATGAGACATCCTTAGGCTATCTTTCAAATTTTGGATCCAGTAATTTGTCATCTGTTTACTCTTGATAAGGTAACTTGAAATTCTGATTAAGAGAAATATGTCAAAATCTTTTGAGTTTACAAATAAAACATCTTAAGACTTTAAGTTATCTGAATTAGTGAAAGACACCCAAGAGCTGATAGAGCAAGGGTCTAGCTCTAACTTCACTGCAATAGTTGCATGAATGGGGTTGGAACAGATAATATTTCAATTCTTTTCTGTCTTCTGATCCTTAATGCCAAAGTATCCAGTTAAAATGCATTTCAATGTTTCTAATACGTTACTAGGATACAGTATTTCTCTGACAGGAGCATTCAATACTCATGTTTGTTTACTGCACTTTGCTTACAGAGGATTCTTACCCACTTAAAAACCAAATACTCCTCTGTAAAATAGAAAAATAAGTCATGTAGTAGGGGTTGAGATAATATCACTAGAGAATTTAGAGCAATTTATGTTACACAAACTACCACCAATCAATGTTATTACCAATATCATAGATAATCATATACAGCTCTGAAAGAAATTAGAAGTAGCCTTAATTACTTTAGAATTGGAAATATATTTGTATTTTCAAACTCTTATATTGAAATGCAGTTTCCAAATAATTATTGAACAAGAGGTTATCTTTTCTTAAAACCATATTACTCTCCCACACTAGAGTTGGAAGGAACCTTCAAAACCATGTCTTTCCAGGGTTTGTCTGTGTTTTTTTGTTTTGTTTTGTTTTGACGTCTCAGTGATTGGAAGAGCATTTTCTTCCTATTAAACTGTAGGTAAAAGTCCACGGTATAAATTGCTTTTAATTGTTTTGATTGGGACAGATTCCCAGTAGTTTCCTCTTTCTCTGAACAATAATATCTCAGGTAATTCTAAAACAACCCCTATTTCTCCTCAAAATCCAGTGTTAAAACCACTAATCTAGACCAGCTCTCTTAATTTACAGGTGAGGAAATCCATGCTCAGTGCTATCAAAGATGGCGATTAGTGTTAGAGCTAGAAAGAGGACTCCGGTGGCTGAAATGACCCTTGCCACAGAGAAGCGTGGTCTCTGACCTTGGCTCCTGGGCAGTGATCTCTAAGCCCTTGAGATGTCCTTGCCCCAAAAGACATCTTCGTTTGCCTGGGGGCTTTGGAACATGCAAATTGTCAATGTTATGATATGATTTCTGGTGAAAGCCTTGGAACACTTATCAGCTCAACCTCTGAAAGCGCTGGACACTAAGGCGGGCCATGCAGCTGGTCATCCATGTGTGTATGATCAAGCCCCTGTAAACACTTTGAACACCAAAGCTGGCCTGAGCTTCCCTTGTTGGCAATATTCATGCGTATTTCCAGATGTTGTTGCTGGAGAAATAGGTGCCATCTGCACAAGTCCACAGGGAGAGGACAAGCGGGAGATCATACCAGGTAACTCTGAGTCCCTGCCTTGTGTTCCATTTCCTTGGCTGAGTTTAGCCAGTTTTGGTGTAGAAAATCATAACCATGAGTATAACGGCTTTTCTGAGTTCTTTGAATCCATCAAATTATTGAAACCGAGAGTGGTCGTGGGGACTCTTGAACATTTTAGCCATCGCTAGCTTGACTTCTTTGGTCCAGTTCTCTTTTTATACTACCGCTTACACAACCCACACAATCATTTTCCAATTTAGTCCCATGGAGAAGAGCCAGTATCTGTAGCAATGCTACATGTGCTGCCCTCTTCATTTATGGCAAAGAGTGTAGGAAAGGTAAACCTATGACTAAGATTTAAAGTATATTCTATACGTCTTACTAACAAATCATTATGCAAATGAGATGTCATAAATATAAACTAAGAATTAAAATTTAAAGATTTTCTAATAAAGTTTACAAGAAGAAATAGTTTAAAGCACATTTCATTTTACTTATTATTTCACGTATCTATTTTATTTATTTCCCTCAGACTGTGTTAGGAAATTATTATTATAAACATTTAAGCCATAAAATCTAAAATTTCAAGGGCTGCATTGACATGATGAAACCTCACAGGGTCCCAAAGTCCTAACTGCATAGTCCCCTGTGGTTACCATATATGTCCACCCAATGGGAAAGGCTCCCCAACCTGCCATCTGCCCCCATCAGCCAGATTTGCTGCACCCCACCTGCTCCTCAGTGTTTCCTCAGCAACCTAGTAGGTTTCACCTCCCTGCCAATCCATCAAATTACTCACGTCAATCACAGCCTCCCAGGGGAATCTTGGGTATCTTAAATCTGTGTTACTACAAAGCCTGCTGCTCACAGTCCCTTCCAGTTCATGCTCAGGGTGTTCCTTCCCTGGGATGTGAAGCCACGTGACTAAAAAGCTGCCAGTCTTATCGGCCCAGTGTTGGGTATCATCTCTTTGACCACCTTGAACAATTGAGGGCATGGGATTCCTCCACCAGAGGGGTAAGTAGAAGGTGGTCAGAACAACACAGTACAGCTGAATTAAACAATATTTCATGGCATGCCCATGTAAGACAGGACTTTCTAATTGCACAGTGCTGTGATCATAAACATTCCTCCACCTACTGCATCCAAGTTGATATTTCAACGGTATGTAACACTTCAGTATAGAATGATTGTGAGAATAAGTGCTAAAAGGAATAGTGAGGGGAAACTCTTCCAGAACCAGATTCACTTTAGAAACATAGCTTCAGATTTCTCATTCTTTCTTTTTCTTTCTTCTTTTGTTCAGGCTAATAGATTGCAAAGACTTCCTTGGCCACCCTGATAGCAACAGGCTGAGAAAATAGATTAATTTTAGTCAAGGCCAACGTTTTATGGAGCTGGGTCTGGGAGGTCATCTAGCTTGTTTCAATTTCATGTCCACAGCTGCTCCCAAGAGCATAGCCTCGTAGCTACAACAGTGTTAAAAAGGCGAACACTGAGTAGACAGGCAGGGTGGTTCTGTGCAGCCGCAAGGCAGGCAGAGGCCGAGTTCTCTTAAGTTTTATTGGCCACTCATTTCTAGGATTTCATCATAGCTCACAGTAAACCCAACGGATCTGTTTCGTAAAGTACTTACACGGTATCTTTCCAAATAATGAAGGTACTCGGTGAAGGTTGCGCAGCTCCTTTGTAAGGGAAGGAAGAAAAGAGCGCTCAGGGGCTATTATGAGAATTGCAGGGTGCTGAAAATAGTGGGGCTTTTCATTCAGGCAGCTTGCCCGTCCTGTTTACTTCTGTCTCTTAATAGCTTTGAATAACAACCATTAAAAATGTTGTTTTGAACATCGCTTGATGTTTTAGAGATGCTTCTGAAATGTTTTCATAAATCCGTATGATTACCTTCTAACTGTCCATAAATAAGCGCTGTTTTATCAATATTTATATGCATTCGTTCATGTAAATTTTTTTCTTAAAAATGCTTTAAAAAGCCTAAGCAAATGATAAAGCTTTAAACATCAAAATGATTTATGTCAGCGTGAAAGTACTCTCACTTTCACCAGCAACCCAAGCCTCTCTCCAAAGAGCCAACCGCAACAAAACATTTGTTGAATAGTCTACCAGAAAAAATGCTATGTTTGTATGTCTCTATATATGTACACTTTTCATCTGCAAAAAAATAGAACATATTCTGCTCATTGCATTATTTTACTTACTATTCATTTGTAGATATTAACAAATTGGTTTCCAAAGAGGTTACACCAACTAACACTTCGAACAGTACCGTAGAGGAGTATGCATTTCCCTCTATCCTGTTCAGCAGTTTATTTAGAAGCATTTTATATTTGTCATTTTGATAAGTAAAATATTTTAAAGTCATATTAATGTAATTATGAGAGTTGGAATCATCCTATATATTTGGAAACTACTTGTATTTATTTATATTTACCTAGTTTTTATGTTGTGTTGATGGTGTTTTGCTTATTGGAGTTCTTTATATATTAAGATATTTTGCCTTCCATATAAAATATGGAAGGGGCAAAAGTAGGTTTACAGTTGTTTGTATGGAAAATAATTCAATTATTACTAAATAACAATACAAGGATAAATTGTGTTTCACATACAACTGTAAACCTACTTTTGCCCCACCCTGTATATTCTTAAAGTGATGTGTGGCTTTTATTATAGAGTTTGTTAAACATTTGATATTCATAAATTGTATGTTTTAATTTGTAAGTCTTTTTCTTTATGCCTTCTGTCTTTCCTGTCTTGGCCTATATCCTGAAAATTATGCAGTGTCCTGTGCATGTCCAGCAAGAACTCTCCCATGAACTCTGACTGACATAACTAAATAACAACTGAACTATTTCGTTCCTACATATATGCTTAATAAGTAACCAAATCTACCGTATTTGCCGGCGTATAAGACGACTGGGCGTATAAGACGACCCCCTAACATTTCCACTCAAAATACAGAGTTTGTTATATACTCGCCGTATAAGACTACCCCCTCTTCCGCACACCTTCCACACACCAAATAAAAGGTAAAACAATATCAGATTTGATTTTAACATTTTAATTTATATTCAAATGCTTATGACATGCAGGAAAACTGTCACAAGGCTGTATGTAATCAAACATATACATAAAACAGTGCAAGTTTATTACCGGTAAACATACCGGTAATTCACTAAAGAAAACACACTCTATAGATTGGTACCGTAGATGCTTCTCAGGAACACAGGCAAGCAGCCCACAACCTAGAGGGACTGTCAATGATAGAAGAAAGAT
>NW_006284838.1:1309785-1323379 GCF_000327345.1 Myotis davidii | reverse complement strand
CAGCAGCGCTGCTGATGCCTGAACGGTATGTGGAATGAAGTGGGCGGGCATCGGGAGGCCACTATGGCACGGGGCAAGCACTATGGGCAGTCTATCTGAAGTGTACCTGGTGTATAAGACGACCCCCCACTTGGAGGCATATTTTTCAGGGCCAAAAAATCGTCTTATACGCCGGCAAATACGGTAATATACTATCTTTCTCCTAATCATTTTTCTTGCATTGTCTCTTTCCTATTCTATATCACCTCACTTAGTCATCATTCAAGCTAGAAATCAGAAATAATCCCTGAACACTGCCCCCCCCACCCACACACTCTTACAAAGCTGATATTCATCCTGCTCCCACAATGTAGCTTAAATGATGATTGAAATACTAAATCCTTTGCTCTTGTTTGAAAAAAATCCCCACAGTCTCGAGTTCCCCAACACCCCAGCTCTTCTGGCCTCTCCTCTGGATCCCCCAGTATCTCACCCACATCAGCAAATAGTGTAACCATAGCAGCCACACCGAGGGGCCACGAGGCCCTCACTCCGGTGCCTCCATTGTGACTGGTCAGTGCCCATGAATTACCAGATGGTATGGGCTTTGATGATCACTGTGTATCATTCTTACATACACACATGTGGACTGTTGGCCCAGCCAATGGAATGTGAGCAGATGTGGTGCGCCCCACTTCCAAGGAAAAGCTTCAAAGGGAATCACGAGACCCTGTCAGCATTCATGCTTCCTTGCTTCTGTGGACGGGATGTGGAGAGGGTACAGCAGAAATGGGTGTGAGACTAAAGGGAGGCTGTTTGTTTGTGTATGTTTGGAGTGTGACAGTAGGAATTGAGGACTATTACATCTCCTCTGCCTTCTCATGGCAGGTGACAGACAGGGACTGCTACCTCAGCCTGGGACCTAGAATGAGATGATACATGGAGCAGAACTAAAGCCTGAAGCCAAACCACAATTCATTTGCTACTGCAGCAAAGCTGGAGACATATCTAATCGTATAACTATAATGATTTCACTATAAAAATGTATATGGGCACACACACATGCACACTGTCGTATATCCTACTCTTTTCTAAAGTGACTAACACAATGAAAAAAGATAAGGCCATAGTAAATATTTATTGGATTAATATATTCTAGTTGAGACTGTCTTGTTTCTTTTTTAAAATGTATTTTTATTGATTTCAGAGAGGAAGGGAGAGGGAGAGAGATGGAAACACCAATGATGAGAGAGAATCATTGATTGGCTGCCTCTTGCAGGACCCTGACCAGGGATCCAGTTTGCAACCGCAACCCCAGCATGTGCCCTGATGGGGAATCAAACCACAACCTCCTGGATCATAGGTTGATGCTCAATCACTGAGCCATGGCCAGGCGATACTGTCTTATTTCAGATTTTTGTCATCTTCTTTCTAGATATTACAGTATACTTTTTTGATAGTGGACATGTCTCCAGTTTTAACTCCCTTTAAACATCCACTATGCTCTTGCCAGTCATCAAACTAAAATGCACATGTACAGTAGTTACATGCCCTGTCCTTTCCACGGAAAGATCTAACTCCTCTCAATTCATGTTACAGAGCTTGGGGGCATCTTTTATGCATGCCGTACCTTTTCCTACAGTGGTCTTCACCTCACCTAAATGTAACCACATTGAGAGTAAGGGTGATGTGAAGCACATTATAAATTCTCAATAAATATATGTTGAATTAACAAGGAAATTTTTTATTTCTCATCTTCCTCAAAGATACACATTCAGTGTGGGCCTTTGTCTATGAAGCTTGTGCTGGTTCTTTTTCTTCCTCTTCCCTTAGGTATCATTGAGAAAACTTTTCCTGACCCTTTCCCATAAAAAGTAAGTTCCCCTTCTTTTCCCCCCATAATGCCTTGTGCATATCCATATTATTATATTAGATACATTATTTTATTTTTTAGTTTTATGTCTATTTTTTTCCTATATACTATTACTTGGTATTATAAACTGAGTCTTACTTGTTTTTGTATTATTAATACATAATAATATAGTGTAAATTCCAAAATATTAATTAAAGCACCAAATAAGTAAATGAATGAATAAAGAATGGATGAGTAACTGGATATCATAGTTATTATATCACATTTTAATTTCTGATTACTATCCACTAGATGGCTGAGATCATACTTTTGCCATAGTTTCTAATACACTGACTCAGAACAGTAGATACTTAAATGTTTAATTAAAGACTCAATGACTGAATGTTGGGAAAATTAAATGCTAAGCAAAGAACTGACAAATAAGAGTGTTCCCAGCCAAAAACAAGTCTTTACACAGTGAATTATACATTTTAAGTAATTCTTAGTGTGGTTTTATTTTCTCCATAAATTCTTTTACAATTTTATTTTTCTTACTTAATGAGCTAAAAGAATAAAGCCATTATTCTTGTTCTGGGTTAGTTGTTTAGCATATGTGGTAAACCAAGAAAACAGCATTCAGAAGCCTATTAAAATGTATTGAAGCTTGTGGGTATGTTTCTTAAACAAATAATTAGGAGGTGAGGTAAATCTGACATCATGCTGTTTTATTTTGTGGAAAGTTTTAAATTTATTGGCATTTTAAGGCAAAACCCTTTATTACAGCTTAAATTTAGTTTGAAGCAAAGAGATTTACGTGTTTCTGAACCATTAAAGAAAATTAGTTTTCATTTCAGGTAGTTTAGGAAAAGGTAAGGCAAATGGCATAATCCAAAAGATTCATTTAGAAGACTTTCAGGTAATGAAATAAAAATAGACTGAAACTCTAGAATTTAAGCGAAGAGCCATGGTGCCAACTGCAATCGGATAGGAGATATCCTGGTACCGAAAAAGACACTAAATAGAAATGAAAATATGCTTTTCAAAATTCAGGTTGGATCTGGAAGGAAAGTGCCCACTGTTTCCTCAAAGATTGCCCAGCAGGGGAAGGCATTTCCTGAAGAGGGAATGGCAAAGGAGACCATCGCTTGCTTCTTCACGGTGAATAGGTTCTGATGTAAGTACGGATAAGGCCATATCTGGCATTTAAAACAACACTGGTTAGTGTAGTGAGAAGTAGAGCCCATATACATATGGAGAACTTAATGTGGCATGTTCCTGAAATAAGCTCTTTGCTAGAATGTAAAAGATTTTTGTCATTCACCATTTTACGAGGCATATATTAAAGAAGATGTCATGGTTAGAGTAAATATTTACAAGTTGCTCTAGCAACTGGATAGCTATGACTGTGCAACTTCTAACACTGAGTGAAATCAAATTCCTTCACCATGAAATTCAGTTACTTTGCTGCAGTAGGAAAATACCAAGACCATAATTATCTCAAATAGAGAAAGTAATTTCCTCAAGGCAAACTGAATTTACCAATCTCGTCAAAAAAAAAAAATAAAGGTCTTATTCAAGAACAGCCAAGGTAGGCAAATAAAGAGTGTGTGTAAAACCTCAAGTGGTTCATGAAGTCGTCCAGCTTCCATGAAGCGTACAGGTTTATGAAGATAGTGGCCATGCAATGGAGTCACCATTTAATCCCAATTCATAGCATGATGCCTGGAACATGGCAACAATGCAATACGCATCTGTTGGTTGAATAAAACAATATATAAAAGATATATCATCAGAAGAGATTTTAAATGCACATCAAGATTCCTCAAGAAGCAAGACGTAGCCAGAGCTAAAAGCCTGGCTTGCCACTGAGGTCATGAAGAGATGCTGAACATTAGAGCTTTTCCTTCAGATCAGCATCAGTCTGTGTTTCTGGGTGGTCACTCCTATTTGAAGCAGCTATACAGGAAAACATAAAAATGGTTCTGACCAGTGAAGAATTACAGAATAAAAATAACAGAATACAAACAACCATGTTTTTCCTTAACATCTTACAGTCAGCATTTACATTTTATAGTGGTTTTTAAATGATCAATTGTTAGACATTTTATCTTGGCAAGCCTGTGTTTCCTTGTCAGTGTATTTAATTAATAACCCTAAAATCAATTTATAAAATTTGTAGGTATATGAAGCAGTTCTAAAGTTCACAGTGAGATATTTAAATGGATGGTGCTGTGAATAAAAATGCAAAATGCTTCCAATAATCCTTTCTGTGAGAACATTGTATTTTACCAAAATGCTTTTAGGATAACCTTTCTCTTTACAGTCACTGATTGTAGCCATAGTTGCCATTGACAGTTCCATTTAAGCTCAGACTCCCCCCTTATGCTATCAGATTTATCCCATAAGCATCCAAGATGAATTGTTTGATTTTGGCCCTAGAACTTCTCCAACATTGAAGAAACCTAATTAGCCCTCGTGTAATCACGACCTCGATTCTAGAAGCATAGAGAAATTAACACCCCTACAGTTGACTCTCAACTAAAGAAGAATGTGATAGATCAATGTTCGGGCCTCCAGTCCTTCTGGAAGACATTCTGAGTACTCCTTAGGAGGGTCCAGTGGAATTGGGCACTTGCTGCCCACATCGATGTCTTTATATCAACTTTTTCACCTTTTCTGTCTCACTCTACCCTCACTCTGTTTCCTGATTTTACCTCCTAAATAAACCATCTGGTTGCAAGTCTTTTTTTCAGGCTCTGCTTTCAGGAGAATCCAAACTAAAACACATAATAACAAAAAACATATATAGCTATACCTAGAGATAACCAACCCTAGCATTTTGATGAATATCCTTCTAATTTAGCTTCTTCTAAAAACTACATAATAAGGAAATTATTATATTTGAAAACAATTCAAACTAAATTGTGCACAGCAAATGATGAAAATCTCCTTCCCCATGTCTAGCACCAAGTCCAAACACCCTCCCTCCATTGAAGTAAAGCACTAAATCTTATTCAAGTTTGATACATATCTTCCACATATAAGTATAAAAGAGACTTGGTTGCCCCAATGATGGAGGAAGCCAACGTTTTGCCTGCCACTCCCATGGCTCTGAGCTCTACTCAAAGCAACAAAGTTTCAATTATAGAAGGTAAAGAAACTCCAGATACCTGCTTCCAGCCATCTGTGGCCATGGAGCTGGAGCCAGCAGGAGGCTTCCCTCCTGCCCTGCCCCCGGCCGGCTCTGAGCTACTCTCAAGGCTACAAAGTTTCAATTATAGAAGGTAAATGAATCCCAGAATTAAAAAAAAGAAAAAAGAAAAAAGGAGAGGCTGGGAGCTTCTGTCACTGGGGGTGGGGGGAGGGGGCCTTTGGCCAGCCTGAAAACGGCCCTCAGCCCCTCACCCAGACTGGCCAGGAAACCCAGTGGGGACCCCCACCCTGAAGGGGGTGTGACCAGCTGCAAACACCCATCAGCCCCTCACCCAGGCTGGCAAGGCACCCAAGCGGGACCCCCACCGTGATCCGGGACACCCTTCAGGGCAAACCAGCCAGCCCCCATCCGTGCACCAGGCCTCTATCCTATATAATAAAAGGGTAATGTGCAAACTGACCCTAACAGCAGAACGACTGGGAATGACTGGTCACTAAAACAGACTGACCACCAGGGGGCAGACGCTCAATACAGGAGCTGCTTCCTAGTGGTCAGTGCGCTCCCACAGTGGGTGCTCTGCTCAGCCACAAGCCAGGCTGCCAGCTGCCAGTACAGCGGTGGTGATGGGAGCCTATCCTGCCTCCTCAGCAGCGCTAAGGATGTCCGACTGCAGCTTAGGCCTGCTCCCCACTGGCAAGTGGACATCCCCCGAGGGGTCCTGGGCTGCCAGAGGGATGTCTGGCTGCCAGCTTGGGCCCGATCCCCCAGGGAGAGGGCCTAAGCCAGCAGGTGGACATCCTCCAAGGGGTCCCAGACTGCAAAAGGGCATAGGCCGGGCGGAGGGATGCCTCCCTCCCGAATGCACAGATTTTTGTGCACCGGGCCTCTAGTATATATGTGTGTGTATGTGTATATATATATATACACATACATATATAATATTAACAGTGACAACTTTTCCTGGGTTTTTTTTTTATCACTTTTCATAAGATACCAAGAATTACCATTTTTGTTGTTTTCCAAATAACATGTACTTAATTTTTTACTATCTCTTTGACCCATGACATTTCTTTAGTACTGGGAAATAAATAAATAAGTAATGATGGCATACAATTTTTAATGGTAGAAATATTGAATGTGTTTGCTACATGCCATTGAGTCGGCTCTGACTCCTGGCAACCCTATGAATGACTGTTGTTCAGAGTCCCGCCCACAACTGCCCTGCTCAGCCTCTGTAGACTCATGCCTATGGATTTTTTATGGAGTCAGTCCATCTCATATTTGGCCTTCCACCTTTCCTATGGCCTTCTATTTTTCTCAGTATGATTGTCTTTTCCAAAGATCCCAGCTTCCTCATTATATGTCTAAAGTAGGAGAGCTTCCGTTTAGTCATTTTTGCCTCCAGTGATGTTTCAGGCTTAATTTGCTCTCCAGTCCAATTGTTCATCTTTCCGGTGGTCAGGATATCTGTAGAATATAATGTAAAATTCTGAATTACCGTAACTTGAAATTGCTGTGAAATAAACGACCTGTTTTTAGGATTCAGGATCTATATCAATCAGCAATGGCTATGTAATAAACTGCCCCAAAGCAGTGACTTAGAACAAAAATTATCCAGCACATCTGTGGGTCAGCGGGGGATCAGCTGCCCGAGGCCGAGGCTGTGGCCAGCTGTGCACCTCATCATTCCTTTGCAGGTAGTTGGGGTATCTCTGCTTCAGGTCTGAGGGCTGGGATGGCTCTGCCGCGCATGCCTCTCACCTTTTCCAGGCGCCAGTGCAAGGACTCTTCCCTTGGTATGTTTCCTCTACATGAGCAGAAACCGGGCAACGAACTGCCTAGCATAGGAGGAAATGCGGAATGATATTACTACTGTAACACTCTCTCTCTCTCTCTCTCTCTCTCTCTCTCTCTCTCTCTTTTTCTTTCTCTCTCCTGTCTCTCTCTCTCGCATCAGTGTCATGTTGTCTTATGTATTGTTGCTATTATCAGAGAATAATTTTTCCCTGTTCATATTCCATTTTTCACAAATTTCAGTCAGAGAGTATTTAAATGCATGGCAAGTTTTAGAATGTGTTTTTGGAAAAAACTTTATTAAAAAAACACACATAAAACAATAAACTAAAACAAGAAATGTTTATTCTAAAAACCCATGGCAGCGCTTCTCCAGAATGTAAAACAGTTTTGTGAGGCGGCTTTTTCTTACATATTGCTGGTAAGTGCCTACACAGAACAGTGTGGCATCATCAAAGACCAGATAGTTCCCCTTTGAGAGGCCTTCAAGTCTTCCTTTTCTGGTTATTTTTTTCTACCACAAAATCTAGACAATTCAAGCCAGATCACAATTAAATACTTTTTTTAATTTATTGATTTTTTTTAAGAGAGAAAGAGAGAGAGATTAATTTGTTGTTCCACTTATCTATACAGTCACTGATTGATTCTTGTATGAGTCCTGACCAGGGATCAAACCCACAATTTGGGCCCATCAGGACAATGCTCTAACCAGCAGATCACATTTTTGCTGCAGTGGAAAAGCAGCATTTAGTGCTATTCCCATGCAAGCCGAACCATTATGTAAGGAATTCATTGGTTCCCTCATTTCCTGCTGTCAAATGCACTTAAAAGCATCTGTAGCTGTTACAACCCTGAGAAGGTATTCAGTGTTTTGAGCTGAATGAGCAGTCCTTCCACACTGACTCCCATGTCTTCCTTGTGCTGTCTTTTCTACTCACTGATGTCTCTGAATACTGAACCATCACAAAGTGCCTCAAAATAAGGAAAGGAAAAAACCCTACCCTTCTGCAATGCAAATCTGACACTACTCAGCATTCAGCCAGACTTCACAAATTAGAGGTACAGTTCTCCCCAAGACTGCTCTCACTTCAGACACAACACATAAGTTTCAGGATTCCCAGACCACTCACACTTCTAGCCAACTGGCTACAAATCTTGGGGTTCCCACTGTCCACTTTGGCATGCAACTCAGAAAAGTGCAATAGAATCACAGTTTTACAATAACAACAACAACAAAAACAAAACAAACAAACAAACAAAAACAGCAAAGATCCAGGCTCCCAGTGGCAGTCACATGACTTTTCTTCCCCTCCCCCCGCCCCCCACTTCCATCTAATCTAACAGCTCTAGCTATGACGTGTTCAGAGCAGCCATTCTCACCCATGTGCCACAAGAGGCACATTGGTGTGGCACAAGAATTTCTAAAACACACAATACTATTTAATTAGGGACACTGACCTCTTTTCCCATAGACTGTCCAATAACAAATATTAAAACACATTGTATACGGGAAACGTATTTATACGTTTTACGTGTTTATACGTTCTACCAGTGTAGTAGAGCACGGGACACGTATTCGTACTTTTTTTATAGACTAGCGGTAGAATGAGGGTAACGTATAAATACGTAAACTGAAGTTATCGTAATTTTACTGAACGTTGCCATTTGCGCAAAAAATTAGCAAAAATGGCTCGCGCCCCCCGTTAGCGCGCGATAAAAACTACCCGCAAACAATGTGTTAACAAATTTTACTTGTTTTGTTACCTGAGGCATCAGGCTTCTCTAAAATAGGAGAAGCTCTAAATTCTAAAACACACTTCACTTTTGTTAAGGAAATCTGGCTAGTAACAGCTCTCCGAGGATTGGCATGGATGAGGGCAGGAGGGTACTAGGCTAGGTCCAAATAGGGATGTATGAGAAACAGATCAAGAAAGAAGGTCAATGGGGCGGGGGGAGGAGGAAGAGGAGGAGACATATGTAATACTTTAAACAATAAAGAATTTAAATTTAAAAGAAAAAAGAAAGCAGGAAAGACGCTTTCTGAATGTTCAGAATGCAGGAGGCCAGAGATAAGAAGTCTCTTAGATGCAGAGTCTGGTCACAGAGACAAATAATAAGAACTAGGAAAGGCCTGGGTGCCTCACACACTGGCTCCGGAGGTTTTCTGTGCCTCTGGTCCATTCGACTTGACTTTAAATGGGGAGGCCCCAGTGTATTTAGGCCGAGTCTGCCAGGCTCGGCCCACTCTCTGATCCTGGTGGCCTGCCAGTCCAGGCTGGTTTGTCATCCCACTTACCATCTGCCCTGGAGCATGCTGCCGGCTGGGTCTGGCAGGGACAGACGAAGGGTACAATAAAGTCCTCATCAACGTGCTTAGTCAATAGTCAGGAGCCTCGGTGTCCGGGTGTGGGACCTGCCTCTGACAGCCTCACTGAGTGGTGTTGAAGAGAGAATCTAAAAAGGGGAAACAGGATTTAGATTCAAACTGGTGCCCTTACATTGCATGTGTAGCTCATTTAGCACAACCGATCTTCCACTGACATGGAAAACAGTCTGTGGAAAGTTAAAAAAATCCTTTTCTTTTGTAAACCAGCAAAATCATCTATGTACCACATACTTGGTGCAGGGGATAAATGCATGAATTTTAACTCCAGGCTACGCTCAACTAAAACCCCTTTCCGCCGTTTAGTAGCAGCATGAATGTGAGCGAACTATGTAGTACCTCGCTTTTCTTATCTGTAAAACCTAGATAACTGCATCGACTTCATCCAGATCTTGGTAGCACACTGTTTGGCACTTACTTGTAACTCAATATACGAAAGTGGATATTAACAATAACTTTGTAAAGTATATGATTGGCTAACTACTATGCTGTACAACCGAAACTAATACAAAATAACACTGAATGTAAATTATAATTTAAAAAGAAAATAAAAGTAACAATAATAATTATTATTATTATCAATGCTAAAATTAAGTAGTGATAGGCCACGGCCAAGGAAAGAAAGGCTAAATCAATGATTCTCATTGAAGTTTCCATCTCTCTCTCCCTCTTCCTTCCTCTCTGAAACCAATAAAAATATAATTGAAAAAGAAAAGAAAGGCTAACCTATTGGTTACATGCAAAGGAAAAGTTCATGAGCACTAAATAAGTAGACTCATCAAGCAGAGGAATGCAGAAACGTCTTAATTCCAACAGCAGGAGTTAAGCGGAGGGCGGCCCATCAACCAGGTTGTGAGAGATCATGATTCTATGAAAAACTTAATCAAAGGTACAACAGCTGGGGCTTCACAGAGCAGCCGATACACGTTCTCAACTATGAAGGCACCTGTGGTGGCTGTTGCACAGGGAGGCCGCTCACGCCAGTAAACAAGTGGGCCCTCGGTCAGCTGACTGTGTGAAGTTGAATGCCAGCCCTGGAGCTCCTTGTGGAGGCTTTTTCAGTTCTGACTTCTCTAGACCTCCCCAAACCAACTGGGATCCTAACGCAGCCAAATATTCCTTCTAGGAGTCTACACAGTGCCCTTCGTTTCATCAGCACCTAAACATAACAAGAGAGAACTCATCTCAGCGGTCGGTATTGTGTTATTATTGTAAATTTGTGAAAATAGAAATATCACCAGTAATACAAAAGGGTTCAGGAAAACAAGATTATTAAGACATGTTCAAATAGGCAAACCCTAATTAAGTTCCTTTTTTTAAAAAGCAGAAAGCATTAGTTTACAACCTTAAAAACATTTAGGGTATTTTATCTATAAAAGAGGAAAAAAACATGGTCAGAAATGCTCATTTTGAAATTAAAAACATGACTTCCAGATAATAAAATATAACTGAGTCGGCCTCAGAGATGCCATTTATAAATGATCAGAATATGACTTAGGCATTACCCAGAAAGGGGAACAAAATACTATATTTTTGTCAGTTGACATCCCTGAAATGAATGCTATGTATTGAGTACTGTTAAAGGTGAACTTCTCCCCCTAAAAGGACCACCTTGGGGTGAATAGCTCTTAAACTTCTTTTCTCCAACAGATCAAGATTTTCCCTTAAAGTTGATATTATAAAATATATGTGGACAGAAGGCCACTTACACATCTTAGGATAGTATTTTATCCAAGACTAGAGGCCCTCCTGGTGCACAAATTCATGCAGGGGTGGGGTCCTTCTGCCTGGCTAGCAATCGGGGCCCCAGGATGTTGGCCGGCCAGCCCAATTGGGGCCATTGGGGCCAGCTGGCTGTGGGGAGGGGCTGTGGGAGGTTGGCTTTGGGAGTGCACTGACCACCAGGGGGAAGCTCCTGCGTTGTCTGCCCCCTGGTGGTCAGTGCACGTCATAGTGACAGGTCAACTGGTTGTTTGGTCACTTAGGCTTTTGTATATAGAGATTGGCAATCCTAGAAAGTAAACAGTGTAACCTGGTGAAAAGAAATGTGCTTGGTAACAATCTTTAACTATCAAGTTCAGGCATTCTTGGCTGGAACACACTTGAGTGAACATTGTATGGGGGATGTGAGTGAGGGCATCTTTTCCTTTGCTCCTTAAAGAACCACTGCAGCCTAAGTAGAAAAAGGCGCAGAATTCAATGAAGGATGGCCTTCGTCACAGATGATGCTGGAATGCCCTGGCCAGTGTGGCTCAGTGCCATTAGCCATGGCAGAGACCAGAGTCAAGGCGCAGCCAGGCCACACCACACACATCAGGCTCGATGGCATTGAAGTCCCTTATTGGAGGAGCTTTCCACTCTGCCCTACTGTCAGGCAGGGATAACCATGTAACTCTTATCCAAACTGGACAATTGTGAGTGAAAGAAGAAACAGACTGGGACTGTCCTTATCTCACATAAACTTCTAACACGGGGACCATGGATGAAGAATTGGTAAATGATTGAAGAGTTTGCCCTCTGGGACTGAGCAAGGAATGCCTCTCAGGCTGGGAGGAGCAAGCCTATGAGGCGAGCAG
Source organism: Myotis davidii (assembly GCF_000327345.1). Lineage (NCBI taxonomy): Eukaryota > Metazoa > Chordata > Mammalia > Chiroptera > Vespertilionidae > Myotis > Myotis davidii. The sequence goes on along the minus strand of NW_006284838.1, from coordinate 1,311,641 downwards.
ACTGAGCTTCAATGCTGATTCCAGGGCCTTGGCTCATTTCAGCGGTTCAATCTCTCGATCTTAGAGATTGTAAACGGCAGCCTCAGAGGTGAGACAGTATAGCAGGCCAGCGTAACGGGAGAACCTGAGATGCTCCTGATGGTCTGCACACGTGAGAGCTAGAGGAGCACTCCTGGGCAGGCTTCGTCCTCATGTTCAAAATGTAAATTGGACCTTTCCATGAGAAATGGACAAGGAACCGCCACAGAAATGAGAGAAAAACAATAGTCCATAGATTCCTCCTCAAACATCCGTCATGCTGTTAGAAAGATAATATGTTAGGAAGGAACTGAAGAGTGGTGTGTGTGTGTGTGTGTGTGTGTAGGGCAGCCGTGGGCAAACTACGGCCCGCGGACCGGATCCAGGCTGTTTGAAATGAGTAAAACTATTGAAAAAAAAGACTGTACCCTTTTATGTAATGATGTTTACTTTGAATTTATATTAGTTCACACAAACGCTGGGCTCTGACGGGACAAGTTGATATGTTAATGCAACAGAGCAGAGAAGGCAAAGACTGGCTCTGGGAGGGTTGAGTTTGATCCACACAGAGACAGACTTGGAGGGATGTTCTAAAGGCCACTATGGCAGGTGCTGTCACTTTTAGCTACACATCCGCCAAACAGGTCCTTCCTGATCTGGGCTCCAGGACCAGTGTCAACACAGTGAGCAAGTATCATCTACACTAGGACTTACCTGTAACTTTTACCTAATACCTAGCGGTGGGCTGTTTACTGTCCAGGAAAGGGGTTGATGAGTGATGTGGCCCGTCACTCTCAGAGCAGACTGAGTTACCAAGACAGAAAGTCTCAAGGCACACCAGAAATGGTGAAAATACTTGAGACATGTATTAGTCAAGTAAAGGTTCATATTTTAAAGAAAAGAAATTATTTTTCAAGACATTCTTTGCAAAGAAAAAAGGGCCCCCGACGTTGCAGGTTTAAGCTTCCACTTACATTAGGATATGTTTCTCCATGTCAATCACGGTGATGTCAGGCACGCCTCCCATCCCTAAGAGAAAGCTCCAGCCCTCTCTCCACAGGGATAGTTTGAGGGATGGTCTCAAGACTGAATTCCAGATCATCAGAACCCTTCCCAGGACCTTTCTTAGCTTGTAAGTTTCAGTTCTCAGAGCAGACTGAGTTACCAAGACAGAAAGTCTCAAGGCACACCAGAAATGGTGAAAATACTTGAGACATGTATTAGTCAGGTAAAGGTTCGTATTTTAAAGAAAAGAAATTATTTTTCAAGAATTCTTTGCGAAGAGAAAAGGGCCCCAGACGTTGCAGGTTTAAGCTTCCACTTACATTAGGATATGTTTCTCCATGTCAATCACGGTGATGTCAGGCACGACTCCCATCCCTAATAGAAAGCTCCAGCCCTCTCTCCACAGGGATAGTTTGAGGGATGGTCTCAAGACTGAATTCCAGATCATCAGAACCCTTCCCAGGACCTTTCTTAGCTTGTAAGTTTCAGTCTGCTCTCAGACACCTAGCACAGCCCCATAGAGAAAGTGTCTTTGCAATAGCAAAATGTGAGTTTAACATAAAAAGACAGAGATGAAAGATGGAGGGAGAGAAGAAAAGAATCCTTTCTTCCCGCCCCCTCACTCTGCCCCCCAGTCCCAGATTCTGCTTTTTCCCTTTAATTCTATTGGCTACCCCATTGCTTTCCAAATTGCGATGGGCTTGCTGATGAGACTGAATGCTGTCTCAGGATCCGAGACCATAACATGTAGCAGTGACCACAACTGTTTTATGAGCTCTACACAAATTTTGGCTTATCTAGACTCAGTCCAACATCCCCAAAATAAGACTCAT
>NW_006284838.1:1305658-1309679 GCF_000327345.1 Myotis davidii | reverse complement strand
TTAGAGCATCATCCTATATACCAAAAGGTTGTAGGTTCGATTTCTGATCAGGGCACATCTTAGGTTTAGGGTTCGATCACCGGTTGGTGCATATGGGAAGCAACTGATCGATGTTTCTCTCACACTTTCTCTTCCTCTCCTTTCCTCTCTAAAAGAGGCGAGGGGGAGGTGCCGGGAGCCGGTCCATCCTTGCTGCTTGACACAGTCGCTGCAGGGAAGAAACATCTGCACAGCACATGTTTCAAGGGACCAAAACATCCTGGACAGAACCTGGACACAGAACCTAGACACAGAACCTAGACAGAGAACCTAGAGATGGAACATGGCAAAAGTTCCTGGACAGAAATTGGCAACAGAACCTAGAGACAGAACCTAGACACACAGAACCTAGAGAAGAACCTAGAGACGGAACATGGCAAAAGATCCTGGACAGAAACTGGCCACAGAACCTAGAGACAGAACCTAGTAAGAGAAGCTGGCTGAAGAACCTAGAGACAGAATCTGGCTGAAGATCCTAGGGACAGAACCTGGCTACAGAACCTGGATAGAACATGGCAACCGAACCTGACTAGAACCTGGTGACTGAACCTGGCTGGAGAACCTGGACAGAACCTGGCTGGAGAACCTAGCAAGGGAACATGGCTACAGAACTTGGCTGGAGATTGTGGCTAAAGATCCTGGCAAGGCTGCTGATCAACTGAGCGCTGTCTCTGTGTCATTCCTTCTTCGCCGACTCCGTCCACACCTTTGGGGACCCCTGGATCTGCTGGTTGTACCCCAGCAGGAAGCGGGCAGGGAGTTGGGAAGAGGTTAACCAACGAACTTATATGCATAACCCACAGACACAGACACTAGTGCGGTAGGCCTAGGGGTAAGGGGCAGATGTGAGGTGGAGGTGATCAATGGGGCAAAAAAGGGGGATATCTGTAATACTTTCAACAATAAAGATAAATTTTTTAAAAATAATAAAAATTTAAAAATCAATAAAAACATCTTTAAAAAAATGATGCTGGAGCAATTGAACATACATAAGCTAAAGAACCGCGACTTAAACCTTACACCTTTATACAAAAAGTATTTTCAAAATGGATCATGAACTTAAACATAATATGTAAAATTATACATTGAAAAAAATAGGCGAACCCTGGCTGGTGGGGCTCCATTGGCTGGGCGTTGTTCCATGCTTAAAATATTGCTGATTCTATTCCTGGTCAGGGTCCATGCCCAGGTTGTAGGCTCAATCCCTTGTTGGGGGGGAGGGGTGATGCAGGAGGCAGCCTACGGATGTTTCATTCTCACATCAATGTTTCTTTCTTCTCCCTTCCTCTCTCTAAAAAACAATATTTAAAAAAGGAGAAATCTTTAGAAGTTATTTCTAAGTGAAAAGTTAGTAGTCTTTTTATTTTGTGTTGTTAATCCTCACCTAAGGATATTTTTCCATTGGTTTTTAGACAAAGTGGAAGGGAGGGGAGAGACAGAGAGAGAAACACATGTGAGAGCGGCACATTGATTGGTTGCCTCCTGCAGGGGTCGGGGAATCGAGCCTGCAACTAAGGTATGTGCCCTTGACAAGAATTGAACCTGGGACCTTCAATGCCCAAGCCGATGCTCTAAGCACTTAGCTAACCAGCTAGGATGAAAAGTTCTTAGTCTTGACACCAAAAGTATGATCAAAGGAAAAATTGATAAATGGAACCTTATCAAAATTTACTTTCATTACGCTAAAGACCCTATTAAAAGGATGAAAAGATAAGCTGTGTAATGGAAGACAATATTTGCCAGCCTACATATATGACTATTTCTGAAAAATATAAAGAACCCTCCAGATTCAATCCAATTAAAAAATGTGCAAAAGGCATGCACAAATATTTCAAAAAGAGGATATTCAGCTGAAAAATAATCAAATGGCAAGATATTCACGATTATTAACCATCAGAGAAATGTAAATTAAAATCACAATATTACTACCCATCCATCAAAATGGTTAAAATAAAAAATAGTAACAACACCAAATACTGGCAAGTACATGGATAAACTGGATCACTAATACTTTGCTAATTGGCATGAAAATTCTCCCTCTTATAAAACTAAACATGCAACCTCTACCCTAGTCAGTTGGCTCAGTGGGCAGAGCCTTGGCCTGTAGACCAAAGGGTCCGGGTTTGATTCAGGTCAAGGGCATATATATTGGTTACAGGCTCCTCCCCAGGGCCAGGCAGAAGGCAACCAATAGATGTGTTTCTCTCACATCAATATTTCTCTCTGTCTTTCTCTCTCTCTTTACTCTGTCTAAAAATCAATGGAAAAATATCCTCGGGATATTAAAAAATAACAAAAAACATGCAGCTACCTACAACTTAGCAGTTGCACTCCTGGAGACATGAAAAAAGGTTCCTACATTGCTGGTGGGAATATAAAACAGTTCGGCCTCTCTGGAAAAAAAATTGGCAATTGCTTTTGAAAGTACATATGCAACTACTACATGATCTAGTAATTGAATACTTGGTCATATAGCCCCAGTAAAAACTTGTGTTTGTATAAAAACTTGTATATCAACGTTCAGAAAAGCTTTATTTGTAATAGCCACAGCCTGGACACAACCCAGATGTCTTTGAATGGGTGAATGATTAAGCAAATGTCAATACATCCACAGCATGGAAGACTCGTCAGCAATAAAAGAGAATCAACTATACATTTCACACAACTTGGATGAAATCCAGAGAATTATGCTGAGTGGGGGGAAAAGTGAATTTCAAAAGATGCATCGTGTATGATTCCATTTATATAAGAATTTTGAAATAACATTTTATGAATGGAGGGGAAAAAAAGTATTGGTTGCCAGAGCTTAGGAATGAGAGTGGAGGGGGTTGAAGAAGAAACGTTGGTTTGGCTATAAAAGGGGGAGGAGAGGCCAGATCTTGTGGTGGCGGAATTACTCTGTATCCTGACTATGATGGTGAATACAACAAATCTATACATGTGATTTAAAAAAAAAAAAAGGCAGAGAAGGATGGGTGGGTGGGAAGTAATCAACCATGGACCTTATATGCATATATTCAGGGCCCATGGCCACAGACAATGGGCAGTGAGGGCCTGGGGTGGAGGCGGGGGTGAGCTGTAGAGGGTTAATGGGAAAAAGGGAGGGACATATGTAATACTTTCAACAATAAAGAATTATTTAAAAATAATAATAATAAAATGACCAAATACATTTAAAAAATTGCATAGGACTAAATTCGCACATACACACAAATACACAAACAAGCGCAAGAAAAACTGAAGAAATATGAACGGGATTTGTACCATATCAATATTCTGGTTGTGATGTTATAGGTTTGGGAAAATGTTACCATTGGGAGAAACTATTTAAAGCGTACATGGAATTTCTCTGTGTTGTTTCTTACAACTGCCTGCAAACCTACAATTATCTCAAAATAAGTTTATTTTTAAAAATTGATTCTACACTTACTTCTCCCTAAAACAGTGGTTCTCAACCTTGGCTGTACATTAGAATCACCTGGGAATCTTTTTAAAATCCTGATTTCTGGGCCTCATCCTCCGGAAATTCTGTTTCTTTGTTATGGGGTGAGGCCATAACATTAGTAACAAAGAAACAGAACCACTGCCCTATAGCCAACTGCAGTGCTCAGTCTCTCACACAGCTGATCTCACTCAGACTGTCTTCAGGGCAGCCCAGTAACACGAAGAACCCAGCAGCCTCGAATATTTCAGATAGACCCAGAAGGGAGTAGACTTTTTAGGTACAGTAAGTCCTCACTTGTCGATAGGTTTGTTAGGTTTAATGTAAGGTTTAATCTGAGATGTGAGATTTAATCTGACCAAAGCCAATAAATTGACCAAGACAAGCAGGTAAGAGCAAAATATCGTGTTTATTGGAAGCTCTCGGGTGAGGTCCCATGGTCTGGAGGTGCAGGCCGGGGGAGTCACACCCGCCTATGTCTGGCAGAGATTTTTTATGCTGCTATTGGACCAATCAGGTTTATCTGAGGTAGCTTGGGGG
>NW_006284838.1:1286198-1305591 GCF_000327345.1 Myotis davidii | reverse complement strand
CTTTAAGTGAGACCTTTTAAGTGAGAGACTCCTGGGCCCCAGGTGGGAGAGACAGAATATTAATCAATTTGCGCTGAAGTACCAATTATTCATCCCAGCCAGAGAGGCCAGCATTTAGTAGCTACCCCTTTACCACTCACACAGCCACCTGTTTTTATCCCATATTTTCATGTGGCTCCTGAGTCAATAACGGTATCCAATAAGATATCACCACCTGTGACAACTCTCCCCAGGCTGGAGGCTTGCTTTGAGGCCATCTTCAGACACTAGAATGTTCCACTAGTAATATACAGTCTTTTCTGCCTACTCATTTTCATACACACACACCATTATTCTGGTGACAGTAGATGCGTTTGCCCAAATGACCCTGGCAGAGTGTGTTTGTTTACCCAGATGACCCTTTGCTTCCAAGCCTAGTAATCCGTTAACCTATTTGTCAATGACGCATTGTTTTCTAACTGCTTGCTGGGATTCAGGGTAAGGCAATCCCATGTTCCTACGCAACACACACTGAGCAATTTATGAATTGTGTTTACTAGTGATTATGAGTATGACAAGATTCACATTTACTATTCGCTTCACCCCTCAGTTTCCCACTATCCTTACTCTGGCTGAAATTATTTAGTGAGTTCTTTTTCCCTAAGAACAATAAAAATACGGGTGATACCCAATTTCTTCCAGAGTTTGTGGACATATGTCTTTTAGATTAACTTTCTTTTCTAATTAAGGTTTTGTCTATGAAAGTGCTTATGACACAGTATTAGTAAGATTGTTTCTCAGACACAAATATGAGACTTATTCTCACAAGTAAATATCCATCTCTATATTTCTCATACGTTTATTTCAGCAGTTTCCATGGTGGGCTTTCATTTTTTGCTGATTTCATATGCATTATGTTCCACTCAGCTTGAATTTGTCCTCACACTTACAAGGATTCAAGTGTCCTTCATAGTCTTCTTTAACAAACCTGACTCTACCATCAAAAAGTCCCAACAGAATTTGATTGGCATATGAGCTAAACAAATATTATGCGCTAGAGAAATATTTCCAAGAAGATGTACTGGTTGATAGGTGCTCTTACTGATGCTACGTTAGGAGTTTCTTCTAATTTCAAATACAAATATTTGAAAGTACTCCCTCTGATCATGGATTGAAGACAGGGATATATGGATTAGATACAAAAATAAACTAAGAAAAGATCTCTTCCTTAATTAACTCAGTTTAATAATAGGAGTAGGATCATAATTATATAGTTACAACAATGTGATCATAGTTCTCAATAGCCACACAAAAGGCTGTGTTTTCTTTTCTCCCTACTCTTGGTACTCCCCCATTGGCTGAGCAAGTGAGCTTAACTTGTTAGCAGAAAAGAAAATTTGCTTATGGATTTTTAAAAAATATATTTTTATTGATTTCAGAGAGGAAGGGAGAAGGAAAAACATCATTGATGAGAATCATTGATTGACTGCCTCCTGCACACCCCCCTACTGGGGATCAAGCCTGAAACCCGGGCATGTGCCCTTGACTGTAATTGAACCTGGGACCCTTCAGTCCGCAGGCCGGCTCTTTCCATTGAGCCAAACCAGCTAGGGTTTTAACCTAGCCCATGCATTAGTGGAATACACCTGAGGGTCTGCCAACCTCTATGCCTGGTCCATTCTCTATCCCTCTTTGCTCTAGTCTAGCAGGAAATCAGAGGTCATAAAGAGAAAGAGTTCAGGGTATTTACCACACCACACCACCCACACACATACACACAATTCCTCATGGTCCAAGCACCTGTTTCTGACAATGATTACGAGGCTGTATGACCACCACTGAAAATAAGCAGTCCTTTCAATAGCTGTAGCTCTCACCTGAATCTAATTACTCCATTTCCTGCCCTTGCCCTTCAGGTATAGAGTGGTAATGGCTTCTGGCTGTAGTTACTCCCTGTGTGCCTCAGTGTCACTTGCTGGTTCCCTTAACCCTGTCCATGCCTCTGTACTCATTGCTGCATCAAGTTGTTTTCAGCACCCCGGCTAAATGCGCATTCTGCTTTTAGGTGGGCCCTGATCTGTGCACCTGGGATTGCACATGTAACACAAGACTGAAAAGGAAAGTAGTAAGTGGCACTAAGGGTTAGAGAACTCTTCAGGTTTCATGAAGTAAGAGATCTCTTCCAGCTAGCAGATGAACGCTCCATGGGTGAGAGGCAGTCAATAAAGGCATGGGTTAATTCCTCACCTTGCTGACGAGAAATATTGGTTCATTGTCTGTCAGTCTCTCTTAGATTTGGGCTGTTCAGAGAAAACTGCATATTGCTTCTGGAAAGAACTATGGGTTACAGAGTTTGCCTTTTGATGAACTTGCGAAATGTCACTGTCTCTATGTGAGCATGATCCGGATGCTCCTGTGGAAATGTCAAGGGGCTGGGCCTGTTCACAGAGTGAGGGGGCAGGGACTCCCCTGGGAGGTCTCTAGGCTGTGGCCGCACCACAGTGCAGAGGCAAGCGCAGGGAGCTCAGGAACCGAAGTGAGGCAACCTGTTCTCCTTCTCCTCTGTGGCCCCGCCCCCCTGCATCCTCCTGAGCTCCGCTCCCCACCCCACCCCACTTCCCTCTCAGACACAAACCAGTTGACTAATGGGTGAGGTTGGGAGGGACTTTTTCTTTTCTTTGTAAAGAGCAATATATTTTGTTCCTATAAAGAGGTATTAAAATGGTCTTTAACAGGATTCAGCACAACACGCAGAGAGAACTGCATTATTCCAGAGAGCTGTGAGGACCACTGTTGAGGCCTCTTATCTTGATGTCCCAGCTCTGGCAGCTCCAGGGCTGAGGCCCCATTCAGCTGCACTCCCATCGTCCTCATCCCACAGCCACAGGACTGAGCACAAGTACCCAATTGTTCACAGGTGACTCTTGGGCTGTCTCTCTCCTTACTTCTCTCACTGGTTCCTTTCTTCTTCTCCCTTCAGACCCCTCTTCCCATCCACTCTTTCTTTCTTCCTTCCTTCCTTCCTTTCTTTCTTTCCTTTTTCTGCCTGTCTACTTGTGGAGGGAATGAAGTTGGAGAATTATTACAGTCAAATGTAACTTGGCTGGTATTAAAAACTGGATTTCCCCTCCCCCCAAAAAAGATATTTTTAAAAGGGACAAAACAATTGAATTCCTTTATAAATTGAATTCCTTTTAAATATTAGTGCAGTCCTACCTGGGTTTGACTTGCTAAAGCCCTGAGATATCAGAGCACCTGAAACTGAAGAAAAAGTTCACAGTCATCTGATTCTCAAAGGAGTTCAAGACCCACTGCTGTGGGTGAGGGCGTAGGCAGATCAGTGCGGCTCTCTTCCTTGTGTGGATTCTACCTTTGGTTACTATACACATGGAGCCATAGAGCCATCAGAGCAAAGAATATGTAATAACTGTGAGGTCTCTGTGCCTTCATCCCCCAAAGCCTTGCTGCCATCTCCTCCTTAGCCAGGTCCATCTGTTATATTGCAGGCCAATCTCTCCTGCAACCTGTTTGCTTACCTGCCTCCTTCCCTCAACCTACACTCACCCAGGTAGTGACTGCACTGACCCCCTCAGGTTCCTCCTGCGGGCTTGCCAGCTCAAGGCGAGGGCAGGGAGCTCAGCCACCACATGCAGTAGACAATTCATGAGCAAACCCACAGAAGCATAGAGAGCAGCAGAGGCCCAGGCATTTTCCTGAATGTTTTTAGCTTTTCCTTGCAGGTGGAACAGACCCAGAATCCATCCAGTTTCTGTTCCTCTCTTTGATTGCAAGATCTTACACCTTCTGCTGAAAACATTCAGAGAAACCCCAAGAGTTACAGAATAGAGCCCCATCTCCTCAACTTAGCAAACAAGAATCCCATGAGAGTCCCAGCTGATCGCATCATTATTAGTACCCACACATCCTGGGAGTCCACGTGTCAGTGGTACTGAACTATCACAGCTCCCTCCTTGGGCCATGCTTCCCCTCTCCACTTCCCTGCTATTCCCTCTTCCTCCTCCTTTCTTAACTGAGAAGCTCCTTTTTGTCTGTAGGGACTCTGAGCCTTAGCTGAGCACTTCCTCCCATTGACTGTTCTCTGGCCCCCTTGTCATAGGGCTTCTCTATCTGCATAAGCCATGTCCTTCATGCCACCACCATCACCACTCCCAGCCTCTGTGCTTCTCACACTGGGTTGTGAATATGACTTTGCTTGCCTCTCTCCCCTTGTAACCCACCTCCCTCTTTACAAAAACCCTCTGCCCATCTGCAACTGTTAAGATCCTCTTTGTGATGAGTCCTCCATCTTCTCAAGCTGCTGGCTCTTGAATAAACCTCTTTCCTTTCACCAGCCCCTGTCTCTTGATTATTGGCTTTCCAGTGGCAGGCAGCCAAACATGGGTCTGGTATCACACTCACCTTCCACTCTCCAACCACATATCCTTATCCACCTATAAAATGAGTGGAGGCTCTTGCCTGTGAATCCCAGCACATTGCCTGGAAGGGAGTACTTGCCTCATATGCATTAGCCAAATAAACAAATGACTATCCCGGTCAAGAAAGGGGAGCAAAGAGTTCTTGAAATTTCTCCTTCAGTGTTGATTTTTGCCTTACATTCTTATTACAACATAAAAATATGTTCATTCTACTAAAAATTATAATTACTACACAGTGTATGATTCTCTCCCCCCAATCTTTACCTATGTGGAAGGCAAAATAAAACCTTATTTTTTAAAATTTGCATTTATATTTTAAGTGAGATTGAACTTTTCTTCCTGAAGTGTAATGGGCATTTGTATATCTTTACTAAGTAATCTGTGTCTGTCCTTTACCTATTTTCATTGGAGTATTAATATGTTTATTATTAATATAAGAAAACTCTTCTTATATTAAAAGAAACTTCCTGGTCAAATTTTTAATTATATTTTCAAGCTTACTTTATTTCTTTTACTTATGTTTATTTTGCCTAGTTTTGGGGATAAAAATATTTATAATTGCTAGTAGTCAAATATTCCAATATTTGCATTATGATTTCTACCCTTGAATTTATTTATAGAAAGGTTTTTTTATGTACTTATTGTTTCATTTTTAGATGTCATTTTTTAATCTCTCTGGAATTTATTTTGGCATAGCGTATATCATTTCTCCACAGAGATAACTAATTGTCTCAGCATGATTTACTGAATAATTCATAATTTCTCCTTTATTTGAAATGTCACATTTATCAGATGCTAAATGTTTATATACATAAATGAGGTTGTGGCTGCCCTCTAAAATTTGGGTTTCATTGAAAAGATACTCTTCTGGCTTCAACATAGCACTATAAGAAATCAGTGTTTCAGAGAACAATTATTTTAGTTTAAGACATTTTCATATTTGTCAATGTAAGCCAGACTCTCATTCTCACTTTTCTCCCGCATTTATTCTTCTAATTTTTTCTTACCCATTCTCGCAGATTTATTCTTCCATATAAAACAGCATATTTTAAAAAAAATTTAACACAAAAAAATTTAGAAAATATTTATTGGAATGAAATTAAGGCTTTAAATGATTTTTAAGATAATGCCATTTCACTTTGGAGTATATCTTTTTATATTTCTAGATATGTTTTTAAAAGCTATTTAAAGCATACGCCTGTCAAAGTTCATTCCAAAATATGGAATTTTTTTTTGTAGACCTTATGAGAGGAGTTTCCTCTCTTATTTTAGTTCCCTATTGCTGCTGCAAGAATTTCCCATAAACATGGTAGCTTAAAACAACAGAAATTTATTTTCTTACCATTTCTGAGGTCAGAAGTCCCAAACTGATTTCACTGGTCAGAAGGGCCAGTCATGCTCCCTTTTCCCGCTAAAGGAGAACCCCTTTCCTGCCTTTCCAGGTTCTAGAGCTGTATTTCTTGTCTCTTGTCTCATAGAATCTCCTTTGTCTTCAAAGTCAGCAACATAGTATCTTAAACTCTATCTATGTCCTCTGATCCCATCACCACTTCATCTATTTCTATAGTAAAACCTCCCCCTTATTAGTGAAATGGAATTTCTGGACTGGAACACGTGGTGTTCCCCTGGGCAGGCTGGATCCCGGGCTCTTTGTCCATGGGAATCAAAGAATGAAAACCAGGGATGGAAGGTGGTATAGCAAAGGTGGGAATTTATTGAAGAACGGGTACAGATTCCCACGTGGTGAGAGGGAGAGAGTCCCACTGAGTTCCTTTTCCCTATTGCTTATAAAGGCTGCAGATCTTGGTGCCTTGATATCCCCTCTGATTGGTCACTATTTCCTTGGACTGGTTACTATAGTAACTTCTGAGCTCAAAGGTCAAACCTCACACGGGATATGTGAGGTTTTCCTCCCCTCCTTCCTTTTATTTTGTAAATATAGACCTTTTGCTGTTCCCAGCTCCCTCATTCTATGGAAATATAGCTGTTGCAGCTTTTCAGCTTCCCTATTCTATGGAAATATACCTTCTGCTGCTCTGCAGCCTTGTTTCATTAGGATGTTTGTGATTATATTTAGGGGAAAATCTTATCTCAATATCTTTAATTTAATCTCACAGGCAAAATCCCTTTTGTTATATAAGGTAACACCCACAGATTAGGACCTGGACATATTTGGAGCCATTACTCAGCATACTATCACTCTTAATACTTACGACTTGAAGTAAATTTTTATTTTATTCTAATGATTTTCTAGGTGGATAATTGAAGCAAATAGGAATAGTGGCAAATTTTGTCTCTTTTTTAGTACTTAAATCTTTTATTTTTTATCTTGTTAGGTATAACTTCGAGGAAAGTAAATAACAGGTAGTAGTAGGTATACATTTTTTTATCTTGATTTTAATGCAGATGTCTTTGGTGGGTCACCAATAAATTATCATTTCATTGATATTGTATAATTGTATTCTCATATTATTAAAATAAAATTAGAAATGAATTCATTGAAATTCTCAAATGTGCTGCCCTTTTATTAATCTCTGCCTGAAATTCTGTAATTTTATTGAAACAAGAATTTTAGGGGTAAAATAGGACAGGTTTAGGAAATTTTAGAAATTAAGGGGACCATGGAGGAAGCACAGGGCTGCAGAGCAGCAGAAGGTATATTTCCATAGAATGGGGGAGCTGAAAAGCTGAAACAGGTACATTTCCATAGAACCCGTCCCACGTGGGAGTCTGTACTTGTTCTTTAATAAATTTCCACCTTTGCTATACCACCTTCTGTCCATGGATTCATTCTTTGACTCCGGCAGACAAAGAATCCGGGTTCCAGTCCAGGGGAACACTGCGTGTTTCAGTCCAAAAATTCTGTATCATTATGACTTTGAAAAGCCTCTGGTAGGTCCTAAAAATATCAAGGAAAAGACTACCAATATTATCCTTATAGTCAGAATGAAGGTGGTCATCAAGCAAATATACGCATATTATTTATGCTGCATTAAGTGTTATCAAAGAAAAATAATTCATTAAAGTAAATGGATAAAAATAATTGGGGAACAAATTAGATTGTATACAGAAGCATGCACTATTTTTTAAAGGCATAGCACCCATGTGGAAGACGACAAGACCACTGGACAAAACAGGATAAGATATACATCCTGTATGCCATGCACAGGAGAGAAAAATAGACTTCAGTAAACAACTGGGGACACATCTTTAATTCCATAATTACAAGCCTTTGAGGAATGGACCTGTTTTTGAGAATGTCTTTGTTTTCTTCCATGGCAAGATTGACATCATGTGGCCAACAAGATTTCCAGTACTGTGTTGTCCCACCTCTCTAAAATATAGGGGGGCAGATCCCTTGTAATATTATTTCTTAAGCAACTCTACTTAATCATAATAGATTTAATAGATATTGGAAGCCCTTTTGTTTTGTGAGAATAATATATAGTTTTTATGTATATAATTATATGTATTATAATTAATATATTATCCTTATCTTTGTCTAATTTTAATATCTAAGTAATGCTTAGTCATAGGGTAATATACCATTTTTAATTTCATACACTTGTCATGTTCATTAGAAAATTTTTATAATGCATATTCCAGGCCCTGCCACAGCAGAATCTGTATTGCAGGGCTCTGAAAATAAGCATTTTGAAAAAATAGGTAATTTTTATGCATACTGTGAATTTTGCAACCCACATGTATAGTAATTAGACTCACTGGTTCATAATCTAAACACTTACTAGTTATGTGACTTGTGTTGTTGTTGTTTTATTAATCCTCACTCCAGGATATTTTTCCATTGAATTTTTTAAAAATATATGTTATTGATTTTTTACAGAGGATGTGAGAGAAACACATAGAATGGTTGCCTCCTGCATGAGCGCCAACCTGGGCCTGGGCTGGGGAGGAGCCTGCAACTAAGGTGTGTGCCCTTGACTGGAATCAAACCCAGGACCCTTTGGTCCTCAGGCCATGGCTCTATCCACTGAGCCAAACTGGCTAGGGCAATTTTTGAAAGATATTTATTTTAAACTTGGTTTACTCAATTAGTAGAGTAAAAAAAATATGGGAGTTTTAAAAATTATTTTAAATAATATTTGCAAAGTATTTGGTTTTAACCAAGGTATTTGTAAGTAACTTCTTTTTGACACCTTTTAAAATTGATTTCATATTTATAGCATCTGTGTTATTACAAGTCACTAACTAGGTTCTAGATAAATATTCACATTTATTTCAGTTATAATATAACGTAATTATTAATTTAATTTGATTTATCTATTTGATGGCTAAAGAAATCCTTGAGTGTTTTGCTTCCCTTTCATGGAGAGTACTCAAAGTCAGAATAGTTAGCCTCCAAACTTAAGAAGCATTAACCAGTTAATGGATTAGAGTCCTGGGAACTTGACTTTGGTTGTCCTTACTAGATAAGTCATAATGTCTCAGACCATAGAAGCAGGAAATTAGAACTGAGTTTCTGACATAAAGTTAGGCACTCTCAAAGGCCATTCTCATTATGAATTGGGAAGTAGAATATTGTACTCACCAGTCCTAAGAAGAGGCAAAAAGAACTTGCCATGACCTTGGAGTCCTGAGAGGGATAGTGACGTATCAGGAATACAGGTTTGACCTATGCCAGGCCTAATGGTGGTGTCTACACCTACAATACCTACCAGGTAGGTGAATCTAGGCCAGGAAGTTAACACACCATGTGTCCAGCTAATGATAGGGTTTTGCTCAATAATTTGTCACTAACATGTTAGCTTTGCCCAAATTTTACAAAGAGTTTTCCCATAGCTCATCTAAAATTTTTAGTTGTAATCAACACGAGAGTTCACTTACAAAAGTTTTTTTTAGGCAAACATAGTAAAAAAAAAAAAAAACACACACACACACAAACAAACATTACCATAATAATCTATTAGGTGCACAATATAAAAACATGTAAATTGTGATAGCAATAACCTAAAATGTGAGGGTAAGGAAAAGTAAAAGTGTACAGTTTACAAATTCTATTCAAGTTAAGTTGTTATCAGTTTGAAATAGAGTTGTTAATTTAAGATATTTTATGTAAGCCTTGAGGCAACCACAATGAAAAATGCTGTAGAAATTACACAGAAGAACACAAAAAGGAAGTCAAAGCATACTGATACCAAAATACAAAAAAAAAAAAAGACAGAAAATAACAAACAAGGAACAATGGATCTACAAAACAACCAGAAAACAATTAACAGAAGTCTCTACTTATCAGTTCTAAGACCGCCTTTCTTGCCAATCAAAAGCCATAGAAAGGCTGAATGGATTAAAAAATAAAACAAAACTAAACAAAAAAGCCAAGATCCAACAACATGCTACCTATAAGAGACTCACTTTAGCCTGAAAAATACACATAGACTGAGAGTGAAGAATGGAAACAGATGTTTCAAGCTAATGGTTCCAAAAAAAGCAGGGGTTCCTCTACTTATATCAGACCAAATAGACTTTAAACTGGAAATGGTAAATGAAACAAAGACAAAAGGTTATTATATAATGATAAAGGGGCCAATCCATCAAGAAGATATGACAATTGTACATATTTATACCCCCAACTTTGGAGCACCCAAATATATAAAGCAAAAACTAACGGTTTGTCTGAATAGGCCAATCCACTGTTACAAGTGAAAGTTCCATCATTTTGAATATTATACCTCCAAAAATCTCTAGTCTTTCTTTAAAAAATGCCATTATGTAAATTTTGACACTTTTTATTCTAGATTCCACGTTTCTCAAGTTCTCATGTTTTCCAGCATGATTGGGATTTTTTTTTTACCCATTTTTGCTCTAGACTGGCTAATTGTTCAGAGTTTATTGCAGTAAACTATTTTCTCTTAATTTGTATGTAATTTGCTGTGTAAATTGTTGATTGAATTTTTATTTTCAGTGACTATTTTTACTTTTAGAGGTTTGATTTGCTTCTTTGTGCAGATCAACTTATTCTTTTATAGTGTCTTCATTTTCACAAGATTTTAATTAATTTTCAAATATGTGATGTCATTAAACTTAACTAGTTTGTGCTCCCTTTTTATTCTCTCAAGTGATCAGGGCTTTAATATTCCCATAAGTTGAATGCACTGATCTCTCTTTTTGGTGCATTAACTTTTTAAATTTGTATTGTAAACTCATCTCTATCCTTTTCTTTTCTTTCTTTGAAAAAAATTTATGAAACTATCCTGCCAGAAAAACTTATGAAACTATCCTTCTGCAACAAATTCCCAGTGACATCTCATAGACACAAGCAGTGTTCATTTTATTTCCTAAGTATTTGGAATCTAAGATATGGAACGGGTAGATATGAACCACAAACTGCAAGGTTGCTTAGGGACTCATGGGAGTTTGTATTTACTCACATTCCAGGCAGAAACAAAAAAGAACAAAATATTCCCCTGACAAATGTGTAATTTGTTTTTCGTTTATAGTTCTCCCTTTAACTTAGGATAGACCACCTCTAGGATTAAGATTTTCATTTTAGGCCTGGCCAAGGTGGCTCAATGAGCTTTGACCTATGAACCAGGAGGTCAACGGTTTGATTCCTGATCAGGGCACTTGGCCTAGTTACAGGCTCAATCCCCTGTAGGGGGCGTGCAGGAGGCAGTTGATTACTGATTGTCTCTCATCATTGATGTTTCTATCACTCTCTCCCTTCCACTCTGAAATCAATGAAAATATACATATTTGTAAAAAGACTTTCATTTTGGAGGTCTCAGTTCTAAATTTTCACTCCCCTAGACCAGAGCCTTTCCTCCTTGCCCCTAACTCCCAGTTTCTAGAATGGAGTATTTCTTGAGCATTCTTGGCATTTCAGGCCACGTGATTCCTCGTCCTGGGCTGCTTCTTTGTGCAATAGGAAGTTTAGTTTTCTATTGCTTCTGCCTGTTAGAGGTCGTTAGCATGCCCACACCATAGCACCCCTACAGTGTGGCAGCCAAAAATGTCTCCAGACATCAAACGTTTCCAGGTGGGTTCGGAAACATTCCCATTGTGAGAGCCTCTGTGCTATTCATCTCCATCCCTCCCGAATGCCAGCCGCCCCAGCTCCCCAGCCCCTCTCTCCATCCAAGCCGGGCTGCAGCAACTCCTCACATAATTGTCTGTGTCTGTCCAGACACTCTCCGCTTTCTCTCCTGGAACCTGAGAAATGCTCAACAGGCGATCTCAGCCATGTGTGTCTAAATTCGCTGTGGATTTCTACATGTTTCCAGTGAAAGGTTTTTGTTTGTTTGGTTGGTTGGTTGGTTGGTTGGTTGGTTATTCAGGATGGGTCTTAACTGTGTAGGCAAGAAAAATTTTCTGATTCTTCACAGAGGTAAGCTAGTGCTGAAATCTGCTCAGCAAAACCTGAAAAACTGATATAAAGGCCCCCCAAAACCTAGTAAAATAATATCCCAAAGGCTATTTTAAACCTCAGGAATACTAGTGTTCTTGTGAACACTAGGAAGTTGAGATGCTACCACATGTAGGGGACGACTTTTCATAATTTAAAGATCTCCATTCTAATGTGTAGACTGTGTCTGTTCATATTCATTTGCTATTATTCCTACAAAATCACTACTAGGACTGTCAGGCAGACATTGTCTGAGATGGCTTGTCCAATTTCTTTGACCCCAAAAGATGTAACCTGTACAAAAAGAGATAAAAGCCAATTGTATTCTTGTAATGTACTTCTGTAAGTATCAAAATGTACCAACACAAATTATTGGGTACTCAGTAAATAACTTGCTGGAACAAAAGGACCAGCATTTAGAGTCAGAAACTTGATTGTGTGATCTGAGACAATTTTTCTAACTTTTCTCGGTTTCAGTTTCTTTTTCTGATTACAATAGTTACTTCTTTACTTAAGGGTTTTATAGTTTTAATAAGATAATATTTGTGTAATTTGATTCTAAAATGGGCTTTACAATCATAAACCATCACATACTTTATAGATAAAGCTACAGAAAATGTTGAGTTGGAGATTTTCCCAAATCACAGATGTAAATAATGGACAAAATAAAAAATTCAGCCAGGCCAGTGTGGTTCAGTGGTTGAGCATCAACCCATGAACCAAGTTCAATTCCCTTTCAGGCCACATGCCCAGTTTGCAGGCCCCACCCCCAGTAGGGGGCGTGCAGGTGGCAGGCTATAATTCCCTTTCAGGCCACATGCCCAGTTTGCAGGTTCCACCCCCAGTAGGGGGCGTGTAGGTGGCAGGCTATCAGTGATTCTTTCTCTATGTTTCTAATGTGTCTATCCCTTTCTCCCTTTCCCTTCCTCTCTCTGAAATCAGTAAGACAAAAAATAAAAATAAAAAACCTTCAGATTTTAAAAAATGTTTGCTTCACATTTCTAACACCAGGGTTTGCTGCCCATGCCCCACGGAGAATGAAATAGTCAAGAATCCAGTCATATCTAGGATATATGCTATAATTTCTTAAACTCTGAAGTGAACTGGATCCAGTTACAGAAATATGAACCTTTAAATATTTGTTTTTCTAGATATAGTCAGTCATATTCCTTGCAAAGACCGCTGCTATTTTGGTATTCTGCTGTAAACCTCATTTCAGTTACTTTGCCATGATTCTGGGTTGTAGTACTAACATATTTCAGGATAATTATAGAAACATAATACTCTGTTATTTGTCAGGAAGGGAAACAAGTCCATCAGCCCACATCATTTTTTCAGACCCCTCGTCCATCAGGCCGTGGCTGCAAGGAGGGAGCGTGAATTATCTGCAACTTTCTTTTAATTATTCAGCACCTGCCATGCATGATCCTAATTGTTTCCAAGGCTTCTCGGTTAAAAGTAAGTGGCTTTTCAGCTAAGCTTCTTCTTGCGTTTTTATTTCATATGCAGTAACTTCATATCACTACTGAATTATAGAAGAGAACCCCATCTTTGTTGACAATATGTGTGGGTGTACACAAACACACACATATGGATTCTGGTGAGAGTAAGAATGCATGATGAGGAATAATGAATTTTCTCTTCTCCACTTGAATGTGGTAAACATTTTTTCACACAGGATAGCATTCTATGGTGAGCAGCGGGCTGGGAAGCAGAGGGCTGCTGGAGAACTGTGGCGAAGGGAGGCAGGGATATAAGATGGATCTGAGAAAGCCTTCATTTCCCCTTAGAGGCTGGTGGGTGATGACTTCCCTCTACATCTTTCTCCCGATTCTCATCCGTACCCCTGTGCAGTTAGAGGAAGGCTGTTCCTCTAGAGAGAACAATATAATTTCAGAGGGAGAATAAAACCGGTCCCTGTGTTGTCTCAGCCCTTTAAATTGTTTCTTAATGGTCACCTGGGAAAAATGGCACAGGTAGTAGGACCCTGAAGACTCATTAATATTTCCTCAGATACTGCCTACCAGGCCAGGCAGTTACTGGTCTCACTTTCCCTTCTCTAATCATCCTTACCGATTAGTCCAGCTAGGATTCCAAGGATGTGCACTAAATAACAATATACAAGAACATACAATGCCAGTGATGTCGAATGACCCAAATATTCTGTAACCCTAAAAAACATACCTGGAAATGCTCACTGTTAATTTGACCATTTGGTACACACAGAACGTAAATTCTAACAAAGTGATCCTACCCTCATCTCAACCCTATAAGTTTGAAAAGGCATCTTTCTGCTTGTATTCTCCTCCAGCCTCTCCTAGCCACGTGGAAGCTGATTTCTGGGTAAGCCTCTTCACCATCAGCTGCTGCCTCCTGCATGACAGGCTCTAATGTTGCCCCTTTAACACCCATGAAGGTGCGTTGCTCCCACCCTAATGTTCTCCCTGTTTGTCTCTTTACAAAGTTTTACGGAGCTTTGAAGACAATTTAGAATACCACGACATCACCATCATTATTTAGATGAGGCAATCAGGATCCCAAAGTAAAATGTGATCACTGAAGCAGTTTATAATCTGCAGTACAAATTCCATCCTAAAGTGGGAATATTTTAAGAGGGAACCATGCTATTGCTGGTCTGAATTCATTGCTGTATATCACAGAGCATGGGGCTATCTGGGGAACCAGGGTAGGCGGAGGAAACATACGAAAGAACACTAGAAAGTGTTTGTGGTTTCCATTGTATCACCAAGATCAACTCAATTTTTTCTAATTGTCTAGAATCCACCTACTGGAACGGACAGAAATGTGCATAAATAGCACATCAAGAAGTGCTCCTGTTGCCTGCTGCGGGGTAATAGACCACATCAAAATTTATGGCTTCAAGCAACAGCTTGTTACTTGCTCTCGGGGTTCTGTGGGTTGCCTGAGCTCAGCTGGCAGCTTTCACCTGAGTTACCTAATGACACTGTGGTCAGATGGTGGCTGGGACCAGCGTCACCTGAACCCTTGAGAGGGATGGATGAAGAGACGGCTCACTCAGTGACAGGTAGTCAAACACTGGGAGCTCAACTGGGGTTAACCAGAGGGCCCAAGTGTGACCCCGTTGAATGGCTTGGACTTCTCACAGGATGTGGTTGGATTCTAAGATGAGTTGTATTCAAATCAAGAATTATAAGAGGCCTAGGAAAACCTGGGAAGCCTTTTCTGACCCTACTTGGAACTACAATAATATCTCGCGTCCACTGACTAGAAGTCAAGCAGACCATTAAGGTGTCTCAGATTTAAGGGGGGCGGGGGGGAGGAATGAAGCAGATTCCAGCTGTTGATGTGAGGAGGAACATGTACAAAATGCAGGGAAGAAATGGATGGCAGCCATCTTTGCAGGCTAGCTGCAACCAGAGGTCAATTGTGGCTCTATGATTTCCGTACCTGGGGAAACTATTTGTATAAGTAATGCAAACTGACTAGCTCCTCTCTGAAAGGACTAATTAAATATTAAGACGGAATTTTACAAAGCTGGGCCTTCCTCATCTCCAGGTAATTTCTGAATTTCCCTTACTCCCATTAACACTCAATCCATATATCTTATATCCCTTGATCTCTCTTTTCATTGTGCCACATATACTTATTGGCCCCCACACACCATTTATAGTTCCTTGAGTTTCTGGTATTCTAATAATAAATAGAGTGGCCTACATCCAAGGATGCAGCATACATCTCCTACACCAAATTTATAACGGGAAAAGCTCCAAGCAATTTCACAGTCTTTCCTTCCTCAAACACAAGCCCAAGCTGGCTTCTTTTTATTTCTCCAACACTGCAGGATTCAAAATTTCCTTTAGACCCTAAGCCATTGCTATTGAAAGTTGAATAAGTAAAGAATATTTGAGATTTCGGGTCCCCTCTAAGAAACAGTGTGCCCTTCTTCTTACATGGGCTTCTCCCCAAATGTGTCCTTCCTCCACATTTAATTTCACAGCACCCTAAATAAACTTTGTTCAAATAGCTTAAAATATCTACTTTTAACTTCTTTTGTTTCTGATTCCATCCCAAATGAAATAACGTCTCAGTTCCTAGGCCCACCCTAATAAGACAAAAATCACTTGAAACTTTCATGAACACCATCTCACCCTCTGAATTCTGCCAAACTCTAGACAATATACTGTTAAATGGAGTCTGCTGAGGCTCTAGAAAATAATGTCTATTCCCACAGACATCTGATTATACCTAACAGAGTCAAAGGGCCGAGTAGTGGTACCTACACATAGAGCATATAAATAAGATTCTTCAATATTCCAGAATAAATCCCCAAAACAGATTTTGATAAATAGATTTCCAGAATTCCAGATTTCCAGAATCTGGAATTTTCAGAGCTTCTTGAGGTAGAACTCTGCCTGTGACAAGTTGATTCCTAAAATTTAAGAACATGGATAAACATGCTCAGGCTCAAGAAATAAATGCTATTATTATTATTATTATTATTATTAGACTCTTAAAAAGCAGAAATCTTGATGGAGATTCTTACTCAACACATATGGTCTTTCCACTCAGTCATTGGCCTAAGTGAGAGGAAATCTTAAAAGACCTTGAGATCCTAGGAGAGTTGAGACTGTGTCACCGTCATATGATAAAGTTCTTCAGCTATGCAAGATGAACCATATGATTTCACAAGGCACTTAATAAACTTTTTTTTCTTACTCATTTTCTTTCACATCATCATTGATCATGAGGCCCCCCTCATCTGAACTGCAGCAACTCACCATCCTGCTGAGACCAAGGGCCAGACCTGGGCCCATTGAGAGGCAGCCCTGGTTGAAGACAAGGGTGTACATCCTACGGGAGCAGTTCAGGTACTGCCTCTGGAAGCCCACACACTTATCCCCATGGAGTTTCATGCCAATTTTAACACCAGTGGGATATAGGCTTCTAGAATTAGCCATGAGCTTCCACATAGAGAGGTGACAGGCATCATGCAGTACCTGGAGGGTTCCTTGGAAGGGTCCTGCAGAAAGCCAGTAGCACCCCTGATGCGCTGGCTACAGCAGAGCAGCTCTTCTCCTGCCGGAGGAGCAGCCTGGGCTGGGTAGCTAACAGCAAGACCAGAGCAACCATGAAAGCCCTCGTGTGAAGGTATACAAAAGAGTCCAGGGCTTGAATAAATACTTCGAATGAAACATATGATATCACAAGAGCTGATGCAAAGAGAAATTCTTGAACTTTTTCCAATGGTTTCCTCTCTTACTCAGGATAAAGTTCTGAAAACCAAAGCTATAAAACTACCTACTGCCCTATCCCCACATCCACATACACTGTTTAACATCTGCTTTATAATCTATATTAACAAGACTTCACTCTCCCATCGTTTTCATTGCCATGACTATTCCAGGAAGCCCCTCCCAAGGCAAATAATTTGACTGTTCATTGCAAGCCTTTCCCCAAATTTTCCAATTTCCCTTCAACCCTTCAGTAGGCAGTATCAACAGATACTTTAGGATTTAGACTTTCTAAATCCATCACCTCAAAATGTTTGCCTTCCTATTTCCACCAGATCTAAATTGTCATATCATAATCTTTTCCCAGTTCTAATTAGCTGTTCCATTGAAAGATCCAGTGTAAACTAAACTTCTTATCCTTAATGAAGTTGAACTTGTCTTTTCTCCTCTGAGAACTATAGAGCTCTTTTGAGGTAGCATTTTCCATCACTGCAGTGAGCAATTCCTTCAACAAACTGTGTAGGTAATGTTTAAAAAGATGAAATTCAACAGAAAGTAGAGCTCTGACCCCTGAAAACTAATCTGTCAGACTAGTAAACAGAGGGCAGTGAAGTTAAGGTGGGCATGGGAATATGGCATTAAATGGTCAAAAGTGTTGCTACCATTTTCCGTCTATCTCAGACCCAAAAAACATGGTCAAAAAAATCCAATAGTTCCTGAAATACTGATGTCAGATCCTGGCTTTGGGGTGCAACTTACCTCCAAAATCCTCTGGCGTTTACAGACAGGCAATGTCTGGAAAGCGATCTTCTGTGGTGTGTCTAGGTCATTGCAGATAGGCACATAGATGATGATAGATAGATAGATAGATAGATAGATAGATAGATAGATAGGTGATAGATAGATAGATAGATAGATAGATAGATAGATAATAGATACATAGGTAGATATATAGATAGATACATAGATAGATTATCCTATATAATAAAAGCCTAATATGCTAAGTGTCTGACCATTCGTTCAACCATCCGACCAGTCGTTATGACATGCACTGACCAGTAGGTTAGCTTTTTACTGGGGTCCAGCTGATTGGGACTGGGTGCGATGAGCCAGACATGCCCTGGAGCCCTCTCATGGTCCCTCCCCGGCCGGCCAGCCTTGATCAGCCCCTATCAAGACTGGGCGAGATTAGCTGGAACATCCTGGACGAATCTGTGCACAGGGTATCTAGTAGACAGATAAATACAAAGATAGTTATAGATGATAGATAGATACAGGTATTTCTGTTCTAGGGTCCCACTGACTTTGAAACAAGACATAGCACTTGGCACAACTCAAAAAAGACCCAACTCCTTAATGCATTAAAATATCAAGCTTTTACTGAAGATTTATTCCTAGGAGGATGAAGAAAAGGTATAACACATAGCACATGCTTAATAAAATCCTTATTAGATATATCCATTCTTTCAGCCTCAAAGTTTGTGAAATGAGCAAATCACCTCTACTCTTCTCCTTTCTTTCCCTCCCCATTGAATGCAAATCCTGTCTGTAGCACAGACAGCCCAGTCTTTCCTACTTTTTTAGCTCAAACTCTCCTCTCTTGGAATGCCACGTGAGGGACAATCTAGTGTTACTCAAGCAGAACAAAAAGAGAGGTCTCAAAAAGAGAAGAATTTATCACAGAATTTACCCCGAATGTCACCTGCACCTGACAATTATACAACATTCAAGTTGCCATACCTCTGCAATTGAACTTTGACTAAATCCAAATCATATGTATACTAAAAACTGAAGCAATAATCTAGCAGAGAAAGAAGTGTTTAATCAAGAAGTAGCAGGAGGCTACGGACAAATATTCAGTGACCTAGAAAATTAAAATGAGGATTAATTTCAACCAACAACCTGGTGTGTGTGTGTTTGTGTGTGTGTGTGTGTGTGTGTGTGTGTGAGAGAGAGAGAGAGAGAGAGAGAGAGAGAGAGAGAGAGAGAGGTTTTAAATAGTGAAAAGCCAACAATCTTTGCACTAGTTCTAAGGTATATTGTTTGTTTATTCTGACACATGAGAAAATGGCTAGATATGCTTTGCATTTAGGGTATAAAATTGAACATTACATAAAGATAATAATAGGTATACTACATATATGTATGTATAGTGATACCTACATTAACATTTAAAAGATAATGATATTCTTGTTGTGTCTCAAATCCCTGTGTTATTTATATGAGAAAGATCACTGAAAACATCTAGGAGGGGAAAGGCCATTTGGTGGAGGGGCAAATCTTTGGATTTAGAGAAGAAATGTGCTGATTATGATTTCTTTGATTGAGTAATTGTGTTTAAGTCTGGTCTGATCTCATCCTCAATTAAAATGCTAGCTCCCCCCCCCCCACATCCACAAAAT
>NW_006284838.1:1279089-1286153 GCF_000327345.1 Myotis davidii | reverse complement strand
TGAATTAAGAGAAGGCCTAGCCTTATTCTACTGTAGAATAAGTGTATAATTGTCCTAGAAAGTATGGCTGCGGCCAAAACTCACATTAGTTTTATACAAATATGTAATCACAGTGTTTGAGATGCAGCGACTTATGAGCTGCTGAACAATAATTTGGTTGGCTTTTTGTTATTGTTGCTGCTGCTGTTGCTCATACCGTTCTGGGAAAGCCAATTTTCTTCACTGATAGTCACTGTTCTAAGGTGTGTGCATCAAATAATGGGCAGTTTTCAAGCCTCTTTGACAGGTGCAATTACAGGCACCCAGACACCCACACAAATGAGCCTGATGAAGTCAGACATCTGTTTTCTTACACAAGCTGCTCTCACCGCCCTAGTACCTCATGATATTCCTTTCTCTAGGGGAGAGTGAGGAATGGTGAGTTCTCAGGAATGAATTCTGAATCAGTCTACAAACAACCCAGCCAACAACCATGGCCATGAGCAGACATGGAGACACAGGATGATAAGAGGACCTACAGATCCTGAGATCTGTGCCAGGCCATTCAGACAGCAGGGACTACTGGCCATTAGGTCAAGAATATACCCTTAAAATCTGAGTTACCCACCTGTTCAGGTTGAAGTCTCATCTACTGTGGGAAGGCATAAGGCTTTAAATGAAGGTGACATAGTCTCTACAGTTGGCTTCCACCAGCAATGAAGAGAAAGAAGAGAACCCCAAAACATTAATTCCAAGAGAAGCTGACCACAATGAGTGGACGCACTACTTGACCATGAGAAAATAAAACCTGAGACATTCACTTTTTCCACTTCACATCTAGTTTGGTTCCCTTAGAAGTGCAGCTCCGGGACTGCTCTTCTCTGGGCTCTGGCCACTGGAAGAGATGGGGAGGAAAAGGTGGTCAGGATGCCATTGCAGTCTGGGGCACTGAGGATCACAAGAGTCTTGCTAACAAGAGTTGGGTTATGCTTTTGCTAAATATCAATATGAAAAAAGGTATATTTTTCTCTTTCATAATTACTCATGCTATTTTGAACTTAATTGAATATTTCTTTTTTAGTATACCTGATTTATATACTGTAGCTATATATCTATCAATGAATTATATGCAACATGTTCCCTAGACTTAGTTAATAAAATCATCCCTTTGATGAATTTTGAAGGTCCTCAAATGTAAATTCTGCTTCTTTCCTTCTCTTTCTCTCATAACCAAAATATTGGCTGTAATAATATTTACTATCATATAAATACTATATTAACTATATAATACAGTGATGGCGAACCTATGACACGCATGTCAGAGGTGACATGCAAACTCATTTATTTGGTTGATTTTTCTTTGTTAAATGGCATTTAAATATATAAAATAAATATCAAAAATATAAGTCTTTGTTTTACTATGGTTGTAAATATCCAAAAATTTCTATATGTGACCTGGCACCAGAGTTAAGTTTTTTCAAAATGCTGACACACCGAACTCAAAAGGTTCACCATCATTGATATAATATATGATCAGTTGATGGTAATATTTATTTCAGTTACTGTGTTGGGTATTAGGTAGGCAGTACTAACCAAAGTTGATTTATCTTTATCATCATGACTTCTGGTATGAACATTCATTATATAGATCACACAAATGCATATATAATTGTAACTTTGGCTATGTATGTGATTGTCATCCAACATCCAATATTAATGAATTCTTATTGAGTGCATTTGAGATGTCAAGCACTGAGGAAACAAAGATGATAAAATTCAGAACAGCCTTCAAGAGTCTTAAGGACCCAATTGGATGTAGTGAACCATATATTTACATTGCTTGAAAGAATAGTTGAATTAAATAGAGCAGAAAATTTGCAGGCAATGTCTAAAAATGTTGGTAAAAATGCTAGCTATTATTACTGCATTTTTTTGTCTAGCTTATCACATAATCTTCATTTTCTATATTGCAGATTAGAAAATTTTGTGATTAGAATATAAGAACTCGCCGAAACCGGTTTGGCTCAGTGGATAGAGCGTCGGCCTGCGGACTGAAAGGTCCCAGGTTCGATTCCGGTCAAGGGCATGTACCTGGGTTGCGGGCACATCCCCAGTGGGGAGTGTGCAGGAGGCAGCTGGTCGATGTTTCTCTCTCATCGATGTTTCTGACTCTCTATCTCTCTCCTTTCCTCTCTGTAAAAACTCAATAAAATATATTTAAAAAAAAAAAAAAAGAATATAAGAACTGCTTGAGACTCTACGAATGCAGTGCCAAATAAATGGTGAAGAGAATAGTAGTACATGACATCAGTTCTGGGACAGAATCAAAGGCTGGAGAGTATTAAAATAAAGGATGTACAATTTAACAATAAATGATATACACATGTACAAGTTGGTTAAAGATAAGTTGATATAATATTATGATCATGATATAATATTATGATCAATAAGAGAAAGAGAAGAACGCCATGCTTTAAGTATGGAGCTCAGCAGATGGAAAGGACCTGAGACTGCAATTTCAATCGTAGGATCCAGAATGCCTTCAAATAGAGTGTTTATGTAGGAAACAGCCGGAGTTGAGGCTGAGAAAGTAGTTTGGAGCTAGCTTACGAAGTGCCCCCACTAAAACTTTGTGATAACTTGAGCAGTGGAAAGTCATTAGGATTTGGGGAAAATGATTCTAATTTGTATTTATCTAGATAATTTTAACAACATAGAATAAAATAGCTTTGAGGTAAACGGTAAGCAGAGTTTGGGCTCAGCTGCTCAATACTGCAAGACAATTTAATTGTTGGGGCTTACGAGCAATGTGAGGGGCCTTGAATAGAAGGGTAGCACTACCGAAACTGGTTTGGCTCAGTGGATAGAGCGTCGGTTCCCAGGTTTGATTCCGGTCAAAGGCATGTACCTGGGTTGCGGGCACATCCCCAGTAGGAGATGTGCAGGAGGCAGCTGATTGGTGTTTCTCTCTCATCGATGTTTCTAACTCTCTATCTCTCTCCCTTCCTCTCTGTAAAAAATCAATAAAATATATATTTTTTAAAAAAGAAGGGTACCACTCAGATTTAAAAGATGGACAGAAATTCAACAGTTATGATTCAGAAACAACTGATAAGAAATACTAACGACTTAATTATATTGACAATGTGAGAAAAAATAGTCAACATGGACTTCAATATGTTGAGGTTTCATGACAGGGGAAGGGACATGTCTTACAGGGAACATAATTCAGAGCATTAGGCTAGTTGGAAGAAAAATAATGAGTTCATTTTTAGATATAGTTTGAGTGTGAAGCTGTAGCAGTGATGCCCAGGGATGAAGTACTTTGGTAGTCAGGCAAGAATGAGAGCAATATATTTACATTAAAAATATATAATTATGTTGGTAGTGATTTGATAATTGGACTTTTTTATGCCAACTTTCATCGTTGTATCCAATAGCTTTTAACAAATTGCATGAATCATGTTGGAAGAGAAAAAATATGATTGCCCAGAAGAAAAAAAAATAATTAATAGATGACTGACATTTCAAAGGAAGAGTGTATAGACTTTTATAAGCAGGAAATTGGAAATTGATTGCTGTTGGGGGTATATATTTGAGGAGTTAGGACCAGCCCAGAAGCCTAGAAGAAGTACATCAAAAGATGATAGGAGTATAAAGAGGATATAGTACTAAAGAAGCTATGAGAGTAGAGAATTCTTAGGAAGAAAAAGTAAAAAATAAATTAGAACTCTGCAGAGATCAAAGAGAAGGAGAATAGAAAATAGATGCTAGCTTTTGGCCCAACGGAGCCTTTTGTGGCCACATAAAAAGCTAGTTATTTTAAATGAGAGGGAAAGTGAAACTATATTGTAAAGGAGCTAGAGAATGAGTAAATTCTGATGAAAACTTCTCGATTCATAAGTCTAGGAGTGAAACAAGAAAGAGCTAGAAATGAAGGTAGCTCCAAACACTAGAGGGTTGGGGGAAAATTATTTATGAAATTAGCGATTTCAACATATCAACAGAAAGAAGAGCAGGATATCTCTTTTTTAAGACTTTTTTCATTCGTAAATTTATTTAAAACTAGTGAATTTCTGCCTTTTGATGTTGTATACCCATTACATTTCTAGCATTAATTGTTAAATAAACAGTTTTAAGCACTTATCGGCAAACACACTTTCTGCTAATTCTTCTATTGAGGCTATAATATGTGTGAAGTATTAAACTGATTAACTCTAATTCCTTGGGATGGATTATACTGGAAAAGAATAAACTGATTAGTTAAAGAAAGAGAAAGGTGTGGAAAACGGATTAAGAAGCACTTTTTTTTTGACTGGGAAGTATTTGGTTAGCTATAGCTGATGTTCATTGTTGTGATAGCCCTGACATCCTGCCTCAGGAACCTTAATGGGCTTGGTGAAACTAGGGAGAGTTATTAAGGTTTTACTTCATTTATGTGATTTAGCAAGCCAGACGTACAGTAGACAAATCCTAAGCACTTTACCAATGTCACTGCCCTATAAGTCAAATACAGCCAACCACTTCTCACACTATGATTAATTTCCCCCTGATACATGGCTGTGTGTTTTAAGTGTGGATAATATATATGCATGGTAAATGCATTTTGAATTACAAAACACTTTTAAACATAGTTTTACTGTATTCACTATAAATCCTATTGTACAGAACTACTTGACCAAAACCATTGAGCTAGTTGGTTGATGTTTAGATTTTTTTCTCCGGTATATAAAAATCTTTCAAAAATGAATCTTAAAGGGAAAGACATGCATTAACTCCTGCTGTAAGTCTGAGGTTCCAAACAAGGCCTATTAAACTAGGAAGCAATCTTTGGAACAATAAGAATAATAATATAAAATATAACATTTTATAATTTAAAACTAATTTACATTAATTCTCTAGTTACATTTCTTTTCTATACTCATGATCAACAAAATGAAAATGAAGCTTCTATATATATAAACCCTAATATGCTAAGTGTCCCCTCAGGAGTTGGAGGGACCATGAGTTCCATCGCTCACTATGACGTGTGCTGACCACCAGAGGGCAGAGCAGAATGAAGGAAGGCCCTGGCCAGCAGCCTGGGAAGGGAAGCCCTGGTGGGCAGCCTGCAGCTGCTAGGGACCCTATCCATGCACGGATTTCGTGTGCTGGGCCTCTAGTAAGTAGATAAAATGCCTTAGTGAGCTTGGGTGGAGCATAAAGGAAACGTGGAGCAGACCATCTATCCAAACTATGCAACTTTATGTATTTATTGAAAATGTATTTCTAAGATGCAAAATCAATGCTTTTATTTTATTGGCTTTTCTTCATCTGCAAGAGTGTGGAGAAGAAATTGGGATCAGTAGGACAAATGAAGAGATATTGAAAAGACTTTCCAAACTGAACAATAAAGTCATGTCCTATACATTTATCAACGGCTACAAACTACCTGTATATTTGTATTAGATCCATACTTTGAAACTGTGAGTCAAACTGTGGAAAGCAATAATCACTGAATAACTGCCACTGTGAACATCAGGCGTAAACTTCTAGAAAACATTACACACACATTCCATACCTGTTGGTCAGGAACACCATGTGTTTCTGCCAGACACTTGCAAGTCTGCAGAGTGCTTTCATCCACGTGTCACTTTTAACGCCAACTTTCTGGGAGGGGATTATGTACATCATTTCAGAACTAGAAGCCGATGTTAAAAGGGGCCACATAACTTTCTCATTGCCACACCCAGAGTGAGTGGTAGAGACAAGTAGGCCCCATGGCTCCCAGGCCAAGGCTCTCAGAAGGCGGCCTTGTGTGGTGGGATGCGAAAACACTAGAGAGCTTAGGGTATGAATTCACGTCTTAATTCTCCACCTGGTTGATGATCTTGCAGGCTTTGCTACAAGTGTTGTTAAGCTCTTTATACTTTTTAGTATTACAATTCTATTAAAATGTTAAGAGTGTGATGTATTTGCCAAAGGGAAGCTGAGCTGATATTTGGACTGGCCTTTGGGGGATGTTTTCAATGGGAAAGAAATTGCCTGTGAAACAGTTCCAATCCCCCAAGCAAATCCTGCTGGCAAATGTGGCAGGTCCTGGGAAAGACATACCCAGATATTGTCTTTTTATCCCTGTAATGTCTGTGTGATTCAGGGAGTGGAGCAGCTGCTGCTATTACTACCACCATTATGATCATTATTCTGAGATTATTGATGGGAAAAACAGGAACAAGCTAATGTGAGTGTGTGTGTGTGTGAAGTTCAATGCCTGACACAGAAAATATTCAATAAATGGTGTTATTGTTGCTGCTACCAGTTTTATGTTATTTTATTCAAAATTAACAATTCAAAGATAATTTCCAGGTCTGAGTAGGTTCCTTTCATGCCAAGGGACAGCGTGGAAGAGAGAGCTTTGGTTTACTTTGGCAAAGGGATTCATTGAATAAGTAGAATTTACGGATTTGACATGATAAAGGAGAAATAACAGTATTTTATGATGTTGAATGCAGTATCTTACACTAGGAAATTTAGTTGACTATAATTTCAAAAACTGAGAGTTTTCAGAATAACAGTGATAATAATTAATATTAGCTGAGCTCTCATTATGTGCCAGGTATTACGGATGTTCTTGGTGAGCATTGTCTCATTGGAATTGTGTAGAACCCTGAAAATTGGCATCTTCTAGATTTATTGATGAAGAAACCAGGCACATAGCTAGTGAGTGGCTAAATCTGTTTAAAAATGCAGTTATTTCAACTCCAAATTTGACCTCTTACAAAACCATCATATTCTCACTCCCAAAATACTATTGAAGTTTAAACTGAATTAATGGGGCTATAGTGTATGGGAACAGGGATGTAATGGATCCTCTTCTGCACTTTACTTGCCAAACCACTAGAGTCTAGTGCAGGGGTGGGCAAACTTTTTGACTCGAGGGCCACAATGGGTTCTTAAACTGGACCGGAGGGCCGGAACAAAAGCATGGATGGACTGTTTGTGTGAACTAATATAAATTCAAAGTAAACATCATTACATAAAAGGGTACAATCTTTTTTTTTTTTTTTTTGTTTTATGCATTTGAAATGGGCCGGATCCGCCCCGGG
>NW_006284838.1:1276141-1278594 GCF_000327345.1 Myotis davidii | reverse complement strand
CAGGACAAGAAAACCGAAGCCCCATCCACAACCTGGAGTGTGACTGGGATAGTCAACCTGCAAACTATAAAGAAAACCAGCAAGTTATTCGTGGAATTGAGTGTTGCTACAAAAAGAAGAAAAAATACCTCTAGAACCCATGAAACAATGATAAAGGGGCTCAGGCTCAGAGAGGCAAAAATATTGATTACATGCAAAAAAAACACAAAACATTTAAGGGACCTTAAGACTGATACTTCTTTGAGGAATACTGAAATGAATGCAGAATAGTGATAAAATTCTTATACCAGAAAATAGTTATATGACAGCAACAACAAGTAGCATCTTTTATTTTTGTACTTCAACTAAAACAAAACAAAACAAGAGGAACACATAACATTTAGATGAGGTGCAGAATAAAGATTTTCACTTTCGAGCACCTAATTGATCATGTTTATATATTTAATATAAGTTGTTCTATTACTTTCTGCAATGCAAATTACCATGAATTCAGCAGTTTAAATAATGCTCATTTCTCACCTCACAATTTCTGTGGGTCAGCAGTGTGGGCACACTGGTTAGCTGGCTCCTGAGCCTGGAATTTCACAAGGCTCAGGTGAAGATGACAGCTAGATCGCTAGACTGCATTCCCATTGGAGTGTTGACTGGGGACAAGACACTTTTAAGTTCCTTCAGGTTGTTGGCAGAGATTAGGTCCTTACAGCTACAGAATTCATGGCAGCTTGACTTGCCAAAGCCAGCAAGAAGGTGAGAGAACAGAGTCTATGCCACTTGAGTCCCTGACTTCAGGGAAGACCTGGATCCTCTTTAAAAGAGCTATTCTAATTAGGTTAAGCCCTCTCAGAATACTCTCCCTTTTAATTAACTCCAAGTCAACAGATTAGGCACCTTAATTACATCTGTAAAATCCTTTCATCTTTGCCATATCATGCAACATAACCTTCTGAGTGACATTCCGTCACATTTGCCATATTGTACTGCTTAGAGAAAAGCCACAGACTCATCAGCATACCGGGGAGAGGAGGAGGCAAGGGTGTGAATCACCACAGGGTGTACCTGCCCCACACTCAGTCAGCTCCATTGGACTCCACTCTGAACCATGTTACTACTCTGAAGCTCCTCATCGTTTTCCCATTGATGCAATCAAGCCAGGCATCCGGAGGATGAGGCCCAGAAATCAGGACTTTAAAAAGATCCCCAGGTGATTCTAATGTGCAGCCAAGGTTGAGAACCACTGCCCTGGAAGGACATGAGAAGACAGAAATAAGGCGCCCACAACCCTGATTCTTAAAGAAACACCACCAAGAAGCCATCTGTGATTTAGTATGAATAAACAAGTTCCTCAACCTGCATCAGAGCCACACAGACATAACCAGAGGCAGAATCAACGCCCAGGTGGAAACAGCTCCTGTAACCAGATAGCAGTAGTGGAGCTGGGCAGGTGCCCCCAAGCAGCTATCTATCTGCACTTCAGCGACCCGGGACTCCTGAAAGTGTGAGTGCATCTCAGTGTTGGCTAGGAGGGACATCTAGTGGCAGCTGGAAACTAGGAGGGCTGACAACTGGTAAGCACATCCCCTTGGGCAGGTAAAAGCTTAGGATTCTGGGAGGTGCTGAGAGTATGGTGTCAGTTCTAGGAAGCCATTCATCCCCCAATTTCATTTTTTACAAAAGTTATTTAAAAGGTTATGAACAGATTACACCTGGTCATGTCTTCCCAGGCATCTTAGGATATTCACATGCAATCCCTTAAGGAGGGGCTATTATAGAAATAATTGTAACCTCTAGGTGCCACATTATATTATATTTTGGTGAGAGAGAGAGACGGGGGTGGGGGAGAGAGAGAGAGAGAGAGAGAGAGAGCAATGACCAATGAGGAGAATATTATGACATGGCAAAACATACATGAAAGGAAGATAGGAAAGGAGGGAGAAAGGCAAAAAGGATTAGTGATGCTCTGGGCACCCTGCAGGCTCCCACAGCCCCTCTGGCCCAGGTTACCTTTCCCAGCTTGAGTTCCTCAATCCCCACCCTCTAAGGCCTCTAACCAAACAGACTGAGAACTTTGAGACACATTCCAAAAGTGAGCAGTGGGAGACTGGGTCTAAGAAATGAAAAAAAAGAAAAGAAAAGGCTGAGACATAACAACGCAAAGGTGACCTCTATGGAACTGGGCCTGGAGCTGCAGGGAAGGCGGGCGTCCTGCTCCCCTGTGCTGGTGGTGAGTGACTAGCTCTCTGGCCGTCCTAGGGGAGAGGACACTGTGAAGGAGAGAGAAGAGAAGAGAGCTGTGTTCCCTCAGAAACCTAACAACTCTCACCTCGGTTTTCCTTCTTTATTTATGCTCGAGTTCCTTTATTTACTTGGAGTTCTTTCTTCCTCCCCTTTACTTCTCCCCCTTTTTTGGACTCATCTGAAACCTTTTCCCATTCATAAAATGGGAGTTTCTGAAC
>NW_006284838.1:1270082-1276099 GCF_000327345.1 Myotis davidii | reverse complement strand
AGCACTTACACACCCTTGGACACACAACACAGAGTCGGGACTGAAATGGCATTTCTGGTGCAAACACTATATGTCCCAGTGCACATGGGGTCACTTTCCCGGGTCCTTCACAGAGCCCCACCTGCACCTCACTGGTGGCTGCTGCCTTTCTCGAGCTTTTGGCCCTGCTGGTGAGCTTGGTAGGGTTTTTATCCGTCTTTGAGGTAAATATCCTGTCTTATTCATCTTCCTGGCCATTTTAAAGAAACATTTAAATATAAGGAATGCTTTAATTGTTACATCAAGTCTGCCAGGAAATCAATTTGGCAGCAAATTACCAGTAGTTTGTGTTGGTGGGTGTTTTTATAATGATAAAATTGTATTTCTTTGAAACTCTTCCATTATCTAAAAGTTTTGAAATTCAAGTGGAAGGAGCACTCTCTAATTACTCCCAATTAGTAACGTTTAGCTACATGCATGTACTGTCAACAACTGCATTGCCATATGGCAATAAATGCTGTGGGCTTTCCGCTGTTCCCTTATCATTAGATTTTGTTATACGGAATCCCATTTTGTACCTCTTTGTCCGTTTTATGGCCGGGAAGAAAAGACCTGATTGTAGGTAGTTTTATTCCGAAGAATAACAGTCCTTGGAACTCAGCGGGGAGAAGCGAGTGATGTCATGAACATTTCATTCTCCACCCTCCTCCTCTAAGTCAGCGAGCTTTCTTTGTTTACTCCTTGATTGATAGAGTTTGACATAGTTACATTAGAATTTAGATGGGTGTTTTGGCTCAAGTTATTTGATGTATAAAGCAAATGTTTTATTATTTATTAGCTGCCTGCTTCTAGAAAATAAAATGGGGCAGCATACAATAAAAGAATGAGGCAAAATAAGACTTAAAGTCACAGCAGGAGTTCACTAATGTCCAGCAAGTCCAGCTAGACTATTGCTCACGATGGTGATTTAAATAGCAGGGAACTAACCCTCTGACAGGTAACCTTGCTTAAAGGAGTCAGAAGTGGAAAGAACTAGTAGATATAGTTTTTTTTTTTTGGGGGGGGGGGCGGGAGGGAACCCAGGAGTGGAGCAAAATCAAGTCAGAAAAAAAAAGAACAGGAACAATTACAAATTGCAAAAATGGAATTGAGTACATATGATAATCAATGGGTCCAGAGATGAGTAGGTATGAATAGAAGTCAGGACAAAAGGTGAGAGAAGGAGTCTCTAGACCACTATCAGGCAGGAAGCTGAGGGACTCCCTGTGCTTATACTACATTCTGATTCATGGTGGGTGATGAGATTGTTTGGCCTAACAGCTTAAGTCAGCAAGCACCGCAAGAGGGGGTACATTGATAGAAAGGAAAGACTATGTGAAGCTACTGCCACTGAAGACAAGATTTGAATTTATCTGTGAGTTCCTCGTGGTCAAGAAGAAGAAGGAAGTATGATAGATTCCAGAGAAGACCAAATTTTTGGAAGACAAAAAACAGGATTGAATTTTGGAGAAATCTAGCTTGATGTGTTTATCAGGAAGAGGAGAGACAACTACAAAATAATTATTTCTATACTCCTGACTCAATAAACCACCATTCAGACGTTCTCTCCCATTCTATAAGGCAAAGAAGTAAACTATAGCTCATAAAGGGTGGCTGTTAATGGCTGAGGAGAGCAAATGATCTTGTTGCAGGAGAGTTTCACAGAGAAGTCTTACAACGAAGTCGTTAAAGTGATGTTGTAATTAGCCATAGTTAGCACAGGTATGAATGCCTTGTGTGTGTGCCAGCACTGTCCACGCCAGTTCTCCGGCAGGGGAGTGAAAACACTGCCTGCTGTCCATTTACAAAAGGGACCGAGTGCCCGACTGTGAACTGGAGAGATGAGGTGGACAGATACATGCATTTCATGCAAGATAACCGAGGGAAGGAGCCGGGCTGAGAACTAATGGCATAAAATATCCAGATTGTTTTCAACAAATTCTCTTTGGACGAAGGGTAAGAACCCCCTTAGAAATGAGTTGCCCTAAAGAGGCAGCCACTTTGATACCTTTACACCTTCATCTGGGAAAGGCAGCGGTGGCATTTAGGTGCCTGGATCTGACGGCCATTTCATCTAAGAGGACACATGTCTAAGTGTAGGTGACACATTATCTCTGGAAGAATGTCAAAGGAGCTGCAGTTCTGGAGGAGTGAGTGGGAGTTCGCTGTTGTAATGATTATTCTTACTCTGTTTCTCCCCCCAGAATTACTTACCTGTGATTCATTTGTTACAGGCATTGTGTTTTTTCCTGAAACCACTGGTTTCATGGCATTTTATCTTCATAAAACATGCCAAAGGGTGCACAAGCCCCTACACGCGTTATGACACTCGGTCTCCCCAGTAATTTTAGGGAGAAAGCATTATTATCCCCTTTCACAGATGAGCACCTCAAATGCGCAGATGTGGAATCTCTCCATCCTGCCTCACACTTAACGCAGCACAGCGGCAATTCAAGCTCACGCCTTTGTTTTGAGTTATTTCTAACGGACTTCTCTTACTCTCCCAGACATGTATTTATATTCAGGACAGACCAAAACATAACGTTTGGCTTACCCGGAACCATTTATCTTCATCTCTTGGCATCGTGATTATATAGCATTTATAAACTCCCTGTCCAGTCAGGCAAATACGTTCACTTCTTGGCTTTGATTTAGTGCACTGGGTCCCACTATCAAAGTTACTAGCCTTGCAAATTGTCATAATCTGGGTCTAGATTTCCAGGCTTTTGCTTCTAAATCACTTGGCAGAGCACAGAGTTGATACAAGAAAAAGAAATCACTGGTAGGAAGGGCTGAGTTAGCAGCACACAGCAATAGGAAATGAAGTGGCTTGATTTTAATGTGAGTTGCGAACAAAGGCTGCTATAGAGCAAACAGGGTTGAGCTGGGACCTAACTGATTGTAATAAGTATCCTTTAGGAAAATACCAAATATTGTAATGACTGTTGTATAAAAGTTGAAAAATGTTGAGACAGTGTAACTTTCTTTTTTGGCAAAGTAATGCTTAGGAAGAAAATACTTTAAACTGTAATTTTAGTTCTCGAAAACATATGACTACAAAGTATAATAAAGTCTTTGAATCTCCCAAATTTTTTATAGGCAGAATCTAATTTAAACTATAAAAACATTTTTGATCAGAGGAATAATCTGTGGTTTTATTTTTGTTTTCCATATGCTCAGGGTACATTTGGTAAGACTGTGTTTTATACGCAGACGTTTCCCCATAACTCAGCCTGGATGCAGTGCCTGGGGATGGGTGTGCGCACTGCATAGTCTTCGCCCAGGAGTAGTCTCCCTCCTGAGACCTCTGAGTCCCTGAGAATTTCAACGCACATTTTGTCCCCCTGAGGTCTGTTTCCCCAGGTCAAGTCATGTTTGATTTATAGTGAGAGAAGTTTTTACCTGGACCTTGGAAATCGGTGAAGGTGAAATAGACTTTGTCATGTTTAGAGCTTTCATTCCTTTATTTTCCAAAGACACATCTGTAGTATAGAGAGGAAAACACACACAAATAAAACACTCCTTTGGCACTTTTAGTTTATACACATGTCTATGCTTTCTGTGAGTCTCAGGCTTCAATACCCAACTGCCTACTATATTACTCCACAGGCCTTTCCAAGTCAATGTACCCCAAACCAAGGGCATGAGCTGCACAAATGTGGTTCTCCTCCATTATCCAGTTTCTCGGGGCTGGCGTCATCATACACCCAGACAGCCCGACCAGAGACGCAGGGATCATCCTTGACACTTTCCTCTCCTCTCTGCTTCATAGCAATTTATTGTCCTTGGGACATGGTGGGGAGCCAATAGAGGGTTAAGCCTCGGACTGACCTATTAGCAAAATCACAAACAAGTCTTCTTCTGAGTCTTAAACAACCCAATCTGAGAGGTGGCCGCTGATTTACACGTGCTGTCATTTAAAAAATAAAAATGGGGGAATTTGCCGGAAACTGGTCCACCCTTGCTGCGTGACACAGTCGCTGCAGGGAAGAAACATCTGCACAGCTTATGTTTCAAGGGACCTGGTGTATATGGCATATGTTTGCTCCACCTCTTAGCGCTATGAGTTTTAAATAGGACCACCTCCCCGAGAAAGGTTGTTTCCCCAGGTGAGGATTTTTCCCTGGAGTTAGGGATTAACAGGACTAAGACTGTAGGCAATAAATTTAGGACCATCCCCAGGTCTGCCCACCAGGGAAAGCACCAAAGCCTATACCCCTGGAGACCCACCGACACAGGGCAGTCCCAGGGAAGGCAAGCAGTGAGGCTGGGAGGACATAACCTTTACTGGGTAGGATAATCTCCTTCAGTCACTTCCTTATAGCTTATCAGTAGAGCAGTGACCTTGGAATAGCCCTTGTAATGGAACACAGAGATTAACCTAAACAGGATTAAACTCAACAGAACTAGATTAACAAACGCCCTAACCTTTGGAATAGAATGGATAAGATTAAAATCAATTGGTATAAATACAGATGTAACTGGACAATAAAGAACCGAACCTGGCTAGAGAACTTGGCTAGGCTGCTGATCAACTGAACTCTGTATCTGTGTCATTCCTTCTTCACCGACTCCATCCACACCTTTGGGAACCCCTCGACCTGCTCAGGTTGGACCCCAACAGGACATAATTTATCCTTGAACTAGAAAAATCTCCTTTTATGTGGCAGGGGAAGAGGGATCGAGGCTTGGAAAGACACTTGATTCCTTCCTAAAAGTTGTTTTCTGTGACGAATGCTTACTACACTTACCTTATAAAAGATGAATGCGTTTTGTGCACGTTTGAAATGATTCTATACGAAATAGTCATTAAGCCTTAATTTATCCACAAAATGTGGAGCCAGGGGAATCTAATAAAGTTAGCAATTCACACACTTACAAGGCCACAACTGTAAGTGCACAGTGCATCCTGTTTGTCCTGCTGGAAGGAGGCAGTGCCAAACCAGCTGCTGAAGATATCTGCCCACCTCCTGGGTCTGAGTGATTTTCAGATTATGAACGTGGTGAATAACGGGAGCCAGGCAAGCACTCCTCCTCTGGCATGTGGCACCCCCACAGCCCAGTGTTCCAGAGAAGGGTCCCGTCCTCAGCTACTCTAAGAGCCCTCGGTGGCGTTTCATTACGGGGTGGTAGCGTCTCTGGTAAAGCCTTGTCCCACCTGTAAGTCATATTTAGGAGCCAACTCTTTCACATGAAAGCAAAAAAGAAAGGGGAAACGAAGAGAAAAACTATCTGCTGCCACCCCGCTTGTGATTCCATGCAAATTTCTTTTATTTTGGAATTTATTTGAACTAGACTTTTCTGAGCATTTGAATGGCATTTCGGTATTGTTTCTGGCTGCAAGTTAAAATTTATTCTGGCATCTAGTTGCTGCAATTTTACACAATGGGGATTGGCAATCAGGTGCTCTTAACAGGCTTATCTGGGGCATTTTAATCAAATTTTGAATGTTCAAGCAACCTCAATTTTGCTTGACAAGGCATCGAGGAAAATGTACTCATTTCCACTCTCTAGTTCCCATGACAGTGTCTTTTGTGTAGTGGATGTTACACGGCCATATCCTCAATTTGCCTGTAGGATGCACCCACCACGTCTTGTTAAAAACTAACCAGGCTTGGTTTCACAGCGATCTTCACAAATGTAGGAACCCACGTTGCATCCCTTCTCCCTCCTACAGTAAACTATCTGGTAGTCCGATTATCTTAACTTCCCTTTCATTTTCCAAAAGGAACTCATGGACCTTGCAGTAATCCTCAGCACAGCCGCCAGCTGCCCATTGCTTGGCTGCAGGGT
Organism: Myotis davidii; assembly: GCF_000327345.1. Taxonomy (NCBI): domain Eukaryota; kingdom Metazoa; phylum Chordata; class Mammalia; order Chiroptera; family Vespertilionidae; genus Myotis; species Myotis davidii. Next base: position 1,270,288 of record NW_006284838.1, on the reverse strand, counting down.
CCTGTCTGACCCGTACTGAGCATTGTGGATGTTCCAAGTCGCAACAGTAAGTCTGTCTTAGGATCTGTCACAGGAGGTGTCACTGCCTTGGGTATCTTGGTCCTTTACATTCTTTTTTTATATATAATTCTTTATTGTTGAAAGTATCACATATGTCCCCTTCCCCCTGCCCCCATTAACCTCCTCCAGCCCGCCCCCATCTCCTG
>NW_006284838.1:1260036-1270031 GCF_000327345.1 Myotis davidii | reverse complement strand
CTGCTGCATCGTATTCCATGGTATAAATGTACCCAGCCTTTTAATCCACTCATCCACTGATGGGCACTTGGGCTGTTTCCAGATCTTAGCTATTGTAAAATGTGCTGCTATGACCATAGGGGTGCATACATTCTTTCTGATTGCCATTTCGGGTTTCTTAGGATATATTCCTAGAAGTGGGATCATTTGGGTCAAATGGCAGTTCTTTGTGGTTTGATATCATATAGAAAATGAGAGATATGGGGGAAAGATAATTATATGAGGTTGCAAAATATCCACAATTCTATTTGAAGTATCAACTTCCTCTTCTGAAATATAAAGATTTTGTAAGAATAAAAGAAAGCTATGACTAAGTTCTTTATGAAATAAGTTGCAATAACATTTTTAACTAATTAGCTTAGGTTTACATGATATTAAAATATTGAATTAAGTAGTTTTTCCCCCCAGTATCGATTACAGCATATTAGTAACTTTTCTAATCTTTTAGTATGTATTATTTCATTTAATAATCAGATTAGCCATTAAAGTAGTTTGATAGCCAAGGTGGGAAACAGAGAATTCAGATAAATGCCATAGATCATGAAGGCAGAAGCAGCAGGTCTGCCTTTGCAGCAGTGCAGCTCCAGATCATGCCATATGTGAGTGCCCAGGTAAGGTATTTGTACTAGTCCAGGCTGTGTGATTGTGGGCAAAGCCACACACTCTGTCTTGGTGCATATTAGCTCTCATATCTGAGAAATTACAGAGGTTATGTAAGGATTCTTTGTAGCTTTTGTGGTTTGATTTTCCACAACTTACCTCTTCCCAAAGCATTCTATCTCTCCTTTTTCCACAGCGAAGCAGCACTCTTAGAGGGCAGATGGCCGGGGCCCTGGAGATGCGTGTGCACTCTCAGGGAGGATCAGTTAGGGAGTGGGGGAAACTGAGTCAGAAAAGGGAAAACTCCAGCCAGGTGTGATCTGGGGCGAAATGTCTCGCAGGAAAAAAGGCTTCAGCTGAACTCTACAGGGGAGATGGGAATCCAGAGTTTCTCCCAGCCTGAAACAAGGGGAGTGGAACTTCCATCCTCATATCCTGGTTCTCAACGGAGATTAAGGTCACCCCTGGTGGAAGCATAAACTCCCTAATGTCTCAGGTTCTCTACATGTTCAATCAAGGAGGCTCCCGTAGCCTGAAGGTTGTCCCAACAATAAGAGTGATAATGGACTTCACCGAGAGCAAAAGCACATGGGAGCTAGAGGAGGCCACACAAAAACGGTGACAGGGATTGGAGAGGACCTGGTCAGAGCGCCAACGGTGCCTGCTACCATTACCCAATGTGTATTTAATGGGGGACAACTAAATATTTACTAAAGAAAAATTTCTAAATGTCAACATTTGAAATTGGGATATAATTTGTAATGATTTGGCATAATTAATGTGGAAAATGGAAATAAAATGGGAATAAGGTAGGTATAATTAGTTGACAAAAAGGAAATTAAATTAGTAAATATATAAATAGAATAACTAGAGTAAAATTATCAAAAGAACATAAATTAAAAGAGGTACCAATCTTCACATATTGCATTTTTTTAAAAGGGAAAGAATGATAGGAGAAGAAGGAGGAGGAGGAGCAGGAGGAGGAGGAGGAGGAGGAGGAGAAGAGGAAGGGTGGAAGAAAGAGAGAGAAGGAAGAAGAAAGGAAGACTTATTGTTTGTAACTGTGGTAAACAGAACAATGTTTTTCATTCTTGGGAGTCTAGCATAAGAAAATAGTTTTAAAAGTTTTATATAAGAATTATTTGATAAATGACTTTAGACTTGCTCCAATTTTAGTAGACCTTTGGGGCTGTGATCTATGATTGGTAACTTGTTCTTTTTGTCAGATTACTTATTTGAAAAATAAATAAGGAAAAAATGCTTATTAAAAGGATCAAAAGAGGAAGCAAAAACAAAATGAAAATTCTGTGTGTGTCCAGATCAACCACAAATCTAAGCTTAGCCCATTTCTACGCCAGGAAGCGGTACTTTAGCAGCACTGCTTGGCTCACAACCTATGTCCAAAGCCCTGGCCCTTGCTCTGCTCAGCATAAGTGATGTCTGACTTCTCTTAAAGTTTTGCTTTTTTGAACTCTTCAGTCACACTCTGTTTTCATGGTTTTAGGTCCCCAGGTAGAGGGCATTACTACGCTGACAAGATAAATCCATTAAGGGTATGGTGGGAAAGATTTATGCAAAACCACAACCAGTCCCATCTAACTCTTAAAATCTGCTATAGTACATTTCTGTACATGAAAACACATTAATGAGCCACTTGGGTGTGGATAAAGAGCCTTCAGGAAGTGGATAAGAGGAGAAAAAGATTAGACTTGCCCTAAAAAATAAAGCAAGAATTATGGATTTTTAAGGAGAAATCCAATGAGAAGAAAAAAGAGCTCCCTGGTGGGAAATGCTCTATAGAGGTGGCAGCTTACAAACTCTGAAGAGTAGACATATCTAATACGTCAATTGCAAGTTACATGCTCTGAAGTGCTGTGATGAATTTCCCTCCATTACCTTCACACTCTCAGCAAAGGGGCCTGCACCTGCAGCCTTGAGACAGCCATGTTTGGGAATAAAGGGACTGGGCATGTCCAGTAAAACGATGGCGACTCTGCGGAGTGAGTGAGAACAGCATTAGCACAGGGTCCCGTGTGTTGTTGACTCTTCAATAGACCTGATCAAACTTGTCTTCCCCCCACATTTACTCAAAGAGAGTGATACTTAGAGAGGCTGGAGGAGGGAAAAGTCAAGTTAGAAGAAGAATGCATTATTTAGCCCTGATTGGAGTACATGTAGCTGGTATCACCTCTGCCAAGGAAAACTGATATTTGGTGACTCACATTCATTACATTTGTAGGAATCTTTCATGACAACCTCATTTGTTTCTTAAACATAAAAGGCATAAGGATCATGGGACGTAGAAAGTGTCATTAGAATTCAGATTCTGAATGCAGGTCTAGGGCAGAACTATGGAGTGCGGCTACAGTGTTTGGACAGATTCAAGCCTCAGACTAATGAGAGGGCACAGTCCTCCCATGGCCACGTGCAAGTCCCAGCTTGGAGGGCAGGGCCCTCTCAGCACAATTATAGCCAACAGCTATAGTTGTAAGCTTGAACCTATGGTCCGAACACGTGGACCCACGTGCCTGAGTGATGTGGGCTTGATAGAGCTCAGGTGCATGTAGTTGAGTAGGATCGAAACTCACAAGAATGTTGTAAAAATCTTGACCACGCCCTTACTTTGCCTCTTGGAATCTGGCTATAAAATAAAGACACCGCTTGTAGTCTATGGTGCTGTCTCTCCACCAGGAGCAGCATCCCACCCAGACCCAGCTTTCTTCTCTTCTCTGTCTTTTCTCCATCCTTCACTGCCCTCTCTCAGGGTCACTGAACCTGGCTGAGCTGGCGTGGCACATAAGGCGCCCTGGGGCTGAGTATGCCGTGGCCGTGCCGGCTCACCACACAGAACCTGAGATTTTCTGTTTTAAATAAGGTATTAGGGGATATTTTGAGGTATAAATGAGGTAATATATAAAGTGCCTATATGCTATAGGTACGTAACAAACATTAAATAATTCCATATTTTTTTAAAAAAATGTAAATTCAGCGAAGAATATTTGACCTTATAATATCTCTCTATTGGGGGAGATATAATTCACCATCCATATTAATTCAGTGATTTTTTTGTATATTTATAAGATAATTCAACCATCACTATTATGTAATTTCAGAATATTTTAATTATACCCAAAAGAAACCCTGTACCTATTTATACTGTATCCCATTTCTCCCTCCCACCAGTCCTTAGAAACCACTAATTTACATTCTATCTCTATGAATTTACCTATTCCAGACATTTCATGTAAATGGAATCAAGTTATATGTAGTCTTTTAAGTCTTTCTCTTTCACTTAGTGTAATGTTTTTAAAGTTCATCCACAAGGTAATATATATTGGTATTTTATTCCTTTTTATGGCTGAATAATGTTTCATTGTATGGCAATCCCATATTTTGTTTGTGTATTAATCAGTTGATATTTGGATTATTTCCACTTTGGGGCCATTACTGATAATGCTATGATGAACATAAATGTATAAGATTTTATGTAGATATTTGTTTTCATGTCTCTTAGATGTATACCAATGAACATGACTGCTCAGTCATAAGATAATTTCATGTTTAACTTGAAGAATTGTCAGTTTTCCACAGCAGCTGCACAATATAAAATTCTCACTATGCAGGTTTCAATTTCTAGAAATCCTTGCAAAGCTTATGGTCCTTTTTAAAATTTTAATAGCCATCCTAGTGGGTGTAAAATGTTATTGCATTGTGTTACGAGTTATATTTCCCTAATGACCATTGAGCATATTTGTATATGCTTCTTGGCCACTTACATCTCATACCTATTTCTTGCTCTGTTAAAATTTCTTCCTTTTTTTTCTGTTCCTCAAATGTGATAACTTCAATATATCTATCTTCACATTTGCTGATATTTTTCTTCCACCTGCTCAGATCTGCTGTTGAGCTCCTCTAATAAAATTTTCATTTCAATTTTTGTACTTTTCAACTCAATTTTTATAAATTTCTTTTTTGTCATTTATATTTCTTTACTGATATTCTCTATTTAGTGAGACATTATTCCTCTCCTTTTTTTAGTTATTTAGACATGGTTTCCATTATATGTTTAGACATATCTAAAATAGCTCATTTAAAGTCTGTTTCTATTAAGTCCAAAACCTGAGCTTCCTAAGGGAAAGTTTCTTTAGATTGTGTGGGTTTTTTTCCTACATATGAGTCACACTTTGCTTCTATGCATGTCTCACAATTTTTGGTTGAAAACTGACACTTTATATAATACAATGTAACAACTCTGAAAATCAGATTTTCCCCCTCCCTACAGCTTGATGTTACTGCTGTTTATAGTAGCAGTTGTTGGTTTGCTTGCTAAATTTTTTGTTCTCGTTCTTTAAAATTGTATATAGTCACTGAAGCTTTTGAGAGTTGCTTAGTGGCTAGTTAATGATTTCACAGAGATTTTTTGAAACACCCGAAACCAACAAGTCCCAGTCTTTGCCAAGTGTTTCTGGATGTGAGGGGCATGTCTCCAGTGCTCCGGCAACGTGTGGCTCTGCCTTCTCCTTCACCTCTTGCTGGCACAGCGCCTCCAGTCTGCCAGGGAAGAAAACGTGCAGCCTTGCCAGGTTCTTCCTGGGCATGTGCACAGCTCTATGCATGCACCTGGTCTTCTGTATTCTGACAAATATTTTGGAATTTTCCAAAGGCCCTATGGACATCGCACTCCCCAGTTTTTTCTTTCAAGATTTTTGCTAGGTTTATGGTTTGCCCCAACTGTTAGCTATTGCTTCAGACAGCAACAAAGTTAAACAGTCTCTTCTAATTTTTTAAAACAAATTCCCCTGGACCCTGGCCAGTGTGGCTCAGTTGGTTGAACATGGTCCAGTGCACCAAAGGGTTGCCAGTTCGATTTCTTATCAGGGCACATACTCAAGTTGCAGGTTCGATCTCTGGTCTGGGTGTGTGTGTGAGGCAACTGATCAATGTTTTTCACATTGATGTTTCTCTCTCTTTCTCCTTCCTCTCTCTTTCTCAAAAAAAAAATCATTTAAAAAGATATTAAAAATAAGTTCCTTGGGAAAAGGCTTTTCATATATGATTCCATGAGCTCTGAGTCATATAAAGTAAAGTCAGCCTTGTAATTGGGTTTTACAGGGAATCACCAGATAGGTCAAATAATGACAATTCTCTGGCAATGAAGCTTTCAAATGTCTCTAACTTCATTTTCCCCTCTCCAGTCTGCCGGCTTTCACTGTGATTGCAGGCTATTAGTTTTCAAGGCTACTGTGGAGCTAGCGAGAGAGAAATGAAACACAGTTCTTACCAAGAGTTGGCCATTTTTATCTTGAAGAAATGCTCCCCAGGTTACTGCTCTGATTAATGTCTACAGTTAAAAAAAAAAAAAGTTGATTTGGACTATTTTTGCCAATTTCCTCATTGTTTTTATAGAGGAGAATAATATGGAGGTCCTTACTCTATCATTTTGCTGGCATCACTCTTAATACGTTTCTTTACCTATAAAGCAATTACATTCATATATACAGGAGGAATTCTTGAGTAGTATATAGACTATATTATTTGGTAGGTTCTTACCACAAGAGTTCTCTAATATAAATGGCATTAATCCATCAATAAAATAGTGATAAGCATGACTCTGAGGGGTTACTAGGTCCCTATGTGTTCCTCATCTGATAACATGTCAAGTTTGCACAGGGCCCATTTATTACTTTGGATTTCATTATTTTGATCCAGTTCACTAAGCCACCAACACTAATTGAAATGACTGAAAATACAGGTACAAAAGTCATGAGTTTAAAATTCCTAGTCCCAACAGCACTGAGAGGAATGAAAGTATTATATGGATAGAAAGATGATATAGATATGGATATGGATATGGATATGGATATGGATATGGATATGGATATGGATATGGATATAGATATAGATATAGATATATATAGATACAGATAGTTATAGATATTTATAACCCAAAACTAACATGTCTGGGGCTACATGAAGGCAATTTAAGACCAAAGGAGAATTCAAATCAGTCTTTTTACTTCCAGCCCAATTCTGCAGAGCAAAGAATGGTAGTGGAGACAGCATTGTTCTTGGTGATAAACTCTCCAAGGCAGCAGGTTTTAGAGAATGGCCTAGCTCTTGTCCTTGAGTATTTATACTAGAAAGCAATCGTCTTCTGATGGGAGAAAGGTACCCACATAGAACAAAAGCATGAAACCTGACACACATTATTAAGATTGTGAAAAAATACTGTTTTGCATTTCAATTTGAGGTTTTCCTTTTTATTTCATGTATTGAAATTACACTGGTTAACTAAATTATACCGGTTTCAGGTGCACAATTCCACAACACATCATCTGCACATTGTATTGTGTGTTCACCACCCCAAGTAAAGTATTGTTCCATCACCATTATTCCCTTTATCCTTCTCCACCCATGCCCCCCCATCCCCCCACGCAATCACCACACTATAGTCTGTGCCCATGATGTTTTGATCTGTTTTTGTTGTTGTTGTTGTTGTTGTTTTTCTCAATCTGTCCACCTTCCCCACCCCCCAAACCTATGTCCCCCGATAGCTGTTAGCCTGCTCTCTATGAGTCTGTCTCTGTTTTGCCTCTTAGTTCCTTTTGTTCATTAGATTCCATATGTGAGTGAAATCACATGGCTTATTTCATTAGCATAATGCTCTCCAGGTCCATCCATGCTGTCATGAAGGGTAGGATTTCCTTCTTTTTATGGCTGAGTAGTATTCCATTGTGTAAGTGTACCACAGTTTGTTTTTCCACCCACTCATCAACTGATGGGCACTTAGGCTGCTTCGGGTGTAAATTATACTGTAATGAACATAGGAGTGCATGTATGCTTTCAAATTAGTGCTTTGGGTTTCTTTTGGATATTTTCCCAGAAGCAGAATTGCTTGGTCATGAGGTATGCTCGAGTAGTAAGGATTCAAGTTTAGGTTGCTGTGTGTTTGTGCCTTTTCCACTGCCCATAAATTTCATGATATCAAAGAATCAAGAATTCACTGATCATACCATCAACTCTATTTATTGCTTTATTGACACATACTTTCTAAATCCATCAGCTATTTAATACACGTGTTTTCAGAAATGTGTTTTAGCTTAACCAAAGTGTTTGCAACTCAGTTTAATGAGTCTTTGAAAGCACAGAGTACTGGATCAACTTTGATGTGTAGAGTTCTCTTTCTCCAGGATGACATTTCTGATCCCATGCCTGGAGACAAAAGAGGGGACAACCTCATGATGTTCCATATTCTAGCACGCGCGTGCACACACACTCACACAAAATTTTTGTTGCTGTTAATCCTCACCAAAGGGTATTTTTTCCATTGATTTTTAAAGAGAGTGGAAGGGCGGGAGGAGGGGAAGAAAAAGTGAGGAGGAGGAGAGAGAAACATTAATGTAAGAGAGACACATCAATTGGTTGCCTCCCACACATGCCCTAAACCGGGGCCTGGGGATCGAACCTGCAACCAGGTAAATGCCCTTGACCAGGAATCGATCCTTATGTGCATGTGGCTGACACTCCAGCCACTGAGACACACTGGCCAGGGCCACACACAAACTTTTTAAATTAAAAGCGGGAAAGGAAAGGAAGACAAAATGGTCATCTTTCCATAGGGAAAAGGAAGTGCTTGGGTAATTTGAAGGATGCAAGTATATCTGAAATCTGTAAAGATGAAAGGTGTCACTTTTTACCCAGTAGCCTTGTAGAATGATTAGATCTTGAGTGTGTCTTGCTTCTTCAAGAGGTCTCTAGAATACAGCTTCCAGAAAAAACTGAAAGTTTTTCATGAAGGAGGTGTAGTTCCCTCCAGGGGTTTCCTTCAACACACTAGTAGATTGCTACAAATGTTAGTGTTCACAAACTTTTTGATGTAACCTCTAAATCTTTCTGGGTTCCTTTTATAAATTTTGATGTAAGACATGAGGTATCTTTTGTCAACCTTCAAGACTAGATGGGATTTCTAGAGTTTATTCAAGGGTTCTCTCTGATACCTCCATGATCAGAGAAAATAAAGAGTGCATTTAGGGTTAAAATTCAGGAAACTAATAATGCTTTGTCTAAGACCTATCTTGTTGTCCAGTCATTTGTCCAAAGACGTGAGGTGTGTGTCATGGAGAACCACTAGGAAGGCAAATTGTGAGTTGACTTCTTTAGACCTTCCAGAGAGAGAAAGAACAACAGGGGTATTTAAAATAGTGTATAATTATTTGCGAATCTGCCTTAAGGCAAAAGAGCACCAAGATTTTTCACTAGGTCTGCGTGCCAGAGGAATACCTCTTTGCTAATTGAATACTTCCTAAGGGGATTATTTTTATCTTTACATCATTCCCAAATTGATGATTTTGAGATTTTTGCCTAATGTTTTCCTTAATATTTAAACCATTAGCCAGAGAGAGTGTCATTATCCCATGTAGTAGAGAATAGAAATTGTTTCCATTTACAGCTGAAAGGGAGGTCAGAGTTGGGTGGATCGTCTATTCCAGTCCCAGGTGGAGGCTTCTTCATGTAAGCAATGATCAGTGCTACAGTTGGCTGCCGTTCTAAACTCTTCTCGTCGGCTTCGAGGCAAAGCTGGCTCTCCTCCCAAAGCCGAATGGAGGCCAGTGGTCCTGGTTAGTCTCTCAGGGGACAACTTCGCGTTTCCCAACAATGAGAAATTCTTTTGGGTAAAACAGACCCAAAGAGTTATCTGTTTTCACGTTCTGTCTCTTATTTGTGTTTGGAATCTAATCATATAGTTTTCTCTAATTCATACATACAATCCCATTCCTACTCCACTTTATTCTCTCGATACTTAATAATAAACCTGTTCTTAGGCCCTCTCCTACATATATCAGTACACACACTCACACACATGTGCATGTGTGCATACACATACTGTAAGCACAAGTGTGCACAAACAAAATTATTGGTCGCATATGTTAGTCAAATGTCCCAAGAAGTCTACAATCAAAAGAGAAGATATTCTCACATGCTTACATCCCAACATTAGTTTAAAAAGATGATTTTTGAGCGCTTGAATTAAAAAAAAGTGTTAGTCAAACTCCTAAGAAAAACAACAAAAACCTTGACATAGTTTGTGTTTTTTATAAACTTTATAGGCTCATATCCAGTACTAGTGAAACAATTTACTTATAGTTTTATGACTTCTACACCCTAAATTGGTCTCTGCTAAGCTAACTAGAATATAAAGAATGTTCTGTCAAACTAGGATGCACCTTTTGTTTTACTCCTGTGGAATTCCTACACTTTAAACATATATATATTGATTTCAGAGAAGAAGGGAGAAGGAGAGATAGAAATATCAATGATGAGAGAGAATCATTGATGGGCTGCCTCCTGCACGCCAC
>NW_006284838.1:1257584-1259992 GCF_000327345.1 Myotis davidii | reverse complement strand
AGAGCTATAACTTTATGGCAATATCCATGTTGAACTTGCCCTGAGCCCTGTGCTCTGAGAACGGCAATGTTTAAGAACCCCGTCCCCACCATTGTGGGTCTCCGAAATCCCTTCACCCTTTTATGCTCTAAGAAATGGCTGCCCACCAGGAACCTCCTTCCCTCTGTGAATAAATAAGGCTCCTTGTCAACGTTTTCTCATGGCTCCCAAGAGACTAGCTGATGACCCCCTTGTTTACCTGTGATGAGGCCAAACAAAGATCCTTTCCCTTCTTCCCGAACCTGCTGTAAAGGGCAGATCTAAGCCCTCCAACTTCTTGTTCATCTCATGAAGGATTACTTAAGATTAGGTCTTTCCCCCTAAAACTCCATGGCCACAGAGATAATAATTTCCTGTTCAGCTCAGCGACTAAGCCTTCATCCAACTGCAGAACAATCCCGCTCTTTGCTCTTCCCTGTGAGAATCAAATGCAAGAGCAGGCTGCCGAGACAGTCTGCTCCTCAGGTCTGCACGCTCTCCGTCTTCCACTTGCTTGAATGAAATCAGTTTCCTTCGTTGTTCTTGTTGTTATTACATCAGTGACGCTGAACAAAAGGACAACTCTATTTGGGTGATTCCAAACTAACCTTTGGAGCTACTTGTCAAGCTCATCACCAAGTGGCCCTTGAATAATCTTTTTTCCCCCCTTTACAGCCTGCATTTGGCATCTGCACTGCATATAGGCACGGCCACATCCAAACAGAAACACACCTTTATACCTTTGTTGAGCTCCATGTTTAAAATAGGGGATTACCCTCCACCAAATGGCAAGTCTCGGAAGGAAGGATAAAGAAAGATTCTCTAAGTCTTCACAACCCCTCGCTACTCACAAAGGGTAAGCACTGTTAGACTTTTTAGTTTTAGTTGATAATTTTTATAAATAAACTAAGTGGTATTTTTTTTCATTCTCCCTCAATTTCTAGGCACCAAGCAAGCTTTGTCCTCTTGAAATGTCCTTTCTTCAAGACAACACAGATGGGCCAGATCTGCCAGGAGCTACCAATACTTATTCCTGGTAATTTGGTGGGTTTTCTTCGAGGAGGTCATATGGTGTGTGAGTTGGAGGGGTGCACCGTGGAAGGGAGGGATGTACGCTCACCACCTGCGCTATGAGGCCAGCGCTTCTCTCCAGGCCTCTTTGCTGGTCCTGAAACTTCCACACCCACCAGCGCCCTGCTTGCTAATAGCCACAACGCACTGCCGAACGCTCAGGGCTCCTGCACAACTTGGTGGAAAAGGCAGGCTCCTTGGATAATGCTCCACAGAGGCAATTTGGACTTTCATTAAATAAGAATACTTGCTGCTATTTCTGAGCTGCCTGCCACATGCCACCCAAAGCACTAGGCATATCACACATGACATTTTCTACTGCACAACAACAGGCTGGAAGTCAGAGTCAGGCCTGTCTGACTCCAACATGTCTGCTCTTTCCTTTACTGATGATTGATCTATGTTAAGAATAAATGTCGGGATCTGCTACAGAAAAAGAGAGATAGATTGTGAAGTACATGAAAATCTTCATAGATTACCAATAATCCTCTGAAGATTGTGTGTGTGTGTGTGTGTGTGTGTGTGTGTGTGTGTGTGTTGGGGCGTGAGGGAATAACTGTAAATTCATACTCGTATGTTTTTAAATTACCCAAGGATAATTTTTCCATTGATTTTCAGAGAGAGTGGAAGGAAGAGAGGGAGAGAGAGAGAAAGACAGGTAGAGAAAGAGAGAGAGAGAGAAACACTGATGTGAGAGAGACATCAATTGTTTGCTACCAGCACATGCCCCGACTGGGGCCAGGGATCGAACCTGTAACCCAGGTATATGCCCTTTACCGCGAATCTAACCAGAGATCCTTTGGACCTTGGGCAGTACTCTTACCACTGAGTCACACCAGCCAGGGCTCATATTTGTCGTTTAATATTCTGTTAGATAAAGCAAGAAATTGGGCCCATATTGGGCACATCAGCTGTGGTGACCAAAGGTCTCAAGGGTTGGTGCCAAGGTTGTCTGTCCTCAGGTTTCTCTGAACAGCTCCACAGGGAGTGCCCAGTGTGCAGACATAAAGTAAAACCACGGAGAGATGTGGGGAATTATCTGACTACCTTTTCCCTATAGTGTGTTATGAAAATGTTATCCCCAAATCTAAGAAGCATGATGTAGAATTCTATAGGGTGTCCCAAAATTCATGCAAGATTTGAATTTTGTGTGAGCATTAACAACAACAAAAAATAAAAGCCTAATTTTACTTGGTTTATTGAATCAGATTCTAACACCTGTTGCCCTTTGATTTCAATCCCTTCAATTTGATAAGCATTACCAAGTACCAATTATGGACAAGGAGCAGGGACAATGAAGACCACAGATTTGCGTATGT
>NW_006284838.1:1254939-1257498 GCF_000327345.1 Myotis davidii | reverse complement strand
TGTTTATCCTATATTCTATTCCATACATAACCCTATACTGTATACTTTATGAATCAATAAAAAATTTACAATTTTTAGTAATAAATCTGTGTTTTCTATCAAAATTACTTCTTGCATGAATTTTGGGACACCCTATAGAAACACAAGTGAGATGAAGCCAATGTATTATTTATACCAATGTGAACTCACGTCGACTCCCCCTGAATGCACCACATTAAGCTGCTTTTCTTAGGGAGAATGAAGTTTGAGACAAAGGTGTTTTTTGTTCAGTCATAAGAAAACATCTCAGGGAGCTGGCTCTCCGCATGCCGTGTCTTCTACACTCGCAGCTTCATTACTTAGCTCCCCCTGGGAACGGGGAGAAGGCTGGAACGGCCTGGTGGAGTCCTGTCGTCAGGACAGAGGTAAAGAGGCCAGGGACCCATGACTGTCTGTGACCATGCTGGCCTTGGGTCTTTCTACAGCACCAGGCCCTCTGCTACTGCTTGACCAGTGAAGTTTCAAGACAAACTTGCATCTATCAGCCGTCCAATTTCAGATCCACTATTTTTTTTTCAAAAGAATAGAGTTTACAGTGAAGTGATCTAAGCGAACTGTATCTGCCAATGTTTGGGAAAGATACCAGGAATCAAGAGGCAACATTACTGACAAAGAAACAAAAAATGAGATAAGACAAACACTAACAGAAACTTCGAGAGCCAAGAATAAAGCCCTCACATTGGTACCCTAAAGTATGGGCAGTTTGAATTCAATTTGTAAAAGAAAAAAGAAAGTAACAGATATCTCACTCTGTCCTCAGATCCTCAGCACCGTGTCCAGCTCATGGTCTACTTCCCTTCTCCTCTGCACTGGCCTGCGCTCTAACTGGGCTCTTACTGCTGTGTGATGGCTTCCGGCCTTCTTGGCATGGCTGATGCTTACAATGCCCTCTGTTGGCACAATTCACTTTTGCCATCTCCTTGATTGGCGATTCCTGAGGCTGGGTGTCTATCCCAGCTAGTGATGCCCCGCCAAGCCCAGGGGCCCCCTATTGAGCTCCCCAGGACACGCTTTTGAGGCCCCACTCATTGCAGTGGTGTGAGCCTTGTCCCTGTGCTCCTCCCCCCTGAACTCAGAGCACATCTCCTGTCACAGAAATCCTCTTCCCAAAAATCCTCCCTCCATCTCTGAGGTGTGTGCCACCTGCCCAGTTCTTAGCTGATCCATTTGAAACTTTGGTATTCTGGCAACTCCACTGAAATTTCACCTCAGTGTCTCATTCAAAACTTCCAACTTAACATCATGTCATACAGCATTTCCTACGCTATGATGGTGCCATCCAGTGCCATTCCCAAAGCTTTAAACCTGAGTACTGTTACAATTATCTTTTTGAGTGGTGCATCATTACAACTGGAATTCTTCACCTTTCCACTTTGTGCTCTGGGCTCCGTAGAATTTTTGAATTTTAGTGTTTGTTCTATTTATGATGTTGGCATAGAGTGCACAGATCCTTGGAGTGAAGATGGGAACAGACTGGTGCACCTAGGGATTTGGTCAGGACATGGTGGGCGGGTCCTATAAAGGAATCAAATGCCCAAAAGAAATAAACAAAGTTACTGTGAGACCCATGAGGAAAACAACCCGCTCCTCTTTTTATAAAGGCCACCAGGACTCACCACTAAATGTGCATGTATCCTTATAACATTAGTAGTGGGCTCAATGAAAAGAGAATGAAGACTCTGCAGTCATGAGAAGGTTCACCTCATTAACACTTTGTAAAGTGTTTACTGGGGGAAATGTTTTGAGATATCGTAACGGTTCCAGTGGATGTTAGGAAGAAGGGTTCTGCAGGCCAGGCTGGCTTCTGTAGTAACTACATTTATTGAGGGAACAGACCCACGGCTAATCAAAGAGCACCCAGGTCCTCCCGGGGGTGTCCAGTGCTCATGGCCTATAGGCTGGAAAATAGAGCGGGGATATTGGGATTGAAGAGGAGATGTCCTGTGTAATTACACTACAAAGGCGTGGTCTTTGTGGTCACAAACAGCAATTCTCATTTTCTGATAGGCTATATAATGTATCTGTCTTTCATGGTCCATCTCTCTCACTAAAATATACATTTCATGAGGGTAGGGGACTTGGTATTGTTTTCTGTTGTATCCTCCATGCCTGGCAGCTAGTTCAAGAGTGGTTCCTATCACTGATGGAGTAAGAAGAAAGGGAGAAAGTATGAGAAGGTAGATTTCTGGCTCAACGCAAAGACCTTTCTAATCATGAGTATTGTTTACAGACCGAGTGGGCTTCTCCAGGGAATGGGTCTTCTCTGGAGCTCGATGAACCCCGGGGACTGTTGGCTGGGACTGTTTTGGGATGACACCTCAGAGGTCTTCCAGCCTTGTGGTTCTAAAGATGGAGCTGCGCCAAATAACTTACAGTGGAGGGAACTCAGGACAGTCCCATTGTATTGTTAATTGACCTTGGCGTGAGGAGTCAGAGATGGCACTGAGTTGAGGTTCCCAGCTGGGGATATGGGTGCCATTGCAGGGCAAAGCTGGAGTTCAATAGAAATGCTGGCTTGTA
>NW_006284838.1:1252114-1254716 GCF_000327345.1 Myotis davidii | reverse complement strand
TGGAAGAGCCACACTCAAGGGGCCAAAGAGCTGCATGTGGCTCGTGAGCCGCAGTTGGCCGACCACGGTGTTAGTGTATCACACAGGAGATATCCAGAAGGTGATTACATTCAAGCAAATAGGGAGTACTGGAGAGGCTAAGGTATGTCCTGTCCATTTGTTAGAAAAAGCCACTCTTCTCTATAGGGAGGTATCTGATAGCGATGCTTAAAATGTGTCATAGGTGAACAGCACAGGTAGTAATACAGTTTCATATAATTATGTAGAATGTAGGCATTATAGTATCATTTCACAGGTGAGAAGACAGTCCCAGAGTGACTTTATTGCTTATAAAGGGCAGAGCTCTATCTTGAATCTCTGTCTTCAGACTTTGAGGGTAAAGCTTTCTCCAGCTTTCTGCTTCAGGGAGCTGTGAGGCTCTAGTCCAGGGGTCCTCAAACTTTTCAAACATGGGGCCAGTTCACTGTCCCTCAGACCGTAGGAGGGCCGGACTATAGTTTAAAAAAAACCTATGAACAAATTCCTATGCACACTGCACATATCTTATTTTGAAGTAAAAATAACAAAACGGGAACAAATATAATGTTTGTATTTGCATGTGGCCCACGGGCCGTAGTTTGAGGACCCCTGCTCTAGTTTGTGACTCCTCCTGACCATGGGACTGACCAGCTGGCTGCTCATTGGCAGCAAGAGCACCCACCATTTGTCCTTGACCGCAGCTTTGACACCCCCACCCCACCCCCAATTCTAGTTCCAGTGCTTGCCACCTGCTACCAGGGAGCCTCACGATAAAACTGCAGATTAGTGAGCGCTGCACCAGCCAAACTTTCTTGGATGGTTAATACAACCCGCTCCCCAGTGCAGTGGTCTCTCCCTGTGTCTTTCCCTCTGGTGATGGTGTTCACTGTGAGAGCAGCTAATGGTTAGTCGAGTGCAGTGGCTTGGGATCTGCGAGAAAATGAGCTCAACAGGGAAGCACAAATAAGCTGTTAAAGCGAAGTGGAAATGAGAAGTGGAGGGGATTTGGACAGGTAGCTGAAGAAACCCGGGAGCATGGAGACAACTCGCGGGATGCTGTGTGAATGCAGTTTCAGGGGGCATTTGCCCCACTGCAGCATGACAGCACCTCTTTTTTGCACTGGATTTCAGCCTCGAATGAAGAAGGGAGAGACCACAGGAATAATGGGTGTGTGTGTGTGGGGGGGGGATAATGAGCCAGGAGCGCCTTGGAGAAGTAATATTTTCTGTCTCATCTAGCTGACAGCAGCACCTACTATATAATGTCACATTTTGTGCAAAAGCTAACTTTTATTTGCTATACAGAAAAGCCTGGCCAGTAACTGCCCAGAACTCATGGACGGCAAAGATTGGGTCCATTCTTTTTTTTAAAAAAATATATTTTATTGATTTTTTACAGAGAGGAAGGGAGCGGGATAGAGAGTTAGAGACACCAATGAGAGAGAAACATCGATCAGCTGCCTCCTGCACACTCCCTACCAGGGATGTGCCCGCAACCAAGGTACATGCCCTTGACCGGAATCAAACCTGGGACCCTTGAGTCCGCAGGCTGACGCTCTATCCACTGAGCCAAACCGGTTAGGGCTGGGTCCATTCTTACTTGGAGAGCTGAAGGGATATAGGCTTAAGGGTTTGTGGTATTTTGTTCACTTGCAATTGTTGGAATCCTAATTCGGCACTACTGGGTTAGGGCATGTTCCCTCAAAGTAAAGATCACAAGCTTCCCTGTGGGGAAAGTCTCAGCGTTATATCTGAAAGAGGTGACAGCCCCATTTTACTGCCATCAAAATAATTCATTGCCCCTGTCTGTGCAAAATACTTCGGTAGGCACCAAGTCCCAGAGGCTTCCCGATTCAGTCATCGTGTGCTTTCTGCAGTCTGTTCAGTGTCCGTTAGGCTCTGCACCTGTGAATAAAATGGATCCCTGGAAAACTTCACCTCTGTGGAGATGGCTGCCGGTCAAGAGAAGGCTGGGGCCACCATCCGCGCCAATTACACAGGGCCAGGGAGGCGTCTTAGGAGGCGCCATCCTCAGCCTCAGTCTTGGGGAGTGTACATACAAACATCCTTCAGGCTTCCACTTTCCACCAGGAAATCTGGGGATAGGTAAGAATTGAGGTTTTGTTCCATCAGCATGAGCCATGCTGAGGCCAACTCTTCACTCTTTCTTTGCTTCCTCTCTCTATGGACATAACACATTCCCCCCCCCCCCCCCCCCCCCCCCGCAGCTCCCATACTGCACCTGAGATAGAGGGACACAGGGGACACAGGTGCCTCTCTTCCCCAGGGAACAAGTCAGCAACATCATTTGGGACACCAGTCCGAATCGTTTTAAATTTTACCTCTTAGTCAGTTGCCTGGTGACACGTGTGTCTTTGCCTGCATCTCCATTTAAAGGCAGTACTTTTTAAAAAGATAAGTGATCATGAACCGGCGTGGGGGTGTCTGCCAGGTCCAATGGCACAAGGTCCTCTGCTTCACCAGCATGTCTTTCAGGAACTCCAAGGGCAGGTGGCTCCCCAGGTCCACAGACTCCCGCCCTCGCGCACACGCCTGGCTCCCCTGCCCCGCAGCGTCAGCCCCC
>NW_006284838.1:1250663-1250869 GCF_000327345.1 Myotis davidii | reverse complement strand
GGGCTCAGCCTGATGCTCCTCAAATGGATCGTGGTGGGCTCCGTCAAGGAATACGTGCCCACCGACCTGGTGGACTCCAAGGGGATGGGCCAGGACCCCTTCTTCCTCTCCAAGCCCAGCTCCTTCCCCAAGGCCATGGAGACCACCACCACGACCACTTCCACCGCGGCCCCCGCGACCCCCGCCCCCGGCGGCGCCGCCTCTTC
>NW_006284838.1:1221038-1250381 GCF_000327345.1 Myotis davidii | reverse complement strand
CACGCCCGGCTCCCGACCCCCGGCGCCAGGAGCCCCCAGCACCCAGGCAATGCCCTCCTGGCCCACTGCGGCATTCGCTACCTCCTCCTACCTTCACGATTCCACTCCCTCCTGGACCCTGTCTCCCTTTCAGGATGCTGTCGCCGCCTCCTCCTCCCCCACCACCACCACCTCGTCTTCCTCCTCTACCACCACCGCCACGCCAGAGACCAGCACCAGCCCCAAATTTCGTAAGTAAACACTGTGTTTGAACTCTGGTCTGCGACTGAGTTTCCTTTCCTTCCTCCCGCTGTCTTTTCCCTTCGCTGCCTGTCATCTAACACCGGCCCCCCCTCCCATCATCCCCATTCCAGGTTTGGAGCACTTTGTGCGATAGATAGTTAACTGGCCACAAGGGAGGAAACGGTGCCCGCCGGTTTGGGGTACATGTGTGGGGTGGGGGCGGCAGAAAGTGGACGGAGATTGCCAAGCCCCACGGGCCCTGCTTCAGTGGGTCCCGAATGGGAACACACCTAACTCCCTGCAAAGGGTTAACGCGAGAGCGCAGCCTCCACACTGCAGACCTGCTGGCCGGCTCTGGGCTCTGGCTCCTTTTGAGAGCCCGGGAGGAAGCGGGGGAAGAAGGAGGGTGGGCCTTCCCCAAGGCCATGAGCCCTTTCCCAGCCTTTAGGAAGGAAAGCAAAGCAAATGCAAACTGACCGACATGGACCACCAAGGGAAGTTATGTCCCTGTGGGGCGGTGGAGGGCGTGGGCTGATGATTTGATAGAGACGTTGGTGAAAAGAAGCCGGAGACACTCAGGGCAGCCCTGACCCGGGTTGGGATCAGGAAGGGTTAATTCGAAGCTACTGGGGGAGGTAGGGGAAGGGGGCGGTTCTCAGCAAAGGGCTAAGCTGGTCCCCGCCCCCTGCCCTCTCCCCCCCCACCCCCCCCCCCACCCCCTCCAGCCTGCCCATGGCCATTCCTAGCCTGGAAATTGATTCTGTGGCCACGGAGAGTGAGTGAACTAGGGGGCCATGTGAAGGGAGCCCTGCAGAGCTGCCGCCTCTAGGGTCCTGATGAAGGAGGGGGTGCTTCCAGCTCCACCAAGCATTTGCTTTCCTTCCTTTCCCAAAGGTGGGAAACCTAATCTCGCCTCCCTCTGTGCCTGGAAAATGTATACAGGTGGAATGGGACAGAGGTCTGTGCATTGGAGGATGACAGCATCCAACCCTTTGAAACAGGTCACACTTGGAATGTAGCATCTCCAACCTCTTGCTCAATTGCTGCCAGTATTGGCCAGTCTACCCAAAGCATGACAGCTTTCTGTGTATTCCTATAGGAGGTGTATATTTCTCTGTGTCTTTATGAATGTTTTAGGTGACTGATGGACAGCCCATCCCCAGTCCCCACCTTGTTCTTAGAGTGAGGGAATCGTAGGGAGCTTCCTCATCTGACTATTGATCAGGATCTGGGAACAGTTTGTATAACCTGTGAAGGTTATTTAGGACAAACTCCCGGTCTGCCAGTTCAGGTTCTGTGCAAGGCTGCTCTCCCGAAATTGCCTGGTTGTGCCGTCTTCATCGTGTATTTGGGTTTTGAGCCTTAACGTCTGGGGAAAAGGCAGAGTGCTCATCATTAGCTCTTCAATAGGGATACCTCGCTGGTTTCAGTCCGTTTCAGTCCTCGGGTAATTTCTCATTCCCCTGATCTGTGGTCTTTCTTACCCTGGGTGTTAATCCTTGAAAACTTTTTTTTTTTTTTAAATTTAGGAGTTATTTGTAAGTAAAAATGAGAGAAATCCCATATGCCATTCCTTACTCTGGAAAAAATTGGCTGGAAGATCAGCTGGGAGGAGGGAGAAGAAGGAAAGGAGGGAATCTGCCACAAACCAGAATGGCAGTGGAACCAGTAACTTGCCGCTTCTCTCTCTGGCTGAAGCAGTCATTTCTGAGGATGCGTTTTCTCAGGAGGCGTTCAGAGGCTCCTCTCCACAAATCTAGCCTGAGTTTTGTGAAGGGATAAAGGATGGGCAAGTGTAGGTGTGAACATCTGCAGTGGATTGAAAATATATGTGTCTGTTCTGAAAATCCCAGATTTTTAAATCTTTTCTCTTGATACAGCTGATAGGAATAATGGAGTATGGGTGTACTTCTCAACCTCCTCTATGGGGAGGGTGTGTGTGGAGGGGCGGGAGCACCCACACAGGGGGGAGGAGGGGGATAGAATGGGGAGGTATCTCATGTTCTTTTTCAATTGGTTTCCTTGTGATCCATTCGGAGGTTGTTGTTTTTTAAGCCCAAGGTAATTATTTCTATCCCTCCACACTCCTTTCCTACCTTCTGTAGAAGAGAATGGCAGACTGTTTAATAAGTAATGATTATTGACAGGGCTCTCAGCCCCGAGGAAAAGGGGAGGGGTCTGTTAATGGTGTCAGTGTTCACATAGACATATAAGCAGTATTTGTTTTATGTGTATCTGAAGTTCTGGTCTTTTTCTTTTTTAAACCTTTAATAAGTCAAATTAAGGCATAAAATGCAAGTATGCAAATCCAGCAGAAACTGACCTGGTTTGCATACATCAACAAGGGAAATTTGAATGAAAGGAAGATTATGTAGTTTCCATAAAAGATAAGCTTAAATACATAGGTTGTTTGGTAATTTAAAGAAAAAAAGTGTAGTTTAATTATTTTTTTGGTCCAAGGTTGCAGGATGATTAACAAACTGAAATAAAGATTTCATTTGAGGGATTTTCACCACTGCTTCTGTGGGCTGAAGAATGGCCTATCTGGTATTCACATTTTTCACTTGTTTCGATTATGTTACTAAAGTTCCCAGGAGAGAAATGCCCCTTTGGCCCAGCTCCTACTCCAGGGTTCAGTAGGCTTTTTCCTCTTCTTTTGTCTTTCTTTTCTTTTTTTTAAATGGAAGCCATGGACTGGATTGTAGCACCTGTGAACAGGAACGGTGATGCTCTGCTTTTTAAAACTAACCAGTGCTTAATGGCCAGGGTCTTTGCTCTTGACGTGGCCACCTCGAGGCTTACAGAATGGGTGTCTTTGTGTTCATCTGAGGTCAGTCAGAAGGATTCTCTGCATAAACGCAGCCCAGCTCTTTGGAGTAGAAGAGGCTGGCCCACTCCAGAATTAACTTGCTGGTGGATAATAGGATTTTTGCAAGCAGAAGCTATTTTGCTATGTGCAAGGCCCAGTTTAGAAATTGTTTCTCATGTTCTGAAGGATCAGAGATAAGGAAATGTTGAACCTGAAAGGCAGAGGGAGAAGAAGGGTTTGGAAATGGCTTCTCATCTTCCCACCTTTAGACCATGAACTGAACCAAAACTTTCCGCTGCTACTGGGATCGCTTGGGTTCCCAGTTAGTTGCCCAGGATTTGCCTTTCCTTCAGACATTTTAGAAAGAAGTATCATAAACATGTTGCCACTAGTGGATTATTTTACCAAGGGCATCTTTGAAGCATTTTGCATCTGAAAGTTTAGATTAGTTTACACATTTTTCAAGCCAAGGAGAGATTCACTACAGACAGTAGAGAAACAGTGATTTTGACTAGTGTGATTTTTACGTCACGTTGGGTTGTGTTTTCAGACTTGAAACATCTATGTAGAATGTTGTCAAAGCAAATGTGAATTGTTATTTTACTCAGCAAAATGCACGGATAGGTAAACGATCAGAGCCATTGGCGAAATTCAGCTACAAAAGACAAAGAGCCAGTTTTAATGGGTGATACTTTTGGAAGGTACATAGTAATTCCAATGAGTAAGATGGATCACAAATCTTGAACGGTGTACTTAGTGAAGAAGTGGATGTAAAATATATCATTGATGTTTAAACATGATATTGAGATCATTTTAATATAACCAAGTCTGTTTAAATAAAACTTTACCTCAGCATGTTTTGTAATGTTGAAGAGAGCCATAGATAACATGGACTGTTTTCCTCTCTCTTCCTTTTAAACATCTCTAGTCTTTCAATAAGAGTATTCTTGGTTGCTTTTATAAGCAGCCTGAGATATAATTTGTTTTAATAAACGTACTCTAATACATTGTCTTCTGTCTGCATGAATCGGGCCCTCGAAGGAATTTCAACATAGAAGGTACTGACCCCAATCATGCGTGGTAGCCAGAGTGAGAGGATTCAGAGCTCAAGATCAATATTTCTTATGAAATCCAATTGAGAGCTTTTTTTATGAGCACATGCTGCAACCTGAGTCTGTTTTGATTTCCTTTGGCCTTAATACAGGATTATGAGACTTCTCTGCTTTAATCAATCTTACTGTACATTGTACTCTTTAGACACTTACGTTGTACTTTATGGTCCAAATGGAGGAAAAGGGGGCGTGGTGGGGACAGAATTAGCAAGGCTGTTTTTAGGTTGGTCTCAGCGCCTGATGACTGTGGTGTAAGCCTTCCTTTTCAGTGCCTCATGGCTGAGATAAGGGATTGGCAGTGCTGTTGCTAATTGAGTGTCCTTTCTGCAGGTCTGATGTCTGAATCCAGCCACCTTTGTATTTCTCTGCTCGCCTTTTTAAACGCTCAGCATTGACCCATGAACTTGTCAGAAAGAAAGAGAAACAAGCACATGAACAAACATAGCTGGTTTGTGACAACCTCTCTTTGATACTAAAGAAAAAACGTTTCTCAATCCAGTCTGTACCATAAGCAAGAGTGCTGGTGCAGGGTCTGGACCCAGTGCCATCCTGGGCGGTCTCGTGTGTAGGGGAACAAGGTCTCTCTTCGCTCTGGAATGCTCTCCCTCTCCCACCCCTTCCCCCTCTCCACACCACAGTGAGGGGAAGGCTGATTTTCCTTCTGCTTATTTTGTAGGTCTTTCCTTATCCCCTCTCAGATCCAGTGCCAAACAGATCTCAATTTTCTATCTGGGATGTGGAAAATGGAACATGAAAGTTGGCCCTGAAATATACAAGAGCAAGGGAAGAGCCATACATCTCAGTCTGCAAAATGCATTTGAATTGCTTATGAATAGGACTGAAATTCATTCTTCTCCCTTTGAGTCTGTTTTTATCTTCAGACTTTTGTGTTTGGTGAGGCACAGCGCGGGTGCTGCGCTGACACATTCCACTGAGGTGTGGTGAGGTCCCAGGGATTTTGCTTGTCACAGGCAGGAAGGTTTCCTTTAGAGCAGGGGTCCTCAAACTACGGCCCGTGGGCCACATGCAAATACAAATATTGTATTTGTTCCCGTTTTGTTTTTTTACTTCAAAATAAGATACGTGCAGTGTGCATAGGAATTTGTTCATAGTTTTTTTTAAACTATAGTCCGACCCTCCAACGGTCTGAGGGACAGTGAACTGGCCCCCTGTTTAAAAAGTTTGAGGACCCCTGCTTTAGAGCATGCATATGGTGAAGGCAGGAGGGAGGAGTGGACTCACTTTAAACCTTCGTGATATCCGGATGGACACATATGTGCACAGGTGTTTCCCCTTCGAACAGTCACTAAGGAGAGTTTTGGGCTCAGGTTGAGCTTGGCTTTCCATGCTCACCTTTGTCTCACTGCGTGCACGCCTGCCTCCCCAGCCTTGCAGGGAGTTGAATCAGGACTTGTCTGAAAGATCCCCACAGACTTTTCAATGGTATTAAAAACCAGTCCTTTTGATAAGACATGTTAGAGTGTGTAAGTTGATGTGGAAAGTTAGGAAAAAATGTTTGTTTGTTTTTTTTTTACATATTTAGGCATTTGAAGTTTTAACGGTCCTAGTGCTTTATTTTTAAACTTTTCAGCCTTTTTAAGGGATTCCAAAATGTTGGTGGGAACTAATGGCCATTTATCATCCCACATAGATCAGTATACCAATCATACCAACATGACAGCACTTAAAGCCCACAAACATAGTTGTATAATTGAACATAAGCTATTGTGTCCTTTCATATAATTTAATGTTTTTATTATGCATAGCATGTGTTTTGATTTTTTAAATTCATCTTAATGAACATTTAACATCAATTTAGGGCATTGAAATGCTGGTAGTTAATTGGTTACTTTAAGAAATCTATAAAAGTAATGGTTTAAAAAGGAAAAAACTAAAATAAAACTTAAAATGTGTACAATGTTCATTCTCCCCACCTTGATGTAGGGACAAGGCTTTTCCTTTTCTTCATAACTTTATTTTATTGTTGACATTATTACCGATGTCTCCAGCCCCTCCCCTATGCCCACTCCATCCAGCCCCACACCTCTTCCCTCTGGCCCTCACCACACTGCTGCCTGAGTCTGTGGGTTATGGGGCCAAGGCTTTTTCTTGAGTGTGTATCTATTTGATCCTAACATCTTTTCAGTTTTTCATTTTTCATGAACCATACCTCTAATTATCTGTTTCTTCTTTAAAGATACTTGTGAAGGAATCTGAACCCAGATTCTCCATAGATACTACAATATGCGCCTGCCCTGGAACCTTTTACAGTTTTCTTGCTCACTTAACTCAAAATAATGTTCTTGAACACCTTACCATTTGGAATTTCGTCAAAGCATTCTACTACATTTTAATAGGGGCTGCAGTTCTCTTTCATTCCCACAATCATGTATCACTGGCTGACATAACATTGAACTACATGACATAATTACAAGAAGAACAACTGGCATACGTGGGTTTGTTACCCAGCTGAGTGTTGGTGAGCTCACAACCCAGCAGGTGGTTGCAGCACTGTGCAGGCTGCCTTGAGCTTAGCCTGGTGGCTGTGACCTCTTCACCATGTTCGTCACACTGAGGAGTGGTGAACAGCGACTGACTAAGGGGAGGTCACTTGAGAAAGTTCCTTCTTTAGTAGGTCACATATGAAAAATGTGAGTGAGTCATGACCATATTTTTTAGAGATTTTCGTGGGAGGCTGACAAAGATTTGTGTATATATATATATGTTAGGAACAAACACAAAACCTGCAGCCTTGAATCCTGTGATGCAACCTCAGAGAACCAAATTAATCTCTGTGACCTTTAACTTGCGCCCCTGGGACAATGAGGGTGATGGTAATAACTTGCCTCTTATGCCACTTGTAAAAGAGCTTGTACACTGCAAAACGCTCTCCTGTTTTAATGTCAAGAGAAACGGGAAGTGGACAGGCTGAACGCTTTTACCCAAGAACCATCAGGACATTGAAGTCAGTTGAAATATTGGAGCTAGTTTGCTACCAAGGTTGAAGGATCTTTCATCACGATGAGAGATGATGATTCTTGTGCCCCTGGACCTCCCCTGGGTTCCTCTCTGGTACCTGCACACACAGTAGATTATGGTGCGGAAATCTACCTCATCTTGGGAGTTTCGTTACAAACTATAGCCCACCATTTCTCATCCTTTGCTTGGTAGATTTTTTTAAAAGCCTATTTTGGACATATGCTTATCAAAGAGATGAACTGAAATTTGGGGAAATGAGTGAGATTGCTGCATTACCTGGAAATCTGGCATCTACATGAATCTGAAAATTCTTGATAAAAGGAAGAATGCCTCATGGCCCCCTTTTGTTCCTTTCCCACAGGGTCGTGTTGCCATTGAGCTTTGGAGTTTGGAGAGAACTTGAGTAAAAACAGGCAGTTGTGCATTGCGTTCTCTGTTCCCCTCTTAATTTGGGAGTGACTGTGGTTTAGGTTTTAGAGGATCAGTCGCATGCATTCATCAAAGAGCCTTTTAGATGTATGGCTTTGCACTTTGAGGAACTTCAATATTAACATTTTGCACAGATCTTGCTTCGTGTCTTGTTGGTTGGAGACTTCATCCTGAATTATATCTCAAAGTATCACTTTTCTGTTATGTCTTTATTTTTCAAGACAGGTTGGTGATTGTACATAAATCATAGATTGCTATGCGCAGGCATAGAACAAGGCCAGCCAGAAACAAGCCTTCAAGGAAATTCAGGGTTAAGTTGAATAATAGAAGTTTAGCAGCTTCCAATGATAGGATTTTGTCTTTGAGGCCTGTCCTGGATGCAGTAAAGGCTGTAAGAGCATATTTTAAAAACAAAGATCATCTGAATCCGTGCAACTACTTTAGCATTAATACATTACAGCCAAGGTTATGAGACTAGACTTTTTATGCCAAACATTTGATAGGTGTTCCTGAACATATC
The DNA here is from genome assembly GCF_000327345.1 of Myotis davidii. Taxonomy (NCBI): domain Eukaryota; kingdom Metazoa; phylum Chordata; class Mammalia; order Chiroptera; family Vespertilionidae; genus Myotis; species Myotis davidii. The sequence goes on along the minus strand of NW_006284838.1, from coordinate 1,242,310 downwards.
AGTGACCTCCTCACATACGCTTCCTATGACCACGTGTGACCCTCGGCACCATCTTCCCAAGGATTGCCAGGGAGTTAGAAGTTCAGGAAGAGAAAAACCAAACCCTCCTCACCATGGTCTGGTTCTGTTCATTTCTGTGCCCTGCATTTTTGTTTTAAAATGTGGAAGGATTCTTCACAGCGCTGCAGTCTTGGAAGGGGCCTGGGAATTTAGGTGATAAAAGAAACTAGAGCTGTCATTTGTGGAGCTTTCCTGTGTGCCAGGAGGACTAGTTTTTATATCCTTTGTTGTAGTTATCTATTGAGTAAGGGCCCAGAGACAATCACCTAGGCCTGCAGCATAGGTCTGATGGTCTCAGTCACGCAGGAAATTAAGCTGGGCTTAGAGTGGCTTTATATTTGCTTAGGACATGCTCAAGTGGCATGCTCGGAAGGATCAGAAAGATCAGAACATCATTTTACAGGTAATTTCTCCCACCCCAAATCCTAACCCATTGATAAGTATGGCCATATCAGTGTACATTGCCTCTTTCAAGCCCGTAGCTCATTGACTATGGCATATGCCACCATAAACTCCATAAATAGTACATCTGCTCTGTACCTCTTTTTTTAGATGGTAAATGGGAGCCTGTTTTAACAGAGAAATGGCCCTGGTTTTCAATCTACAGAGAAATTTAGGGGATGTTTGAACAAAAGATAAAGACTATTCCTCTACACTTCTATTCCTTGATCTTCTTAACTGTTTCCTCCTATGGCTGGTTGCACATGATTCAATAGAAGAATGACAGGAAACAGCCACAGACTTCCCCTGTTCCCTAAAATCCAGCCAGAATTGTCTTCGTCGCCCGTTCCAAATTTGCTTTGATCATAGAAGTTACTGCATCATATGCTGAGATTGGCCAATGAAATGTGTCGGAACATGTGGACCCTAAATACCAGTCTTACTAAGTAAGTGTTGGGTGTTGTAGCACAGGCAGTGTCTGCTGCGGAGCACCTGACTTCCTCCTGGCACCGTGTACAAGGTGCCCGTCTTTGACTAGCCAGGGGTCCTAAGAAGAGGAATATTGGTGAGACCCTGGTAGCCTATCTACAGGGAAACCACAGGTTGACCCGATCATTGCTTATTTGTTTGACATTTCTGTGTAGCAGATGTCATGAAGAAAAATATTCTCTTGGTTAAAGTGAAAGATAATTGGGTTTTCTACTTTTGCAAATTCATACAAAGAAAACAGAAATAAGTCAGGTGCCGAGATTGTGTGACATACCTTTGACTAGCCACACTGAAGGGCTGGAATGCTGGAATGTCAGGAAGCCTGTATTGTCAATACCACAAAACTGAGCATGAATCCTGTGCACTAAGAGTGACAGCTGTGCTCATAAAGAAGAGGGGAAATGAGATTGCACACCCACATTTATTGTTAAACAGAAACTTTTCTCAGCATGATGGCAACATCAGGAGACTCTAGGAACAAAAAGGTGAAAACGGGGTGCGGGAATGCTTATAAACACCATCTTGACTGAATTTCGTTCAACTGACTTGAGTATGAGAATATTTCTGTGTTAAAAATCTGGTAAATGCCATGACTGGTTTGGTTCAGTGGATAGAGCGTCGGCCTGTGGACTCAAGGGTCCCAGGTTCGATTCTGGTCAAGAGCATGTACCTTGGTTGTGGGCACATCCCCAGTAGGGGGCGTGCAGGAGGCAGCTGATCAATGTTTCTTTCTCATCGATGTTTCTAACTCTCCCTCTCCCTTCCTCTCTGTAAAAAATCAATAAAATATATTTAAAAAAATCTGGTAAATGCTTACTACATGCTAAGTAGCTACCGTTGGTAGGGTTTTTGCCTTCACCAAATAAGAGGTATTTTTACCTAGTGTTACATGTTTTATTAGTTCCCAAACCTGTTTATGCCAGATGTTGTATTTAAATAGTATGCAAACCAATGAATTAGTTGTGATTTCTATTAGAACTACTAAGTTGATTACTTTTGATATCCTATATAATAAAAGGGTAATATGCAAATTGACCCTAACAGCAGAAAGACTGGGAATGACTGGTCACTGTGACACACACTAACCACCAGGGGGGCAGATGCTCAATGCAGGAGTTGTCCTCTGGTGGTCAGTGCGTTCCTTAGGGGTCCCAGACTGCAAGGGGGCATAGGCCAGGCTGAGAGAACCGCCCCCCCCCAGTGCACAAATTTTTGTGCATCGGGCCTCTAGTACTTCATAAAGATAAGTCACTTCAAAACTTGTTGAAGAAGTTGTGGGCAAGTTTAAGGGAGAATATATTTATATTTTCATAGAAAATGTTTGCACTTAGATTGTTCCACATGTGACTTCATATTCTCATTCCACAATAAATACACTGAAACTGAAAAATTGCAGTATACATTTTGGGTGTGATTTTTCACTAGAAGGAGAAAAGAAAGTTACTCAGAGAAAAGCCTTGAATTCTTTAGACAGATATTTAGCAAGTGTATGTGCATTTGCATGTTTGAGGTTAAGATGAAATAATAAAATAAATTTACTCATATGATAGGTTAAATTGTGTTTTTAGTAATTTAAATATATTAGAAAATGTTTCTTATGTAATTATCTAAAGCTCTGGTTGGAAAATTATATTAGATGCCAGTTATACTGAGCTATGTAGATTAATAGATATATTTAATATATAGTGACTGTGTTCAAAGGAAGTTTACCAAATTGTTAATGATGGCGATTTCTGTATTGTGGAACAGGAATACTATTTAGTTTATTGTGTTTTGTTCTATTTTCTAAGTGTTATTTAATAGTCATGAATTATTCTAAATAGAAATTTTTAAACTTTTGAAAGAGTAAAGAATATGCTTCATGAATCAGAATCAGTTCAATTATTGGTCTTGGTTCTGTGGAGACCTTTTTTTTGGTCTAAGAGTTGGTGTCTTTCTTTTTTTTTAAAAGAAATTTTAATGTTTTTTTTTTATTGATTTCAGAAAGAGGAAGGGAGAGGGAGAGGTAGAAATAGAAACATCAATGATGAGACTCATTGGTCGGCTGCTTACTGCATGCCCCCTCCTGGGGATTGAGCCTGCAACCCTGGCATGTGCCTTGACTGCAAATTGAACCATGATCTCCTGGTCCTCGTGGTTCATAGGTCAATGCTCAACCACTGAGCAACACCGGCTGGGCTAAGAGTTTGTGTCTTAATCGGTGGTGTCCGCATTGAAGTGTTGACTGAGATGGGTTCCTGCTATGAAATGCAGATCTGTAGAAATACAAACTCATTCCATTTGCTCATTGGAAATATTGCCTTATTGAAGGCAGAGTGTCTTACCCTAGGCCTTGCTTGGACGATTAGCCTTGACCTTAAAGGAATGAAGAAGATGGAAGTTTAATGAGTTACTTAATGGCTCTTCAAGTCTGCAGATGTGGGGCAGTCTTTAATAGTATTGCTACAGATGCATATAGCCGATAGAAATCAATCACTTGTATGTATGGTGACCAATTACCTGGTCTGTTTTAAGGAGCAAATGGAAGGAAAATACAAAGGCTAGTTTGTAGTGATGGGTCTTAGAAGGGAGAGCTTAGGTCAAATAAAAACAGATGGAAGGAGCAGTTCCAGATGCTGTAAGGCTGTCACAGAACCACACAGTATTTATTCACATAATACAGTTAGGTGTGTGGACTACAGATAGGTACATTCTGTAGGCCAATGGGAAGAGGTGATTTGTAGGACACATAGCCCTTTAATTTGGTGATGAGTTGTGCTTAGATTTTTTTGGGATCGCTCACATTGGCGAGCAAAGAGTCAGAACAAAACATGATTCTGTTTATACAATGTTTAATGGTAGAAGTCAAGATAGTGGTTACCTTTGGGGAGGAGGCAGGAAGTGAATGGAAGGAGACCCAAGATATGAGGCTGTAGGGTGTTGATAATATTCTGCTGCTTGATCTGGGTGTTACTTACATGGGGGAGTCTGTGTGTCAAAACTCATTGAACTGTATGCGGATGATTTGTGTACTATTTGTCTACATCAATACAAACTTAAAAATACAAGAGAAATATTTCAAAACATTCCTTTGGCCTTTACTTCATGCTACCAGGTGGTGGCCTGAGTTTATGGATTTTTTTGTTTACAGACATTGATCATACCTCCTTTGTTCATGTCTGGAAGTCTGAGAAACCGAGGGTCTTCCGGGTTCTCAGGACCCCAGCTTAGGGAGACTCCAGGAGATACCCTCTCTTCTTCTCAGTGTAAGCCTCCCCGGGTGGGTGCTTTGTGTTTGTATTACATGACCCTTTCTTTCGTGGGATCTGGAGTGTGTCTGATACAGTGTCAGCTACCACACTTCTCACAGGTGTCACACATGGGGGACCACACTGTGTCTGGGGCTGCTATCACTGTTCTGGGTGCATTTGAGTGCATGACACACAAGAAAGATAATTAATCATCTGCATTTATGGTTTTGTCAAGAAGACTGGAACATACGTTCCAGGGAATAATTCAGTGCTGAAGTGTGTGATTTCAACTGAAAAGTATATAGGCCATTTCAGAAAGCAGTGATCAGGGGGGACATAGATGGATAGTGTAAAGCAGCGGTCGCCAACCTTTCGGACCGCACGGACCACCAGTGGTCCGCGGCCCACCGGTTGGTGACTGCTGGTTTAAAGGGAGAATTTATTTAGGCAGAGAAATGGAGAATTGAGGCCGGGGGAGTAAATGGGCATTAACAAAGGTGGAAGTGGGCATGTGCCCACCTGTGTGGGAGCCCATGACGAGTCTGGTGGGCAGAGAGGGTCTCCCTCGGAAGTAGTGTGGCTGCCTCACCTTTTCCTCAGTCAGCGCCTGGTTGAGGAGGGAGGCCTTGGGAGGACGTACCTCAGCTGCTGTGGGAAACCATGGTCGGGTTGGCGCAGGAATTGGCACAGCATTTGTAGAATTTTCAGAAGGCGCAAGGTCTCTAGGATAATTTCTAAGGAGGAACAAGTAGCAAATTCTAAAGATGCTCCCAGGCTGTTTTGTCCCAAATCACTTAAAGGTGTGGCCTTCCCATACACTGAGTGTTTTTAAGTCTTGACTTTATTCCAGTGTCTCTTCAAAGTTCTGTAAGAAACGGTAGAATTACCAAGTTTTAAAATGGTTAGTTTTTCCGTAGTCACATTAACACAGCTCGAGATAGAACCCAAAATAGTAGCTTTCGAATATCTAAACATTTGCAAGTAGAGGTGTGAGGAGGATAATGAGAAGAAACTCTGGATGTTACTGCTTCACCTAAATTAACCTGTGTCTGCCATCACTTATTTCAGAGGCAGAAACTCTTTTGTCCTTTGATTGGCCACATTACCTTCTGGTTTCAGCTGAGGGCCTCCTTCCAGGAGCCACTCAGCACCTTTTGGGGATCCCCTGCTGACACCGCAGAGCCTTCAGAAGGGAGTGCCCTGTGGATGCCCTGAATGTGCTCACCACGTGGTGAAGGATGGGCGAGGGAAGGGAGGCGCTTCTGGTCAGCCAGCCCGAATGGGTCTGGAATAAGATGAGGCTCTCACAGGGCCTGCCAGGGGGCTCCTGCCATACACAGAAGAACCACACCCACTCATTTACATATGTCAGCAGCTGAAATTAGTTGTCACCCACTTTGTTCGCCACGAAGAAGAACCTTCAGATTAGAATCAGCTCCATCACTCCAGCCGGCTTACTTGGTTGCTCGTTGTTACCAGACAGAGGGGCTGCAACACTGTGCAAGCGCAGATGTTAAATTGGTATTAATAGCCAACAGCTTCTCTCCTGTTTTTCACCGATCAGATCATTTTCACTGGTGTCAATATTTATAATAAGCCGCTGATCTATGCAAATGTGATTTGCTTGGCATAGTTTCACTTTATCTATATTTTTTATTTAGGTAAGGGTACCTTTTTTTAGTTGTTTGTTTGGGTCTTTGTGCATATGATCAGAAGAGATTTTTCAAAAGGAAGGACGCAGAGCTGTAGATGGGGGTCTTAACGAAGCCAGTGTTAAATCTGTGTTTCCCCTTCATCATTTGGTTTTGTAGGCTTCTCTGTGACCTTCTGGTACCACAATGATGCTCATCTTTCATTGCGAGCAGCTCTGAGTAATTTATGATAAATAATGAAATGCTGCTTCCGACAATGCACTGCAAATGGCTGAGTGTTGTAAAAGTCTAAAGAGCTCTATTACTTCTAAATGACCAGATAACACAGAACCGTTAACCCTAAAGAAAAATGGTCCAGTCTTGCAAAGCACCGCTCCTGCCGGCACCTTCTGGTGGGCTTTCTGCAGCTGACGGCCGCAGGGATTGGCATCGGAACAATTCCTGCCAGAATGGCAGGGCCGGGGTTATGCCTTCCGCCCAGTGGAGCTGGTGAGGAGCCGAAGCGCTTCATTTAATTGAACCGGGGGAAGGGAGAAACTTGCAAAATTTTTTCACAATTTGAAATCCTTCATTAATTAAAAAAATGATATGGGTGATAAGGACTTGATGCTTGGTTGCAACACCTTAAATATTTTGAGCAAAAATATTGAAAATCTATTAAAGAGCGTACACGACTATAATTTTATCAGAACAGACTTTATAAATACTGGACTTTTTTCTTCTTCAAATTTCACTCATACCACAATGTTTGCATTTTCTCCCTCTAGCCCACATATACAAAAATGCGGACATACCCAACATATCATACAATTCGCAACTCTAACTCCTTTGTATTCTACAATGTATAAGTGCGGCTGTTAAATGTTACTCACAGTGAATATGTGTGTCCTCATCCCAGTTGCCATAAAATTGCTGCATATCTAAGTGGTAGCATTTGAAGACTAATTGCCAGGTACAGAAAGTCTTTATGGGCTCCATCCCGTGGTGGAAATTGAATTAGATTGCCGTGCAGTGAGCGCTTTATGCTGACAGGAGTCTCTTAGTGAGCGAACCATAGAGAAGGCCATCTCTGGCCAGCAGTTCTTGTAAAATCACTTTGTGGAAGTTTGCCACTGACTTTTTCCACTTTTCCCCTGACATTACTCCTTTGCCAGATGAGATTCTCTGTCCCCCAGCCAGAACTGCTTTCTTTTCTCAAAATATCAGCTTCAAGGTATGAAATGAATTGCACGAGTGTAAGCTGCGCAGGCTGCATTTGGGAAGAGTGCCCTCGTGGCTCCATCCATTTCTTTGCACTGCTGGGCCGGGAAGTTCACTTTAAGCTTCAGTTATTAGTTACATGCAATTAGCTGAACCTCTGAACCTTCCCAAAATAGAGATGTTTTTGTGTCGGGAAAATCCGGCTGTTTGAATGTTTGATCCATTTTTGCTTTTGATGAAGGAGAATTGTTGCCAGGGGCCCTGGAAGAGAGAGATTCACAGAGGGAAAGCCGTTCTCAGGAGCCTGTTTGATGAGCGGGGCGCCGTGGCCCAGCTTCCGACCCTGTCCTGCCTCTCCGAGGCGTGGTGTGGGTGACACTGTGGCATCAGAGAACAGCGCCCGTGAGGTGTCTGAGCCAGGACTCTGGAGCCGGTAGATCACGAAGGCTCTTTAATCTCCACTTTCTAGTGGACCTCTTCCCCTGCCGTGCTGCACCACATTGTACACTGAACAGAGGGACCTGATGAGCAGGAGGTGATGCCCATGGAGAGGGTGCGGGGGTGAGGGGGTGGGTGGGGTGTTCCCTTAGGGAAGTTTATGTCCCTTTGCTTAATCTTGTTAATCGTTACTTTTTTTTCCCCCTTAGCTTCCAAGAAAGATTGGAAATAAGCTAATTAGAAGAATGATTTCTAAAGGGAGACAAGCAATTACGGACAGTGGGAAGGCCCCTGGGCCTGGTGTGGGAATGTAGGCCCAGTTCCATTGCTCAGTTCTCAGTCTCAGAAATCTCAGGTTTCTCCTATATGTGAGGCAGTTGGAGGAGACATTCCCGGAGTCTCCTTGTGGCAAAGATTCCTGAGGCCAAGTTCTAAATTTGAGATTACAATTTCAGTGGGGTTTTTGATTTGCTGGCTCCCCTCCACACCCCCCCCCCCAAAGGCTTTTTTGTGTGCATATTTTTGGTAGGATGTTTTGCAGTTTAGTGGTTAGTAAAACACATGTTTTGGTGTGCTAACATAGGGGGCGTGATTATGACCCACAGTTTCCTGAACTTCGCTTGTTAACAGCTTTACAAAAGAATTGCTTATCTTGTGACAGATACAGAGCTTGGTAGCCAGCTGTAGGTCTATTATTGCAAAGTATATATATATGTGTGTACATATATTAGTATACATGCATATATGTATATGTATATGTATATGTATATGTATGTGTGTGTATACTAGTATATTATATACATGTGAAAGTAAATTGATTCCAAAGATAGAGGTAAAGGAGACCTGGGGGAATTACTGCCACATGCAAAATATTTTGTTTGCAAGTTTAAATAAATTCATCCAGTTCTAGATATAATCACAGTGTCTTTCTCCCTTCATTAAACAGAATTCCTAGTTGCTAAATTTTACAGTGTCATAAGAACAACAGAGGACTAAGAAATGGCATTTCTAAGGAACTACTATAAACATCTTATTGTAAAGTCTGATTTCCTGCATGCTGATTGGGATGTGGATTTCGATATGGGAATGTGGTTCCATCTGTTGGTTGGACTCAGTTCTGAGTTGTGCCAGCGTCAGGGAGACATTTAAATAAAATCTGAGGTGGTTAATATTTCATATATTTTTGGACCCCTTTCCTCTTTATTACTAACAGGACATGTTCACTATAGAAAATTAGAAAATATAAGCAATAAGATGAAAATAAAAGTCTACTGCAGTTTCTTTTATTACTATATCTTTTTGCTGAATATCAGCCCAAGGTTTCGCTCTATGAAATGTATATTTTTGTGAAATGAAATTTTTCTGTAATATTCTTTTCACTGTCTTTTTGCACTTTATGATAAAATATTTCTATGTCAGAATACCTATGACCTTATTTTAATGGTTCTGTGCTGAAGTATATTGACATACTAAAATATAAAGAGCTTATTACCATTTGAGAATTTAATTTGCTCCAATTTGGTCATTATTATATAAAATTCAGCCACATAATGGAATGGAAACTGTTGGCCAATATATATGCAAACAAAGCTTACTTTAAAAATAAGTCTGCCACTAAAACAAAAATCACATTTTGAAGAGTTATAAGGAAGTTATTAGTAAGCCAAAAGCTTGTCTGTTTCTTCTTGTATCTTTCACATGCTCTTAAAATATTTTTCCAGTTTTATTGAGAAATAATTGACATACATCATTATATAAGTTTGGGTATACAGCATGATGATTTGATTTATACGTATTGTGAAATGATTATCACTGTAGCTTCGGCAAACATCCATCTTCTCTTCTAGATAGAATAAGAAGAAAACAAGGGAACATTTTCTCCTTGTGATGAGAACTCAGGATTTACTCTCTTAACAGCTTTCCTGTGTGTCACATAGCAGTGCTAGCTGGAGTCCTGGTGTACATTACATCCCTAGGACTTACTCATAACAGGAAGTTTGTTCCTTTTGACCAACTTATTCTTATTTCCCCTCCCAAACCTCTGCCTCTGGTAACCACAGTCTGATCTGATTTTCTATGAATTTGGTTTGTTTTTTTCTTTTTTGGTTGTTGCTGTTGCGATCCCATATATAAGTGAGACCATATAGTGTTTGTTTTTCTCTGTCTGACTTATTTCACTTAGCATAATGCCTCATGGCTCATCCATGTAGTTGCAACTGGTAGGAGTTTCTCGTTGTGTGTGTGTGTGTGTGTGTTTATGGCTGAATAATATTCCATTGTATATATACACCATAGCTTTTTCATCCATTTATCAATGGATGGACACTTAGGTTATTTCCATGTCTTTGCTATTGTAAATAATGCTGCTGTGAACATGGGGTGCAGATATCTTTTTTATTTCATTTCCTTTGGATATATTCCCAGAAGTGGAATTGTTGGATCATATGGTAGTCCTATTTTTAATTTTTTGAGGATCTTATCATTTTCTGTAGTGGCTGTACCAATTACAGTTCCACCAAAAAACTTACATTTTTAAAATCCAAATTCCTATGTTCTCATTCACATTTTTGCATCACAGTGTCAGAATGTTCCTTCTTCCCATACCCGCCCCCATGATCATAGGTGCTACATACCAGGAACAACAAAACCACCCAACTACCAAAGGAGCCCTTTGCCAACCAGCTGGTTTGAAATACTGTCTTGTGTTCTATCTTGTATTCCTTTAATTACAAGTGACAGTAAACGATGTTAGATGGTTATGAAATGGAAGGTGGGGTCTGTGAGTGTTTCCTGGCTGCGTACACTGCATGGCCATACACCTCTGCATTATCCAGGCTTCACTGGCCCATGATGCTGTCGGGAGAGGAGAGGCCTGGAAGTACCAAAGCTGCCTGGTGTAACTTAATAGCAACGTTTCTTCACCCTTAAACCCAGAGATAGTGCTGCGGAAAGAAGGTGGGTCATAAGGTGCAGCTATTCTTGACTGTGTGCCTGAGGGGCAGGAGCATCCTGGGTTATTGGGCATCAGTAGAGCCAGTGCTACACGGTAGCCTACACTTGCATAGCTAGTGACATGCTGGTAACGAACACTGCACACACACATACACACTGAGCAAAAACAGTAGTTGTCTGGAAGTCCAGAGCACTTGAGTTCTAACTTCTCTCTGTGTGTGGACAGTGCCGGGTTCTGCCCCAGCTCTGCCGTCCCTGTCCTGTTGGGGGCCCCTCAACGTTCTGTCCTCTTGGTTTATTTCAATACACTGTTCTGCCCCACACTGTGGGCATTGGGCTGAAGGCGAGACTCAGCTTCCAGGGAAGAGCAGGCAAGCAGCTCTGTCCCTTCCCTTGCCACAGCACTGTCTCCAGGAGCCAGAGTCTGCTGTTCCCATTAAGAAGTGCCATGGAAACCCAGGGAACCCCAGCAGCGGTGGAGAGGTGGGGAGCATCAGATCACGCAGTGACACCGGATCTTCAAATGTCACACTCCAAAAATAGAACCGCCAAGAAAGAGCAGGGCAGCACCAGCATCCTGCAGCTCCGGCCTTTTGGCGTCTGCTTCCCTTTGGCTCCCTCTCTCCCTGAGGAGCAGGGAGACAGACACGGGGCTCCAAGTACCTGCTTGGTTTGTCCGGCTCAGATGCCCCTGCCGTGGCGGATCACCCACACTCACATCAGACACTGCTGAATGCTAAGGACACCTCGGATTGAGAGAGCTGCATGGTCAGAGGATTGGTCCACATGCCCTCAGCCAGCCTAAGCTCAGCTGTCTGAAGGGAACCCCCACCAATTCAGTCTGGTGGTCGCGTGGATGTCATTTCATGTTTATGTTAACTTTTTGTTTTGTTTTCCACTTTCTGATGCTGTTGCCATCTAATTAGGTCAAAAACCCGCAGTTAGAATTGGAATGCTTGTAATAGTTGTTGTTTTTCTTTTGATCATGGTTACTCTTTTAATGATGTGATTTATGATTATAATGTCTCTCTGTGCTGTGTACTGTAGAAAGAGCAGTGGCTGTTAAGTCTGGGAGAATTCATGTTTTGCTTCCTATTAGATATCTGAGTTTAGTGGGGTCTGTCTCCATGGGTCTTGCTGTCCTCATTTTAAAGAGCTGAGTTAACGGCTGTTCTGTAGCCCATAAGACTGCTGTGACATCTGCAGGTATCCCACCATCTTGCAAACCGAGGTGTGGGTAGTTTGCTAACTTAGGCCTTGGGGACCAAGGGATGTTCGGATGTATGAGCATCAGAGCCAATTGAAATCGCGAGAGGCTGAATATCGTTTATGTTGTGAGCTGGTGTTTTCTTTCGGGGAGCTAAACTTATCCTTAAATATTTAGTTTTGTACTTAGGAACCATTGGTTTGAAAACAAATTCAGTTGGAAAGCCCCGTGAAGAGGAGGAGAAGGATGCTGTGAAAATGTAAATCCCACAACAGTGGTGCCCAGTAAATATCAGTTCCCAGGCATCTGGGCTTGAATTCCTCAGCCTGAGGAAGGCAGCCCCAACCTGCAGGCGCTTGCGGTGTGGCGGCCCCGGTGACGGGGTGCTCAGTGTGAGAGTGAGCACATGTCAATCTCCCATGTCTCCGTTCCTGACACACTAAACAGGGCGGCGGGGGCAGCGTGCCTCTGAGGCGTGAAGAGCCCTTCCTCTCATTTTCTCACTGTCCCATCTCCTGCCATTTCTCTTCAGGTTGATTGCTCTTAAGAACCGGTTCTCAATGCCGAGGAAAGAATGCTTTTCCAAAGTATTTCTTTTTTCTTTTCCCAAAGTGTATCTTGATAGATTCTGCAGACTATTAAGTGAGGTTTTATATGCTGAGATGAAAGAGGATGAGTTCTATTTCTGGAGAAAGCTAAAACTCATCCCATTGACATTTTCTTATTTCTCATTTTCCTCTTTCCATGTAAATATTTTTTTAAAATTCAAATATGGTAGTAGATTTAATTTCCACAGAGTGAGAATTCCGGACTTTGTTTTCTTCTGTTTATTTTTGAAACATTGTGTGATAACAATTGTTTATTATGGCTTAAGGGGGAACAAATCTGTTCCGCTAAGTTAGGGACATGAGCAAGCATGCTTAGCTCCTCTCCCACACAGCCCCTACCAAGATTCTTTATTTGTCAACTACTTATTAAGCACCTGCTATTTGCCAGGTGTTGTTTTAGCACCCGGCTGGCTTCGGGGCTGCAGTAGGAAGAAGACTGGCCCAAGCACTGTCCCCCGGGAGCGTTCTGGAGAGGGGATCCCGCAACCACTGAGAAGTGGGGACCAGGATTATGGGATGGAAAGTTTACGTTTATGTAGGTGTTCAGGGGGCCTTAGATGAAGTCCAGATAGTTGAACTGAGTCCCCAAATGAGGAGATGAAGCAAGGGTATGGCAGTGTCTGGGACTGAAGGGTACAAGAAAGAGAACAAAGGAAGTGCCAGGGCTTTGAGGGACAGAGAACGGGCCAGCCCCCTGGCATAATGAGTCTGCCCAGAGTGGTGAGTGACATGGGAGAGGGAGTCAAGGTAAGACACTTAAGGAGCGTACACTGGATTTTATTGAACGGAAAGCCCTGGGGGATTGGGGTAAGGGAGGTTCTTTACTTGTGAAAGGTCCCTCTGGGTGCTGTGTGCAGCTGCCCTCCAGGGGCCACAGTTGGAAACGGAGACAAGTGAGAAGGCCAAGGGACCCTGGCACCTCGGCTAGGAAGGAGACAGTGCGCTGGGAGTGAGGGATCGGCAGGCTGGATGTGCTCTGGATGGCGAGAAAAAGACTTACTGTGAGGAAAAGACAGGAATGGCCCGGCCGGTGTGGCTCAGTGCTTGTGCATTGACCCGTGAACCAGGAGGTCACTGTTTCATTCCCGGGCAGGGCACATGCCTGGGTTGCAGGCTCGATCCCCAGAGTGGGGTGTGCAGGAGGCAGCCGATCAGTGATTCTCTGTCATCATTGATGTTTCTATCGCTCTCTCCCTCTCTCCCTTCCTCTCTCTGAAACCAATAAAAACGTATTTTTTTTTAAAAAGACATGAACGAGGGAATAAAACTTCCTCCTAGGTTTTCTGTGCTGAGTAAGAGGAGGAATGGTGGATCATGAACTGAGATGGGGAGGACTGACGGATGAGCAGGGTTTGGGGTGGGGATGGAGATGAAAGAATTGTTTTAGGCATCTAGTCTTCCCCAGTTTTGTTAGGTGTGCAAATGGCTATTTTGAGAAGGTAAATGTATAGAGAGTGGAATGGAAGGGAGTAGATACCCATTGAAAGAGCCAGCGCTATTCACAGGGCGGTGGTAGGGGAGCAGGTATAGACACCTGCATCACCCTAAAATTCTGGCCAGGGAATACCCACACCCTAGAAACTGAGGGCGTTTCTTCTAGATGCACTGGTGAGGGTGTTATCATATTTCTCAAACATGGATGCATTTAGAATGTCAGGGGGAGCTATCAAATACACATATCTGTGCTCAGCTTCCACCCTTGTCCAATTAGAATTCATTTTGTTGGAGGGCAGTGGTGACATCAGTAGTTTTTGTTGTTTCCCAGGTGATTCTAATGTGTTGACAAGGTAGTGGGCAGTTAGATGAAAAGGAAGGGATGGACTGCTAATCCCATGAGGGTAGTGGCTCTGTGACTACGAAGTGGAGGCACCTCAGTAGAACCCCACAGTTTTCATCCACTGGGGAAGATGAGTGATAGGTGAGGGACGAAGGCCGAGTGCTGCAGGTTAGGGATGGGAGTTCACGTGATGCCTACCTGCGCCAATGGCTGGAGACCAAAGGCAGCCAAGGCTGTTCCTTCAGATCCGAGTGGCTGGCCATGTGGGGGAAGAACAGGATATGGTTTATAAAGAGCCAGCAGTCAGAGGAAAGGACCAGGGCAGACTTCCCACATAACTCTTCCCTGACCAGCCAAGCACTAGAAATTCCTCAGGCCAAGGCTCCCACGGCATCTCTCAGACCCAGATTCTCTCTCCATCTCCAGGGTTGGCCGAATCTACCCTCTGAGTAAAATGGTTTACAGAAAACCTGAGCTTTTCCTGTCCCTAACAATTTTGCAGTAAATCTATACTATTAAAAGCCGGACAATCCATCGAGGAGCCCCGGATGGGTGGGCCGGGTCTGCTTCTTCGGGAAGATCAATCATGGGGTTCCCGCACTGTGAGAGGGCACAGTCCAGGCTGGGGAACGTCCCCCCCTCCCCTGAGTGCATGAATTTTGTGCACCGGGCCTCTAGTTTTATTATAATACTTATTATTATTATTATTATTACTTTAATCCTCACCCGAGGACATTTTTTTTCCATTGGTTTCAGAGAGAGTGGAGGAGGGAGATGTGAGAGAGAAACATCAATTGGTTGCCTTCTGCATGGACCCTGACCAGGCAGTATTGAACCTGCAACCCAGGTATGTGCCCTTGACTGGGAATCGAACCCTCAACCTTTTGGTGCACAGGACGATGCTCTAACCACTTAGCAATGCCAGCCAGGCCCCAACATTATTAAATGGAGAGTGAAATGGGTGGAAATATTTTTGGATATGAAAATCTTTCAATGTGTTTCCTTACTCTGTCCAGCAATTCCACTTCCAGGCCTCTAACTGGAAGAAAGGAAGGAAGAGAGGGAGGGAGGAGGAGGGGAAGGAAATTGTGTTCAAAGATTTTTGTGTGAGGGAGTTCAAAATGGAAATGCTTGCAAAGGTTTGGTAACACAAATCTTCAGCAATCTAGGCATTACAATCACTTCTTTCAAATCACAGCATGGGGAAACATTTACCATGTAATATGCAGTATAAAAAGCAGGCTTAAAACAGTAGCTACCTCGGGTTATCCGTGAACACTTTAGTCAATAAACATTGTTAGCAACACACAAAATTGCCAAAAACAGTTCTTTCTGATTATGGTCGACTTCGATTTTGTTAAATTTCCCACTTAAATTTCATTGTATCCCATTATAAATGTCCTTAATTTTTTATGCTGATCCGCTATCCCAGGGTTTTAATAAGAACAAAAGTTAAACTAATATTTTAAAAGAAGTTGATAAATAAGTCCTTAATTTCATATGAGTTTAATTGCCTGACTCTCTAACTGTAGAATGATATTTGCCTCTGGGAGAAGATGCAAGACTTAAATGGGGTCACCAGGGGAGGAGCATGCAGCAAAACCCCTGGTACCAGCTAGACTCGCCTCAGTACTAATGCGCTATGTTTTCCGTTTCTAACAGTGAGCCTTATTCCACGGGAGTACTGTTTTTTACGTAACATTAGTTTGGTGAAATAGGAAAACAGTTTCACTGTTTGTGCTCATTGATATGCTGGTCTGGGTGAAGACCTCCATCCCAGAGGGAAGAACTATGATTGGATGGGCCGTCCCTGGCGATTCCACGGCTCCTTACCCCGGAATGGTTTAGGAGTGGGCACTGTGCTGGCCCAGGGAGGTAAGGGGGACTGAGCCTGGAGCAGGGAAGGCTTTCTTACCCGAGTGGAATGGCGGAAAGCCACCAGGGAGCGTGTGTGTGGTGATCTGAACTTGCTAACTTTCAGTGGGATTGTGATGCCCAGAGTTGCTGCGTCCACCTTGAGCCTAGGAAACTGCAGGCCTGGGGCGGAGTGGCCTGGTTCTTGCTGACTCCGAGCTGCTGGCCTTTGGGCGAGCTTTGAGTACACAGCGTAACAGCCAGGATGTAGGCCCCTGCTGGTCAGATGTTTATCCTAGGCAGCCAGCAGCATTGCAGGTGCCACACCTGTGGCATGTGACAGCTGGTTCCCTAGAATGAGTAGAAAAGTGTGTGTGCGCGTGTGTGGAGAGATCTGCATATGTACTTTTATAAACATGTATGACGCCAACATTTTCTCTCTTAACAAACGTTTTTCTTTCTTTACATGAGTAGCTAAATGGGCAAAATAATGTCATTGAACGTTGACGCAGATTTACTGCTCTAAGTTACTGTAGACATCAAGCCAAATGGATGTGGGAGGGTCTGAGAATCTTAAACACATACCCCGGGAAGTACAGGCGTGTAGAGCACCTGTCAAGTGGAATGTCCTCTGTGTAGACAGCATGCCAGTCGGGCTTTTCATCATGCCGAGTGTTTGCCTGGACACTGACGGCCAACAGACAATTCCATTTAGCTGGGTTTCTGTAAACGAGTTAGGTATTTACACTCTGAGCATATAGCAGTCTAGAGTAAAAGTTAGGCTGCTCTCAACTTTGTGTGTGTGCATTGTATGTGTAATCGAAAGCAAATTTTGCTGCTCAGGGTAGGAAATGTTACGAATGGTAGCTACATTCCTCACCCATTTGAGTAAATGCTGTGGAAACATGAAAACATTCAGGGCGTGTGTTATACTACAGCTGAAATATGAGTTTATTTGCATTTAGGTAGTAAGAGACAGAATAGCAAGTGAAAAATATTAGGAGAGGCTTTGTGGGAATATTTTGTTTTCAGAACTATACAAGGTTTTAATTTATTTTTAGCAAATTTTAGGGATATCATGAACCCAAGTTGTATGATGATGGCATATAAAGTTTCAATGAAAAATGAAATGTTTATTGTTATTTAAAGACAATTCCCTTCTCCCTCCCTCCCTGCATTTCTCCCTTCTCGAATCTCTCTTCTTGGCTAGTTGGGGACCACCCCCGCCCCATCAAGAAATCCCAAGGGACCGAGAGACGTGGGTGCTGAGGTGTAATGCTGGGGTGATACAGACAGTGTTGGGGTCCTGAGGCCGTCACACATGTAGTGACTTTGCTGACGTGGCGGGGTTGGGACTGAGACATTGTGTCCGGCCGCATCTCCACTCCCTGGGCAGCGGTGGGAGCAGGCCTGCATCCAGGGATGCCCTGTGCCCTCAGCGCTGAGGAGAGAGAGTCCATGACGCCAGCGACTGGCCCATGAACATACTCAGTTGGTGCAGGCTGTTACAGGGAGCACTGGGTTTGTGTTAATAAAATATATAGTCTCTCTATCTGAATTCTTCACCACTGGATAGTAAGATCTCAGTTTTGTAGTTATTAAAATGAAGAGAGATTGCAGAAGAAGGGGTCAGGTTAGTCTGTTCTGAAAATCACCTGACTTTTACAGAGCAGGCACAGATGATGCACAAAGGAGGGTCACCTTTGCGCGCACGCTGGGCCATTTGTTTCATTCATGCACTGGCTCGACCTGGCACCGGCCCCCGGAGGTATGTAGGGTGTGCCCACCTGACGGGCAGGCTAAGCTGCTCCGGAGGAGGAGCCGGTCCTGACGTCCTCTGATTGTGGTGACCTGGGGGGAGAGGGCTTCCGTGGGATTTGCCGGGGCTCTCTGTGGGTTAGTACGTTCTCACCCATCCTCTGTGATTGACCTGACGAGGGCACCTGGCTATTTCCTTTTCTTTAGAGACGCACATCGCAGGGATGATTCTCAAGCCAGACTCTCAAAATCGGGATTTCTTTTCCAAATAAAGGAAAGGGACAAAGAGACACTCCCGAAGTGATGGGCCGGGGTCGGGAGAAGAGGAAAAGAAGTGACAGGTGTTCTTGATACCGAGGTAGAGATGGGCTGCAGAGCCTAGAGCCTGGAGCTCAGCCGAGGCAGGGCAGGTGGCGTACAGGCGGCGTACAGGCGGCCTAGATGCACGGTGCATTTGCGAGTGAAGTGGTTACAGCCAGCACCTCTTTAACTTTAAAATCTTGGGTTCCTGAGTGAAATTTGCCTTCTAGTTTCCTAAAGGAAACCATTGAAGATAATATTCATGGCGGCATTATACTGCATTGAGCCTAAGTACTTGTCAGGGGCCGTGGACAGTATCTCATTTAATTCCAATGTGGTCTGATGGGGCAGGTACTGTTATTATTTTCATTTCACTGAAAAGGAGCTTGAGGTGCAGAGTAGTTAAGTAACTGGCCCAGGATCTCCCTGCTGGTGATATGAGGGGTCAGAATTTGGAATTAGGGTAGGGATTTATTTATTTTTATTTATTTTTGGTTAATCCTCACCTCAAGATTTCTTTTTTTTTCTTTTTAGAGAGAGTGGAAGGGAGGAAGTAGTGGCGGGGGGGTGAGAAACATAGATGTGCACATTGGTTGGTTGCCTCTCTAAAGTGCCCCCACCAGAGCTATGGATTGAACTTGCGACCCAGGTAAGTGCTCTTGACTGGTAATTGAACCCAATACCCTTTGGGATGTGGGCTGATGTTCTAACCACTGAGCACACCTGCCAGGGTGCAGGGTTGTGATTTAAAGATGTCTGTTGCTTCCCATGAACAATTCAATTAGTCTCTAAAATATCTCCAAAGATATGTGTGCCACATGTGATGTGGTACATAAGGAAATGGGATTTTTTTCCCTTTTTGCTTTTACAGACTCAGAGCCCCTGTCCTCCTGGCAGGCGCGGTTCCAGCTCGGTCAGCACCTGCCCCCCAGGTGCCTGGCATGTAATTGCATCTCACCACCACTTCTCGGTATGCAGGGAACAGTGAGAGGACCGCCTGTGTTTCTCCTAACAGATTAGGCACAAGTCATGTATGAGGCTCTTCTTTAACTCCTGAAAGGCCAGGCAGTGGGCTAATGTGATAAAAGAAAGC
This sequence comes from Myotis davidii, assembly GCF_000327345.1. Lineage (NCBI taxonomy): Eukaryota > Metazoa > Chordata > Mammalia > Chiroptera > Vespertilionidae > Myotis > Myotis davidii. The sequence continues at coordinate 1,223,251 of NW_006284838.1, read as the reverse complement.
AAAATTGAATAAGCTGGTGAGAAGGGAGATAAATGTTGCCAAGATGCATCGAATCCGGCCCAGTTTCTGCCTTTGGTGTTTCTGTGGGGCTAATAGTGCTTAATGTTGGTGGAATGACACAAGTGTGCCGAGAACCAGTACATCACACGGCCGGCATCGCACTGGAGGTTTCAGACCCTCCAGTGACCCCCCTCTGGAGAGTCTCACCCACCGGGGCTTGCAGCCTCATGGGCTGTCTTTGGAAGGCCTGGCCCAGGCCACAGGATGGACCACTGTGGTTCAGGGTGATGGTGCGGAGTGAAAGGAAACACACGTGTTCAACTGTTCCGTGCTTTCCATGTTAGCTCCTAAGGTGGACCCGGAATTACCCAATGATTCCCGCAGAGTCCTGGGCCCTCGCGCCAAACACACACTTGCTGTCAGTGCCTCTTTGGAAATGGAGCTTAGACAAGGGCACCTATGACCGAGGTAACGAACATGAATCGCTGTCTGTCTCTGCTTCACATGCGTGAAGACCGAGGTCTTCTTTTCACTGACCGTCTCACCCCGGCGGTAAATGAGTGGCCTCGCAGTGTCTTGTCGTAGGGCAGGGCTTCGCACCGCAGCGTCCTGGTCGCTAGGAGGGCAGGACTTGCTCACAAACTCTGAAGCCACCTCCCTTGTAAATGACGGATCTTTGCCAAGTCACCTCCTCTCAGCTTGTTCCCACAGTTTTATGAGAAGGATTTCATAGTATCTTCCTTAGACGTTTCTGGAAAGAATGAAAGGAGGTAAATAATTAGTGCTTAAAAATTGATAGCGAGCCCCGCCCTCTCCCATCTCTCTTTCCGGTGCCGGAGTCTGGAGGAGACACGCAGAAATGGCACCTCGCAAGGGGGTGGAAAAGAAGGAAGAGCCCGTCATCAGCCTTGGACCTCAGGTGGCTGCAGGAGAAGGTGTATTTGGGGCCTGCCACATCTTTGCATCCTTCAGTGACACTTTTGCCCATGTCACTGATCTTTCTGCCGTGTGACTGGTGGGATGAAGGTGAAGGCTGCCCGAGATGAGTCCTCTCCATACGCTGCCATGTTGGCTGCCCAGGATGTGGCTCAGAGGTGCAAGGAGCTGGGCCTCACTGCTCTTCACATCAAACTCCAGCCACAGGGGGAAATAGGACCAAGGCCCCTGGGCCAGGGGCCTAGGCAGCTCTATGAGCCCTTGCCCCCTGGGGAATGAAGATCTGTCCGATTGAGGATGTCACTCCCATCCCCTCGGGCAGCACCCATAGGAAGGGGGGTTGCTGTGGTCACCCTCTGTGAACGGGACTCTTCAAATTATTGTTTTCTCTTAATAAATTGCCTTTGTGCCCACTAAAAAAAAAGATAGCTATCCAGACCAGAACTGTTCTAACCTTTATGCAGCATATTAACTAATCCTCCCAGCTTTATATCATTCATGAGGCATCATGTGCCATTATCTAACTTTAGCAAAAAAAGGAAAAAAAAGAAAAGATGCTCATTTGGCCCAAATCATTCTTCATGAATCCACATTGGCCTTAAGTGATCGCTGGTTTTGTTTTTTATGTGCTTACAAATCACTATTTTTTTTCTGGATCATGGATCCCATCCTCTTCCCCTTGTTGCAAATCACACCCTACTCGGTTATCTTCAGAGTTCTTTTGGCCTTTCCCATTCTCATTCTCCTCCAGGTTTGTGGAACATTCTCTTACCTGCAAACCCTCTGGCTGCTTGGATGTGCCATTTCTTGGACAGTAGACCTGAGGTTTAGAGGTTTGAAGTGTGCGGTTTCCTTGTACCAGATTTCTCTCCCACCTCCCAACAGAACATGGAATTAGAGAGGAGTAGGAAAAATAATATTCTCTTTCCCATCTGTTACTGTAAGTCATAGGAAATGTCCTTGTTAGATTCAGTAGAACATGAGGGACTCCTTTGGTTACTCATACTTTTATCATGATTTCAACTCTTTCTGAAAATTTATGCATTTTTTTCTGTATTCTTATAGGTCAGTGATGGGGAACCTATGACACACGTGTCAGGTGACACGCGAACTCATTTTTTTTGGTTGATTTTTCTTTGTTAAATGGCATTTAAATCTGTAAAATAAATATCAAAAAATTTCTATATGTGACACGGCACCAGAGTTAAGTTAGGGTTTTTCAAAATGCTGACACGCTGAGCTCAAAAGGTTCGCCAAGACTGTTATAGGTCATTCCT
>NW_006284838.1:1182783-1221023 GCF_000327345.1 Myotis davidii | reverse complement strand
TAATCAGTAGTTGCCCTATGCCCAGTTTTCCTCTTTAAAGATCATCCCTCACCCTGGGGTGGATTGGCCCTTTGCATGCATTGTGTTCTGCCTCTGGGATTATTTGTGATTGCATGACTTGCCTTTGGAGAGGGTTCCACATCTCTTGGGTCACTTTCCCTTTGTTAGAGGAAGCAGCCCTCTAAACCCACAGCAATATTTCCATAGCCTTACATTGGATAATTTTGTTTGGTCGTGTTTCTTTTAAAAGCCTTCTTGATCAGATTAACTTGTTTGGGGCTATGTAAGCTTTTCTAGGTATTCTTGGTATATTAGTTACTTAATCTATAAAAGGGAACAAAAATGTACCTACCTCCAAGGCTGTAAGAATTAAATGGATTTTGCAGTTCACCCATAATTGGGAATGACAAAATAGCCAGAACAGTGCTGGGCATATGTTCGAATGTTGGCTACTGTTGCTGTAGTCATCATCATCATCATCATCATCATCATCATCATTTTCATTGAAAAGGAAAATTTTATTTTCCAACAAAAAATAGACCCTGCTCTTCCACACCACATGCAGCCAAATGTTCCTTCTCCCGGTGCTTTCTCATCTCATCCTGAATCACAATGGTCATTTTCACGACAAGCTGATCCCCTCATTCATGTGATGTTACCAAGGGGACTGTCTTAAACAGGGTGGCTGGAGAAGGACTCTCTGAGGAGGCGGCATTTGAGAAAGTTCTGAGGCCAAGACAATGTTTGCAGAAATGCATTCTAGTCAGGGAGGATGAGCATGTGCCCAGAGCTTGATGTGGGTTCTGTTTGTCCCGTCTGGAGGGAAAGGCCATGGGAACAGAACAGCAGCACACGAGTTCTGAGAGCGAGCTAGAGGGAGGTTACAGCAAGTATTTTGACTTCATTCTGTGAGAGATGGAAAACTGCCGGAAATAGCCGGCATAGTGTAGTTAGTTGTCTTGTGCAGAAAATAGGCAGTGGAGGGGCAGGAGTGGAAGCCAGGAGACCAGGTAAGCGCTTGCGGTGGCCAGGTGAAAGGTGCATGCTCAGGAACTGGAGCAGGAGCAGAGAAGTCCAGATGAGATGATCTGATTTGAAAGATATTTTCCAATGATGTCCACAATAAAGATAGCTAAGGAGTGGGGAGGGACAGAGGTGTTAGTGAAAGAGAGAAATCTAGTGTGAATAGCAAGAGCTTTGTCTGTTTGTTTCCTTTAAACCATCCCACTGGAGGAGAAGAGGTTGGTAGTGGGGAAGTCAGTGGTTTGGTGTGGGATTTACTACATTTGAGATTCCTGTTAGACTTCCAGTAGGATATGTGTTCCTAGGAAAAGTAGCACCATTTGAAGCATTTTCTAGTTTCCATTTGCTGCCTGTGTCATATCTGACCTATTTTTGGGAGGACATGAATTATTTAGGGAGAACATTAAACATTTAAGCAAAACAAGCAATAGATTTGGTTTTAGAATTCTTGCTTGCTTATTCTAAGAATTGCAGAGGACCTGCATCCACTATCTAAAAGGAAACAGTAGCTTCCGATATGCATTCTGATTAGGAGCTCGGAGTTCTATTTTTACCATTTTAAGAGAAAAAAGTAATGCATCATGGTATGTGGTGGTGTTTTCTCTGGCGGAGACTGAAACAGTGGAAGATGATGGGAATTGCAGGTTATTACGTGCTCACTGATTGAGTCTTAGGAAATAATAGGGGCACATCCCTCACTGATTGGTTAAAATTTAAAAATATATGTGTTGTTTTGTTAGTCCATTTATACAATTGTTTTTAAATGTGAGAGAAGTGCTATCTTAATGACATTCTGAAACTGAGTATCAACTGGGTAAAAGAAGAAGGGGAGGTTTCTAATAAAACTATTTCTAAAGGAACTGATGTTAAGGAAATGGCTATTTTAAAATATTTTCAGCTGAAAGTACTCAAGATGAACTGGATAACTGTGTAGATTAACCCTTTTTGACTCTAAATGTGGAAGTGAATTGTACACAGTTACATCTTGCTCTGTGGAACTAACCTTGACAGTAACTATTTTTTTAATAGTGGAGATCGCAGGTTGTACATCAAAATTACAAATTCCTCAATACTCTTCTTCCAAAGATTTCAGAAGTTAGGGTTTAGAAGTGTCATTTTCAGTATCAGAGATTGCACTTAAGGCCCTCTGATTTGAAAGCTAGGACAATGAGATGACTTTCAAAGAACAAAATGAATAAATATGCCTAATTGTGTTTATCATTAGTTTTGTCTTTACCAGATGCTTTGAAAACACAGGCCCTTTTTAATTTGTTGATGCTTAGATGCAAGATGTAGATAATCTTCATTAACATACTGATCACAGCTCCCCTGATTCCCAAGTGTCCTCCTGATTGCTTGATAAGAATTCTCCCTCAGATTTGCTTTGAGAAGACCTCTAAGTTACTTTGGTTTTATATAGGCATATGGAGTTAATCTTAAGGATATCTCCCTTAGCAGTTGGGTTACTTTCAGTTATGCATTGATAATATAGAAAACATCTTTCTCAGATGTCATCATGTAACAATACCACCACTGTTATCATAGTGAATATTTCAGTAATTTTATCTCTGGGCCAGGACTACACTTTTTTTTTTTTTTTCTGGTAAGACACAATGAGACTTAAACGAGCCAAGTAGTTGGAAGCAAGGTGAGGAATGTTTGTTCTTTTCATACATCACTTCCTAATATTCAGCAGTGGGTATTCAAAATACTGCATCCACTTCCCTGATTGGGTGGGTTTGGAGGTCTGAGTTCTGGATCTGATTTTGCTAGAAGTTGATTTGCTGACTTTATACGAGTTGTTTCTTCTTTCTAGAGATCATTTCCCAGCTCTGTCTGATGATGGGGTTAAATGAATTATCTTGGATGTCTCTGTCATGTCAAACCATCTTTGTTTTTCTTTGTGTGGGAATGGGGAGAAGTGGGCGCATTAAGCTCAAACTAGAAGTTCAGGGATGAAAAAGGAGAGACATTAAATCTGTAATCCCAGTAGCAGGGGTCAGACCACGGGTGGTTAAGGCACTTAATGAGTCCATATTCTGTCAGCCACTGACGACTAAAACTAAGTCCCAGTGTTGGCTTGAAAGGATGTTATCCGAGTCATTTTTTTTCCATCACGATGAGGAGGGAGGTGGTGCTGATGGTCGTGGGAGAGAGGGGGTGATTGAGGTGATGGGAGGAGTAGTAGTTTCCTAGGGCAGCTATGATACAGTGTCACACGCTGGGTGGCTTAAAGCAATAGAAATCTTCTTTCAAGTACTGGAGGCTAGATGTCTGAGGTCAAGGTCTTGGTGGGTCTATGTCTGAGGCTCTAGAGTGGAATCCTTCCATGCCTCCTCTGGCCTCTGGTGGTTGCCAGCCATCCTTGGCATCCAGCTTGTCGATTCATCACTTCAATCTCTGCCTCTTTCTCCCTTGTGTGTCTTTTTCTGTCTCCAGATTTTCATTTTCTGGTAAGGACACCAATCATATTGGATTTAGGGCCCACCTTCCTCCAGTCAGTATGCCCTCATCTTGATTATATCCGCAAAGATGCAAATAAAGTCACATTCCTGCGTTTTAAGTACACATGTTTTTTGTGGGGAACACTGTTCAACCCAGTACATGGGTTGTGGTAATGGTGATAGTGGGGGTGAGACGATGACGATGGTCACAGTGATGGTGTGGTAAGGTTGTGATGGTGGTGAGAATGTGGGGGTAAGGCTAAAGCAAGATGACCATCTGAAATAGGATTTTTTTTGGGTTGTTTCACTGTAGGCAAGTACCTCCTAGCACATTCTCACAACCAGGGTGAACTGAAGAGGGTCTGGTTCCTTATACTCTCTTGAAGCCTCCCATCTGCCTTGAGATGAGGCAATTTCCAGAATACTGGCATAGTACAGAGAGATTAGCCACTCAGGTATGATTAGCACAGTTGTTTTCAACAATGAAAGTTAAAAGAATGCAGGTGCTAGAAATGAGGGGGAGAGGCTAAAAAAGATTAATAGATTTAACACAAAATAAGCAAGAGAAAAGTACAAGCTATCCTGACCACATCCCCAAGGGATGCCGCATTTCTGCTGCAGGTCCCCATTCACTGATCACTGCTCAGGGTGGGTGGGCGGTTGCCAAGCTCACTCCCACACAGGCTCACAAGACAGAGTTCTCCCACAGTCAGAGGGTGAGGCTCTGGCTCCCTCACCCAGGGATTGTGCCATGTTTTACCTGCTCCATTTGAGTTCTTTCGCCCAGGCTTTCATCCCACAGGATATGCACTCAGCTGCAGCAAAAATGCTCATTGCACATTGATCCAAATTTGGCTCCAAACCTGTGAACAGTTCTTGGCACACGAGTTACTACAGAGTAATGAAGAATAGCCTGTTGGCAATGTCTTAAAGGTTCTTTGAGAAGTGAGGGGAGGGAGAAGTTAGTTGTATCCACATGACACCAATTCAGACTCTTCTCTCTCTAGGAATAAAGGCAGGGTTTGAGTCTACAAAGCAATTTCAGTTTCTTAGAGAATAGTAATATTTAAATGTGAGGCACACCGCTGCTAATCAAAATACAAAATAGATTTATTTTCTTGTGATGAGAACTTTCAAGAGCTAATCTCTTAGCAATCTTTAAACATGAAACACAGGATTATTAACTGTAGTCACCATGCTGTACATTACATCTCAGGACTGACTTACTTTATAACTGGAAGTATGTTCCTTTTGATTACCTTCAGCCATGTTGTCTAGTCCCAACCCCCTCCCTGGCAACCACCAATCTGATCTTTTATCTATGAATGTGGTGTTTTGTTTGTTTCATTTTATTGTTAGATTCCACATGAATGTCATCTTATGGTATTTTGTCTTTCTCTGTCCCATATTTCACTTAGCATAATGCCCTCAAGGTCTACCCACACATTCTATATCTACATCAACTCACTCTCTCTCTCTCTGTCTCTCTCTCTCTCTCTCTCTCTATCTCTATCTCTATCTCTATCTCTATCTATCTCTATCTATCTCTATCACATTTTCTTTATCCATCCACCCATCTATTGGTGGACATTTAGATTGCTTCCATTGTAAATGATGCTGTGGCAATGAAGGTGAAGGTGCATATATCTTTTTGCATTAGTGTTTCATGTCTTTTTCTTAGTTCTTATAACATTTTTACATGGTCTGTCCTTGCATTGTTCAGTGGCCCTGAAATTGTATTTGTTTTTCCATGCTCAGAAACGTATGTTGGGAGCATGATCTTTGCAATGTATGTCATTAAAAAGCCCCCTTTCTGGAATTTTACAAAAGATCTAAACTGCTTTTCAGGTGAGTAAATGAATACTTGTCTGCCCTGATAGCTTTCTTCATTAGCATTTTTAGTGTCAAAACCTCACTGTAAAATCCTGAGGGAGAGGACATTTGATGGTTGTGGCAGGCGATAACCTATGGGTCACCCACTCTTCCCCACCCCATAATCTGCTCTGCTTGCTGTTTACCTACTGGACACCAAGTGAAAGAGACTATATGTTCTCCAGCTCTAGCTTTCAATGAAGGACAAAACAACCCACCAAAACACAGAGCGAGCAGGTATTTGGGAAAGGCCAGCAAAGCAAATCCCTTCAACTGTGGTGACTTGGAAGTAGCCCTTGTCACCCTGGACTCTTCTGAGTACTCTATGATTTTCAAAGAAAAAGCACTTCAGATTATTGGATCAACACTAATTTTTAACCTCAATTAAATAACATGTATTAAACATAGCCTGTGGAAAACCATAAAATGTTCCACTTGGAGTATTTTTTAAATTTAGTGATAACAGTTCTTAGACCAAAATATAAACCCCCAGTGTTGCCTGTTGGTCTGAGAAGCATGCACGCCCTGCCCTGGGTGGCACTGAGCTGCACCACTGTGGGCATGAATACTGCACATGCTCGAGTCTCTGGGAAGTGAGAGCTGCTGACCATGATTATTTTGATAAACACCTTCTTAAAATGAGTTACATTTCCCCCTAACATTTATACTTCAAGCAAAGCCAGGTTGATCAGTGGAATTTATCCTTAGAATGAATGTAAATTTGTGCCATTTGATCAACATTATTATGATAAGCCATTTCTTTCCCGTTGATTGGATTGATGCCAATGTGTTGTTTAGGGGCTTCCCTGCCTCGACTACATCAGCCAAGCCTCACTTTGGCATTTGACTAAAAATTGCTAAGCATGTCAGTTATGGAAGTGGAGAATTCATTTCTTTTTGAGCTAAGAATGGACATTTAAATGGGCTTTTCGGGTAAAGCACTACACAGATATGTAAAGCCTGCTGCTGCGCGTGTCATGGGAGTACACGGAACTATTCCCGCCCCTCCCCTCAGTGCTCAGGAATGAGTCCCCCAGGACACCTCCACTTTCCTTGGCTGTGGCCAAGAGACACTATTACAGCAATGGAAATGGCCTCCATATGGAATCGTGCTTTTGAGGGTTGGGCGGGGCGAGGTTGTGGGTGGCAGGGTCTCCTTTGCTGCTCTTGTGTGGGGTGTTGGTTTTTGTGTGTGTTTTATGCCCTTGTACAGAGTGGCTTTTTCTGGGATGAGATTATCAGGTGGGACGTTTCCTCCTCAGCTACTAATTGTTGCTCCCATTATTGTTAAAACCATTCCTTTCACTTCCCCCGATCCCCTCCCCTGACCTCTGGAGAAGCTCCTATACAGGGCAGAGGCAACACAGTGATCCCTGAAATACTTGCCATGACATTGGATACCCATTTTAGGGAGAACCTAAGCAACTGCTCAGGTAAACATGTTTTCTTGAAAACAACAACACCAAAAACAAACAATCCAAATGTTTGTTATTGCTTATTTTGGAATTGCCATTATGCTTTTGAAATGTACTGTGAGAATAATATATGTTAATTACCAAAGATTGGAAAATACAGGTAAACAAAACATAAGAAAAATCTCCAAAATCTTATTCACCAGGAAAAAAAAAATCATTATTAAAATCTCAGGACAGTGCTTTCCAGATACTTTTCTTTTTCTCAGTTTTTTCTTGTTCTTTTTGTATTTTCTTGCAGGGTTTGGATGGGTACATGAATATGTGAGTGTATTTGGGTGCATGCCAGTGTCTTTATACATGTAGAGTATTACTTGGCGCTGACTGCTCTGAAACCTACTTCATTCATGTTTTATGGGGAGGGGGAGCAGAGTGCTATTAGAGAGCATGCACTAGAATGGATGATCATGGAAATGCTTTTTGATGAGTGAAGCTTATGAATGTGGAGAAGAATATTGCAGATAGGGATAATCAAAGGTGAGAAGGGTTTTGTGTGGGGAGCAACCTCAGCTTACTCTGACATCCGAAGAACCGTGGGCTAAAGCACAGAGGAACCTGGAGGACAAGATACAAGTTTGGCAGGGATCCAGTCAGCCAGGTGCCTTCCAGTCCAGGCTCCTTGAACTTGATGCATTGTTACTCTCTTCCCCTGGTCAATATTGTGTTGTTAAGAGCCTGGTCATGGGAGTCAGATAAATCTGTAGTCCAGCTAATCCATGTATTCAAGCCTTACTTTCCAAATATTTAAAACAAAGGTGCTTATAGGCACTGCCTGATGGGGTCGTTGGGAGGGGAAGTCCGATAAAAGTGAACGAAGCAGTCAAGAGCGTGGCACCATCTTGAATCCACTTATGACTAGGTTTATTCTGGGTGCTCGGAGAGAACCACCAAGGGCTTGATCAGGAAGGGTGATTTAGCAGAAGGTATTATGGAGCTTCAGGTGATGAAGCAGTGGAATGAAGCCTGCAGCCGTCTTCCTCACTCCTTTGGAATAATGATCCCGGGCGCTCCCTCCTCCAGCGTCCTCATGCAAGCCAAGTTCAATTAGTAGCTTTTAAGATATTAAGGGCAGAACCGTGGCCGATCCAAGTCCTAGTCTAGCACCTTGCTCAGCACTTTAAAAGTAATAGATGGTCACTGAGTCCATTTGGAATGCATGGTAAGCAAGCAAGGCCTCCATGAAATTCATCCTTTCCTTTTCCAGGAAGGAGACCACATTTTTACTCTGTGTAAGTAGAAAAATTGAAACAGGCTTCAAACATATTTAAAGTATATTGTACCTTTAAAAAGGAGATTGAAAATGTATAAGATTATATGACTCCATGAAAAACTTCCAGCCAGAACAGCTGTGGCTCATGTGCCAGGACGTTCTAAGGTGGCATCACAACCACTGTTCCCTCCTTCTCAGTGCGACATGGACGACTAAAAATATGGAAGGTCACCTCTGCATATATGTCAGTAATGGAAATTGCCTCTGGTTTGTGAAATTATACTTATTTAAATATTGTTTATATTTTTATGATGAACATGTTACTTTTATAATGAGAAAAATAAATAAAATGCTCAATAAATAATAGCCATTAATTTTTTTCCACACAAGTCTTTATGCAACTGCAAATTCATATATTGCATTTCCAACCCCTAGGACGAGGCCCACATGTTATTTTAGAATTTAAAAAAAAAATCAAATCCACTGAGTCTTTCAGATATTGAAGTCTCAACATAGAAGTGGGTATCTGAGGGGATCCTTTAAAAATATGCAAATTGCTCTCAAGAGACTTGAATTTTGCTTCTTGCTTTAGTCCTTTACTCGGTGTAAATTCTTGGGTCTCATCATTTGTGAAACGGAAAACAATGCCTCCCGCAGGTAATTTTTAGGTTATAACTGATGGTTCAAATGAGATATGAATGTACTTTAAACTCTTAACACAAACACCAGCTGCTGTTTTCTGTTACGATTTGTTATTGTAGTATCCTGTGAAGGCCACAGGCTTTATTTTTTTTTAAGGTCACTTGGGCAAATATTTTATGCTGGGATACTATATCATTTATTAAAACAGTTTATTCATTAATAGCCTATTCTCTTTGGAAATTAGATATTAAAATATGTGATTTTGGGGCTTGCACTGGGATATGAGCTACACTACTCCCCTATAAAGAAATCTTTCTCATATTTTAAGCATCGGTCCAATCTGGAGATCTTTGCTTTTCCATCTTCAAATGAGCAGGTGCCCATTCCAGGTTAGACTGTACCTGATGCTCAGTCCTGACCTAGGAGGGGTTTCTCTGCTTATGGTTGGTCAGCTGGCTTGGAGAGGCTGCATTTTTGACCATAAAAAATTACAGAAAAATGTGGGTCATAGGCGACTGTAAAGGAAATGAAATAGGTGTTGAGCAGTTAGGAATTTCTTTCTTTCAAGTCTTTTTGAAATGGGTCAACCATCCTCTAGATATCTCTTAATTTTATCTCTTCGCCAAAATCCACACCATCAAATAATGTTTGAAAATTCCTTTGGTGCTCAACTATGGAAATGCTGTGAATCCGGGAGTAGTAAGGAACTACTTGACATTGTTAAAATGGAGTGTTGGGTTCTCTCACCGGTCAGTGAATCAGGGAGACCACTGCTTTGGCTACCGGCTGGAAACCCCCCTTTCCAGTCCTGTGACCCCTAGAATTTGTCCAGCGCCTCTGTGAGTCTCCTGAGTGCCTCCTCCGTGAGAGAGCACATTTATTCCTTCTGCCTGCCCGGGAGATGGACAGACCTGTGGTAGTTGCTCTATGCTCTGGACATCTGGGCAACCAGAGGAGATTTGAGATTCCAGGAAGTGCCTATTCTCGCTCTCAGGCCTGTGTGTCTCCATTAGGATGAGAGACTCCCTCAGCTCAGCGCTGCCCAGGAGGCTTATGTGAGCCACATGTGTGACTCAAGATTTTCCGGGAGCCATGTTACAAAAGTGAAAGGGAACAGGGCGAACTCAACTTTAATGGTATATCTGACATAACTCAATGTAGCTAAAATAATATTTCAACATGTAATCAATACAAAAATTATGAATGGACTATTTTACATTTATTTTGTGTACTGAATATTCAAAATCTGGTGTGTAATTTACACTTATAGCACATCTCAAATCACATGAGTCACATTTCAAGTGCTCATTAGCCACATGTGGACTGGTGGCTACCATATTGGACAGCATGGGTCTAGTATATTCCTTACCAACCTGGCAAATAGGGGAAAGTGCCAATTCTCTGTGACAGCTTTTTACACTCAGTAAATAATTATCAGGCATCTAATATTTGTATAATTTACCATGTTGTGGTTATGTGACCATAGAAATTAAATTTCAGTTAATGAATTAAAGTATAAAAAAGATAAGCAATATAAATAAAATGAAGTTTCTGTATATCTGTTACTTGCTGAATCAGATGGATATGAGTGTTCAAAAACTTGCAGGGTAGCTTGGGATCACCCCAGTTGAAATCATAGGCCATGCGAAAATAGAAGACACTGACTTTGGGGATCTCTGGGTAGCATCACAAAGCATTAGTCATTTTCCAAAAGCAGGTGAAATCAAGCTAGAGTATGAACCTATGGGATTTCCCTTGAAGAGAAACAGTGTATGATTTAGATGCTAGACTGAAAACTAATATGTGGACTGAAGTCAGCCATGAGCACAAACTCTAGTACAGGGGCAGGCGTTGCCATTGACCGGCATCAGTTTGGATTTGAGGTGAGGAAGGCAGACTAGCAACGCATCATCATAATACTGTCTTTACCAAGTGTTTACCAGTGTCAGTCAACATTCTGAGTTTTATGTACATTAAAAAATTTTATATCCATCGTTGAACGTATTATAGATGTCCCCCCTTTTCCCCGGTGATCCCCTTTACCCCATACCCATCCCACATCCCCAGGCCTACCGTACTATTGTCTGTGTCCATGGGTCATGCATATCTACATATAAGTTCTTTGTTAAATCTCTCCCCATCCACTTCCCTCTGAGATATATAGGTCTGTTCCATGCTCCAGGTCTCTGGGTCTATTTTGTTCTTCAGTTTATTTTGTTCATTATATCCCACATATGAATGAGATCATGTGGAACTTGTCTTTCTCTGGCTGGCTAATTTTGCTTAACTTAATACTCTCCAGGTCCACACATGCTGTCTCAAATTGTAAGAGATTTTTTTTTTTTTTTATAGCTGCATAGTATCACACAGTGTAAATGTACCACGTCTTGTTATCCACTCATCTACTGGTGTGCACTTGGGCTGTTTCCAGATCTTACCTATTGTAAATAGTGCTGCTATGAACATAGCGCTGCATATATTCTTTTGATTGGTGTTTCAGGATTCTTAGTATATATTCCTGGAAGTGGGATCACTGGGTGAAATGGCAGTTCCATCTTTAATTTTTGAGGAAACTCCATGCTGTTTTTCATAATGACTGCACCAGTCTGCATTCCCACCAGCAGTGTTCTAGGGTATTCTTTTCTCCACATCTTCACCAGCACTTTTAATTTGTTGATTTGTTGACAAAATATCACCGAGTAGGCACTTATTCCATATAATGGATGAGGAAATAGAAATACAGAAATTTTAAGAAATGGGCCAAAGACTGCATGGACATTAAGTGGCGAAATCAAGACTTTGTCCCATTTCTATCCAAAGCTAAAACCTATGTTTTCAGGCTACATTGTCCTCCAGATTAGACAATCCTCAGATTGTGTTTTGAGCCATTAGTATCAGGGCTCAAAACACAAATAACTAGTCACAGATTATAAACACGTACCTGGATTAATGGAGAAGATTGATTATATATTGTCTGATTTTAGCCAGGTTAGATTGAAATTAAATTTGGAGGTGGCCAGGGACCTGCTTCCTGCTTCTGGATCCTTGGTAGCATTGGCCAACCTGCACCAGGAACTGCCTACCTGGCTGTCTACCTCCCCCTCCCCTTTCATCTCTGTTCTTCTGGCTTCAGAGGTGGTTCAGGGATTACATGAGACTCAACCTGGGCCAACTATTCAGAAAAGGGCCCTATCATCCCCCAGGAGTTTGCGGCTCAGTGGATAGAGTGTCAGCCTGCGGACTGAAGGATCCTAGGTTCAATTCCGGTCAAGGGCATGTACCTTGGTTGTGGGCACATCCCCAGTAGGGAGTGTGCAGGAGGCAGCTGATTGATGTTTCTCTCTCATCGATATTTCTAACTCTCTATCCCTCTCCTTTCTTCTCTGTAAAAAAATCAATAAAAAAAAAGATTCATAGTATGCATGCAATGGTTATTATCTACCACATAAGGTAGTTCTCCTTCAGTTTCACAGTGCTGGCTTCACACATTGTAGAAAACATCTTTTCCCATGACCCCTTCCAAGCTGTACCTTGTCAGGGATAAGACCAGGAGCTTAGGATACTGCAGAAATCACTATGAGCTTTCCGCAGGAAAACCAGTTTTCATAGCCAGTTGTTTTCAGGGGACATGGGCACTGTTAATCTTTTCCACACGGTTTAGAGAAAAGTTGTGCAGTGATAATGTTCAGCCCAATAGAAGACCTTGGGTTGATCTTGAAGGAGAACTATTACTGGAATGTCCATTATCTTTGTTCTCCAAATGCATATGCCATACTCAGGAATCAGAATGGACCTGTGGCTTGAGTGGAAAAAAAACAGTTCTATCATACTCAAATGTACTTTATACATCATTGTAATGTTTACAGAGTGGTTGTGTAAAAGTGTTGCCCAGCAGTCCCTGCTGCTGAAAATGGGTGGGTTCGTTCATTCATTCATCCATTCATAGGCTATCTATCTATCTATCTATCTATCTATCTATCTATCTATCTATCTAATTTTCCCTTATCCTCTTCCAGAAAAGATTTAGGCTGACCCATACATTGTTGTATTTGGAATGTTTCTTTATAGATCAAGAGCTAGAGTTTCCCAGTGAATTGGTTTAAAGAACAGCAGTCTTTTGATTCAGAAGAGAACTCAGTTATGATAGAGCTCTTGTTTTTGTTTTGTTTTTTTATAGTATATGGACAGAGTGAAACACAAATATAAATTTGTGACAGCATTTTGGATTTCTCACATAAGGCAGTCGTATTTTTGATTATGCAGGACCATTTTTTTTCTGTTACCCTATATTTTCTTGATTTTTGGTTTGTAAATGATACTTTATATGCTCTGAGTTAGCAGTTAGTAATGAAGCATAAAGATAACCTATTTGTGGCATGTATTTATTTTCATTGATATCATTAAAAATTATTTTAGTTTTTGTTGTGTGGTGTTTTTAAAAATCTTTATTGTTGAGAGTATTACAGATGGCCCCCATTTCCCCTCATTGCCCTCCCTCCACCTGGTTCTCACTCTGACCCCAGCCTTCTGTTGAGAAATCAGCTGACAATCATATAGGTGCTCCCTGTAAGTAACTAATTGCTTTTCTCTTGCTGCTTATAGATCCTTTGTTTGTCTTTAACCCTTGGCATTTTAATTGTGATGTGTCTGTGTGTGGGCCTCTTTGGATTCCTCTTGTTTTAGACTCTCTGCAATTCCTGGACTTGTAAGTCTATTTCTTTCACCAGGTAGGGGAAATTTTCCGTTATTATTTTTCAAATGAGTTTTCAATATCTTGCCCTCTGTCTTCTCCTTTTGGCACCCTCATAATGCAAAAGTTGTTTTGTTGGAAGTTGTCCCAGAGGCTCCTTATAATAACTATCTTCATATTTTTGATTTCTATTTTATTTTACTCTTCTGATTGTGTGTTTTTTGCTTCCTCATATTTCAAATTGTTGATTTGATTATCAGAATCCTCTATTCTACTGTTGGATCCCTGTAAATTATTCTTTATTCAGTTAGTGTATACTTAATTCCTGACTGGTCCTTTTTCATGTCTTTGACATTCTCAATAAGAGAATGAAAGTCCCACTAAGTCCCTGGATGCTCTCATTAATTCCCTTGAAGCTCTTATTAAGTCTCTTTAAGCTCTCAAGATCCTTAAGTAACCTTTTAGCCATTGTTTTGAACTCTGTATCCAGTAGTTTGCTTGCTTCCATTTTTTTTCATTTGTAACATGTCTCTTTGTCTTCCTATTTTGGCTGCTTCCCTGTGTTTGTTTCTATGTATTAGGTAGAACTGTTATGTTCCCTGGAATTGATAGAGTGGCCTTGTGTATTAGGTGTCCTGTAGGGCCCAGTGGCTCAGTCTCCCCAGTCACCTGAGCTGGGGACACTCTAGGTGGGCCACATGTGGGATGTGTGCAGTATCTTGTTCTAGTTGAGCCTTGATTGCTGTTGGCATCACTGGGAGAAATTGACCTCCAGGCTAATTGGCTGTGAGGACCAGATGCAAATACTGTAGAAGAGTTGCTGTGCAGGAAACCACTCCTATGGGGCAGGACTTGCTTCAGTAGGGCTTTGGTGCTCACTGAGTCTGATCCTTGAGTATGTTGCTTCTGGATGTTGAGTTGTAATCTGGTATGGTCTTAAGTTGTCCACTGGTTGTACTGGCTCTGGGGCCTCCTGCGAGTGCAAAGTCAGCCATTGCAGATGGCTACTGCTTATATTGGGCTATGAAGTGCCCAGATTAGTCCCAGCTGTGAAGCAATGCAGGCTGGTGCTAGTGTGGGGTCTTGGGCCTTTCATTGATAGGTTTGGGACACAGTGACTCCAGCTGCTGCTTGTTTCAGAGATTTTAGCAAGGTGTGAAGCCTGATACAGGACAGGCCATTCATATGGAAAAGCAATTGCAAACACCTTAGATGGGGCTGCAAATATGATGTTGTGGGGTCTCAGGGAATCACCAGTGCAGAGTGAACAGTGTGGCCCATGCTGATGGAAATTCAGATATGGATGCCAGTCAGCTCTGCCATGGGGGAGGTTATTTTAAATTCAATCAGAGGAAGAGTCTTAAGGCTAACAAGGACTTGCTAATAGAGTTTTGTTCTTTTATTTTACTAATGAAGTGCCATTATTTTTCCTTGCATTTTACCTGCTGCTAATGCTTGATTTTGCTCATTGTATGGAAAAACAGTAACCAAACAAAACCTAATGATTATAAGGGCTCTAGAGTCTGACCGCCTCAGTTCAAATCCTGGCTCTACCACTTATTAGTTCAGAGCTTTGGGCAAGTTATTTAACTTCCCTGTGCCTCCCTCGCCTATGGAATAGGGATAATAATAACACCTATTTCATAGGTTTGCTGGGAAGATTCAATGAAATAATCCATAGGAAGTAATTGGAATAGCATCTGGTATAGAGTAAGTAATGTGGGCTGGTGTTATCATCATCATCATCATCATCATCATCATCATATAGGACTTGTTGCTTTTAATAATTTCACTATAGTGGGGGAAAGTAAGGTAGTATGGGAATATGTGTTGTATTAAAGATGGGGTGGTACAGCTGGTGTAGCTCAGTGGTTGAGCATTGACCTACGAATCAGATAATGGTTCGATTCAAGTTCAGGTCATATGCCTGGTTTGTGGGCTCAGTCCCAAGTAGGTGGTGTGCAGGAGGCAGCCAGCCAGTGATTCTCTCTCATTATTGATGTTTCTATCTCTCTCTCCCTATCCCTTCCTTTCTAAAATCAATAAAAATATGGGGGTGGGCCCAGCCAGTGTGGTTCAGTGGTTGAGCATTGACCCATGAACCAAGAGGTCACCAGTTTGATTCCCAGTCAGGGCACATGTCCCAGTTGTGGCCATTATGTTTCTCTCTCATTGATATTTCTATTTCCCTATCTCTCTTCTTTTCTTTCTCTCAAATCAATAAAGACATATTTAAAAAGATGGGGTGGGATTCTTATGCAGTATTAGTTTCATTGCCAGCGTAGATTTGGTTAATGATCAACATCTCTACCTCTTAATGGAGGGAAGCTGATGTTGAAAATTGGGAAGAGTTTAGGGCACTAGAACCAAGGCTACTGAAAGACTTAGGAGCCAGGCAAAGTGTGACTCACAAGAACATCCAGAGGTGCCCCACAGATTCGTTCTGAAGGGCAGTGTTGGGAGAAGACAGAGGCAGCCAGGTCTGGGCACAGTCATTCAGGGCAACGTGCAGGAAACTGTGTTCCACTCCCCACAGGGCCTTCTTTAGAGGTTTCCTTCTTGATTTGCTTTTCTTTTACCACCACTGCTGGCCACAATAGGCAAAGACAGGACTGTGTAAAAAATCAAATATCAATAAAAATAACATTGTAAGACACGCCTCAAGGCAGAAGGAATATCAAGCTCCAGAAGTTGGTGGAATTGAAGAACCTGAGGCATAGAGGATGCTGCTGTCAGAAAGGCCCTTTGACTCGGCTTCTGTAGAGTTGGGCAGTGTATTCTGGGAGAAAGGAGAGCTGAGGTCTTACTTATCACCTGCATCGCCTGCCACTGCTTGGTCAGACTGGAAATCTTGTCACTCCCCCAACCCTGGCACCCCCGACCAGAAAGAAAAGGGGAAAAGAGGCTCACTCTGGTTGACTTAATTTCTGAAGAATGCTCTGCTGCTTGTCACCCCCATCTACCTCCTTCCATGTGGTGTACACCCCCCAGTTCTGTTCCTCCAAACCACGGATCACTGGGCACCCAGTTTAATAAACATTCTAATCCATTTTTTACAATAAATATTTTGTGGCATTTATCTGTTATGAACTTTTTAGTTTTCAAAATTTTCTCCCCTCAAACACATGCATATCAAATCCAGAAAATTTTGAAACAAAGTGAAATTCAAAGAATCTGCAATTATGCCAACCCCCAAATGCTAACTGCAATGATTATTTTTACATGTAATTCCAAATTTACAATATTATGAGTAATATTGTGACATCAGTAAGAAGACATTCATTATAATTTATAAAACAGGGGATCATTTATTTTTAGTCTGTTTTATCCACTAAGGATTTTATGAACATCTTTCCTTCTCACATATATTTTAATAACACCCTTTTTCAAGGATAATTTTAGGAGTATACCAGTATATTTTGTGGTTAAATGGCAGTCACATTTTTCACCTTTTTGATATGCATTGTCAGGTTGCCTTGAGAATATTTGTATCAATTTATGTCAAATGGTAATATATGAAAGTGTTCCTTCTTGGACCCCTAGCCAACAACGAGACATAAAAAAATAAAATAAAAATAAAAACATTGCTACTTAGACGGAGGAAAATGGAATTTTTATCGTGATAATTCCCCAACCTAATTACTAATGTTTTAATTTTTTCATTTCTTTGTCTTTTCTATTATTTATATATATTTTCTTAATTGTGATTTGTTACTCATAAATACCCATATTGTTTTGAAAGTATTTCTTACTTGATTTGATACATTCAGTATAATATATGTTAATAAATATTTTAATATATTAAGAATAATAACTCCATCTCTGTCACATACCTATTTTTGGTTAAGATACTCTTTCTTTTAATATTTATATTTTTTTCCTTGTTCAGTATTTTTGTCTTTTTTTCCTGTGAAGTTTATGGCTTCCTAACAGAGACGTCTCCCACTCCCTAATTACTCATATATTGATCTGTATTTTTTCCTGGTATGTTTATGATTTCATTTTTTACATTTAAGTTCTAATGTTTGTCAAATTACTTTTGATGAGAATAAAGAATCCAGTGTACAATTTTGACTGTTTATAAATATCGAGTCTGTTTTATCGTTATGCTAGAGGCCCGATGCACAAAATTCGTGCATGGGTAGGGTCCCTATGCTTGGCTGATGATTGGGGCCAATCTGTGGGGCAAACTGTGGGGCGATTGGAGGGTTGCACTGGCCCACTCTCTGGCCGGTCCCGCCCACCAATCGCCCTGCCGCTGCCTCAGGTAGCCTCCCTCTGTGGGAGGCGATCGGTGAGGTGATCAGGGGGGCTGTGCTGGCCAGCTCGCCTGCCGGCCCCACCCCACATCGATGCGGACTAACCGCCCTCTCCCCCGCTGCCACCGCAGGTCGCCTCCCTCTGTGGGGACTAGTGGAGCGATTGGGGGGCCCCTGCTGGCACCTGTCTTGGCTGACCTGGGGGCAGCTCCTGTGTTGAGCGTCTGCCCCCTGGTGGTCAGGGTGCATCATAGTGACCAGTCATTCCATTGGTCATACAGCAGTTTGGTCAATTTGCATATTAGGCTTTTATTATTTAGGATTCTTTGTTAATGGCACACACTGTAACAGTAAGATAAATTTTCAATATCTAGTAACCCACACTATTTTTTAAAATGCTCTGTTTTTACTTTTCCATATGAAATTTATTTGTTAAAACTTCCGTATCAATTCTAGTGGCACTTTGAATGGAGGTGATATTTTTATAAATTTGAGGACTGTGTCTTTGTAATGTTATTTCTCACTATATTGTAGTTCTGTATATTCAAGTCCTCTTTTCTACCCTTTAGTAAAAATGTTTTTTCCTTCAGTTAATAAATCCTTATGTAATATATTCCTAAGTGTTTATTTGTATATATTTGTCTCATTTAAATTTAAATGGGATGCCACATATATTAAACGATCCAGTGTAATATTAGAAAAATGCTTATTATTGTTATAGTTATTTTATATGTATATTTTTAAATATATTTTTTTTTTGATTTCAGAGAGGAAGGAAGAGGGAGGGAGAGAAAGAAACATCAATGATGAGAGGGAATCATTGATCAGCTGCCTCCTGCATGACCCCTGCTGGGGTTCAAGTCTACAACTCAGGCATATGCCCTTGACCAGAATCAAACCTGTGACCCTTCAGTCTGCAGGTCAACGCTCTATCCACTGAGCCAAGCTGGCTAGGGCTTACTATTGTTATTTTGGTAGACATTTTAAAATTAGGAATAAATGTCGAAATATTCCAAAGGCTTTTTTGTCATCTCTTGGGATTTTTTTCTTTCATGACTTAGTGATATTAGAGATTAAGTTTAAAATACCTCGTATTGACATTTTCACTTTGAAAAATATCTTACTATTGTAATATCCTTGTGTTATTATGGGATGGTTACTGATTTTTATTTAGGATTTTGTATTTTGATTCATGTGAAAAATTCATCTCTAGTTCTGTTTTTCTATTTTTTGGGGGGTTCTAGCTTTGGCATTAATTTATGCTGGATTCTTGCCCAATTTGCAAACCATTTCATCCTTTCCTGTGCTTTAGAAAGTAAGATGTTTGAAAGAATTCACCCATGAGCAGGTTTTGGAATGGTAGTCCTTAGAAAACATTTTAAATGTCCCAATTCCCAATTATTTACTGACAAAATTATAGAATGCCTTGGTTGTACTTAAAAATAATCTCAGAGATGGTGTGGGGCAAGTCTGCAGGAGTGATGTGAAACTTGGAGTATATGGCAGTTGGTTCCTTACTACTTTTTCACTTTTATACATATTTGACACATTCCATAATAAAAAGTATCTACAAATTACATAGCCCGAAAAATGTTTTCAGTGGTTACTGGCTTTCTCAGGTGTTCTAATATCTCTAGTTGTTTGGGTAATTTACATTTTATTAGGAAATCATATGAGACTTTACTATTTTTACATGTGTGGTTTTATCAAGTTTCCTAAGCCTAACTGTCCATTTCCATTTTCTTTCAATTAGATTACAAGTTTGACTCTTTAAAATCATCTCTTTAAGTCAGCAGTTCTCAACCTGTGGATCCCGACCTCTTTGGGGGTCGAATGACCCTTTCAAAGGGGTCGCCTAAGACCATCGGAAACACATATATAATTACATATTGTTTTGTGATTAATCACTATGCTTTACTTATGTTCAATTTGTAACAATGACAATACATCCTGCATATCAGATATTTACATTAGGATTCATAACAGTAGCAAAATTACAGTTATGAAGTAGCAACAAAAATAATTTTATGGTTGGGGTCACCACAACATGAGGAACTGTATTAAAGGGTCGCGGCATTAGGAAGGTTGAGAACCACTGCTCTAAGTTATACCTCCGATCATGTCACCTGTGTGTGTAGAGTTGCTCAGAGTTCTTGGAAACGTGAGCTACATCATACATCAGGAAGCATATTTGGGTGAGGGAACCCAGTGGTTTGGTTAAGATTTCCATCCACATGTGCACTGTTAGAATGCTGAGTTTCCATTGTGGAGTTAGTTTTAGGGTTTTGACAATAGTTCAAAAGAAATATTATAGGCTTTGGGACATTTTTCTAGTTTGCCTCTTGGTTTGTTGGTATTATTTGGATGAAAGAAGGTCTGTTATTAAAGGAAGATGGCCAGAATTCCTAACAATATGTAAAGCTCTTAAGTTGAATGGACTATCTATTCAGTAGTTACTATTTTATAATTCTTCTATGTACATTGGAGGTGAGGGAGGAGAGATGTGTGTGACATTTGCATACTAGATATTTACAGGTGATAGGGAAAATTGCCTAAAAGGGGAACAGTCTTTAAAAATACCAAATTGATTTTAAGCTTTCTTCTAATTTAGTCCCCTGCACATTTGATTCATAGGTACTTAGACAAAATAATTATCGTTTGGCCACTGTAAGGTTCCTTCCTCTTTGCCCTGCAGGCCCCAAAGAGATTCCCAAATAAATTGCATGCAGTGGTTACCACCAGTTATGCTGGCAACTGTCAACATGAAAGAGCCGTCAAAAGATACAGCGGCCTGTCCTGAGACTAGGGCACCGTTTGTGAGGCTCCATGTGGAGGGAAATCAGGCACAAGATGTGGGAACCTCTGGTCTAGTGTGACTGTCTTTACTGTGTGTAAGAGAACAGAGGATGTGGGACACTGTTCAGGAAGCAGAATTCCGATGGACTTACACTGTTCAAAAGCAAGAGAATGAAGTGAGCATTTCTGTGTTTCCAGGACCTACCTCAGTGCATGGGGTATTGGGAGTAAGTAACGGATGTGTTCGGAGTTAGGTCTGATTCGGAATAATGGATGGCAATGTCATACTCCAAGGAAGTTTCTGAGGGCTGACACACTGAGGTTGTGCTTGCAAATAGGAAGTGCAAATTGGAATTAGTTATCCTAGTCCTTCTTAGGGAAGTCCTTTCTCTTGTCAGTCCAGATGAGTAATGCAGAAGCATCCGGATTTGAATTAACTGGATAATTCTTGACTTTGCTCAAGCCTTTAAACTGGTGGGAGCTTTAATGGATATTAATTAGTGTGAAAGCTTTTTATTCTTTGAGGATCTTGTGTGTTTTTTAAAGGGAAATCTGTCTTGATTGACAGATGGATCCCTCTGTTTCATGTTTTATTGTTTTTGAAGAAAGGGGCTTTGATTTCCTGCCATGAAAGGATGTGAGCATGCTGAGTCCTGATTAAACATCAGGGAGAGGTGATGACTCTTTTGTGCAGCTCTCTCCTGAAAGGTGAAGAGGCCAGAATTACAAAGGCTCTGGGAGAAGCGTGTGCTGAAGGACCACGTTCAGCACAGGGAAAATCAGCCATTGCATAAATAGCAGTAAGATTAGGATGTAAATGCAATTTTCTCCCATTTTATGAAAAATCTGTAGAAGAAAGGGTCATCATGATACCTCAAAGGAGAGAATGTCAGGCTAGTTTTACATATCACTGTGGAGTATATATAGTTCTACATGATTGAGAATGTTTTGTGGGTAAAATAGATTTTTATTTAAGGATCCTGCTCATTTTAGCAAATCTAAGGAATTTACATAACATGACAAGTGTATGTATAAATTAAACAGTGCACCTTATTTTGGATTTCCTGTTTGCTTCAAAATCTTTTGTTGTGGCAGTCCTATTTATTAACCCTTCCCCCTAAAATCAATCAGAGTCAAATTCAATTGATAAATAAACCAACAGTGCTGCCTAATGAGCAAGGTTGAGTATCTGAGAGAGTGGGGTCCTGAAGTTAATAGGGCCTCAGGTTTAATCTTCAGGTAGCCGGTGCTGCTGCTGACTGTGCCCTTGGACAAGGTTTTAACTGCTGGAATCTCAGTAAAAGTATAAATGAGGTAAAAATATTTACCTGGCAGAGGGACTGTGAGAACTTAATCAGATAAAGTGCACAGAGGGCCTAATGTGCTTTGGATTTTATAGCACTGCTTGTGGCAACAATATTGTAATGTCAGGACTTAAAAATAAAACTAACCCCAAAGAGATGAAAATCGATGGTTGAATCATTGTTCTTACTCTTATCCAGAGATAAAAATAAGTTACTGGAGAATTTTTGGGTCATTTGCAATTCTTTTTATCAAGTAGAGGAGGAACACGATTATATATTTATTTACTCTGGGCTTGACCCAAAATACACATGCCAGAGCCAATCAAGACGTACTTAGAAGCCGAATGCCAGTTTATCCTTCCTCTCTTTCCTTACCTGTGTTCATGAACTGAATTCTTCATATCCTATTTGCTGTAATTTCCCTTTTTCACATAAAGGAGAATGATCATAGTTTAACTCTCCACTTACTGGAACTTAAAGTTGGGTCACATGTTCTCTTGAAATGAACACACCACTGTTAAGATGACGAATTTCAGTTATTAAAAGTGAGGTTAACTGAATGCTACAAACAAGGTGTATGACTTGTTTTTAATTAATGTGAAATAAAATAATGTAAGTTCATGAACTATATACTTCTTTATTAGTCTTGTTAACGTAAAAAAACCATTGAAACCTGTTAAGAATTTTGTGAGTTTATTTGAGCCAAACTGTCGACATATGCCGGGAAGCAGAACCTCAACGAATTGAGATAGTGCTCCGGAGAATGGCAGGGTTACATCCGTTTTTATACATGAAATTCATTGGTGACACATTTAAGGAGGTGGGATTAAGCGAAGCGGGGGAAACCTCTGTGATAGGATAAAAAGTAAAATGATGGACGCATACTTAGGTGGGTGCAGGAACAATTAACAAGGAATCTGTGGTATCTCTCCTGGGCCCAGCACACCTGGCTGTCCCCCAGGGACTCCATAAAAAGGGAAGTCACAAGTTACCCAGACATCCCAAGGACATGTTATCATAGATGCAAAAAGACAGATAGGCTCAGTTATGGTAAAGGTTGACCTTATTAGTGAAGATATCTGCTTAGGACGTAACTGCCCTCCATAACTGCTTTTAGTTAAGGTTTAATTTCAGACCATCCTTTGTGGTTACCCAGGTATTCAAGTCCGCAAAACTTGCAGGCCTCTCCTGAGCTTGTCAGGTCAGCATGTGGCCTCTTTTCGTCCACAGTCTGTATTTTTTAAAATTAATATACTTTATGTTTTAGAGCAGTTTTAAGTTTATAGAAAAGTGATCAGAAAGAACAGAGTTCCCATAAAATTTTCTTTCATTTCTGCCCTCAGTTTCCCCTAATTAAAGCATTTTATTAATGTGATACATTTGTTATAATTGATGAACTGGTATTGATACATTAACTAACGTTTACAGTTTACATGAGAGCTCACTCTTTGTGTAGTTCAGTTCCCTGGTTTACAGCTGAGGCGTAATGTCACGTATCTGCCACTACAGTATCCCAGAACCATCTCATTTCCCTGTTAGTCCCCCGACCCCACCTTCTCCAGGCCCTGGCGGCCACTGACCTTGTGATTATCTCTGTAGTTTTGTCTTTTCCAGACAGTCTTATAGTTGGAATCATTCTGTACAAAGTCTTTTCAGACTGGCTTCTGTCACTTACAAATTGTTTGTAAGTTTCTTCCATGCCTTTTCAGGGCTTGGTAGCTTACTTGCTAACATGAACAGAATCCCACTGTATGAGTGCATTGCAGTTTCTCTCTGCAGGCATCTTAATTGCTTCCGGGTTTTGGCAACTATGAATACAGCTGCTATAAATATTTATGTGCAGGTTTTTTGTGTGGATAGAAGTTTTCAACTCACTTGGGTAAATACCATGAAGTATGGTTGTTGTATCCTATGGTAAGAGTGTGTTTAGTGCCCTACCTGGTTTGGCTCAGTGGGTAGAGAGCGTCGGCCTGCGGACTGAAGGGTCCCAGGTTCGATTCCGGTCAAGGGCATGTACCTTGGTTGCGGGCACATCCCCAGTAGGAGATGTGCAGGAGGCAGCTGATCGGTGTCTCTCTCTCATCCATGTTTCTAACTCTCTATCCCTCTCCCTTCCTATCGGTAAAAATAAAATCAATAAAATACATTTTTTTTTAAAGTGTGTGTTTACTTTTATAATAAACCTTCAAGCTATCTTCTAAAAGCGGCTGCACCATTTTGCATTCCCACCAGCAGCAAATGAGAGTTCCTGTTGCTCCACTTCCTCACCAGCATTTGGTGTTTTCAGTATTTTGGGATTTCAGACATTTACTTAATTGGTTAATTAATTTTACTGTACAAGTATAGGGTATGTAATTGCCAGATTTCCACTTTGTTTTACTGCTGTACCCCAAGTCCTTAGAGCAGTTAGGGGGGTCTCAATAAATATTTGTGGAAGGGACAAATTAGTGAATCACAACAACAAAAAGTAAACATACTTAGAGATCATTTCAGTAAAGAGAGATGCTGTTGCTAACAGGATCGTTATTTTATTAACAATCACCAATCAATATCATATACATTTATAATAAACTAGAGGCCCAACAGTAGGCCTTCCTTCCCCTGGCTGCCGGCACCGGCTTTCTTCTGACACCCGGGACCCCAGCTTTCCTCTGGCCACTGGCAGGCACTCAAGACCCAGGCTTCCCTCGCAGTCCTGGTTCCATCCAGTCTAATTAGCATATTACACTTTTATTATTATAACTAGAGGCCCGGTGCACAAAAATTTGTGCACTCGGGGGGCAGGGGGGTCCCTCAGCCCGGCCTGTGCTCTCTCCCAGTCTGGGACCCCTCGGGAGATAACGACCTGCTGGCTTAGGCCTGCTCCCGGGGGGCAGAGGGCAGGCCCAATCCTTAGGTGCAGCCCCTGGTCAGGCTCAGAGCAGGGCTGATTGGGGAGTTGGGGCGCTGCCCCCTGTCATGCACACAGCAGGGCAGATCGGGAGGTTGCGATGCCACCCTCAGTCACGCTCAGGATAGGGCCGACTGGGGGGTTGGGGCACCACCCCCTGTCACACTCAAGGCAGTGTCGATGGGGAGGTTGCGGTACCACCACCTGTCATGCACAGAGCAGGGCCAATCAGGGGATTGGGGCACTGCCCCCTGTCACGCACAGAGCAGGGTCGATCAGGGGGTTGGGGCACTGCCCCGTCACACACAGAGCAGGGCCGATCAGGGGGGTGGGGCGCCACCACTGTCACACTCAGGGCAGGGCCGCTGGGGAGGTTATGGCTCTACCCTGTCACACTCAGGGCAGGGCCGATGGGGAGGTTATGGCTCTACTCTGTCACACACAGAGCAGGGCCCGTGGGGTCGAGGGGTTGGGGTGCCGCACCCTGCCATACACAGAGCCGTAGGGCGATCAGGGGGTTGGGAAGCTCCCCCCTATCAGGCACAGAGCAGGGCCGATCAGGGGGTTGGGGCGCCTTCCCTGTCAGGAACAGAGCAAGGTCCATAGGGAGGTTGGGGCCCCGCCCCCTGTCACACACAGGACCGCAGGCGATCAGGCGGTTTGGGCGCTGCCCCATGTCACGCTGATCCCGGTGCCCAGAGGCCTCTCGGCTCCGATTTTTTTTTTTTCTTTTTTTTTATTCTGGGCCAGCTTTAGCTCTGAGGCTCCAGCTCTTAAGCCTCTGTTCCTGAAAGCAGGTATCTGGTTTGTTTCAGTTCTATAATTGAAACTCTGTATCAATTCCAGCTCTGAGATCCCGGCTCGCTGAAAGCAGGTTTCTGGGGTTTTGTTTAGCTTCTTTATGTTACAGTGTTTTTTTTAAACTGCAGGGTCAGAGGCGGCAGGCGGGGAACGTTGGTTTCTTCCGTCACTGAAGCAAGGAAGCCTCATGTTAGTTTCAAGCTGCCTGGCTGCCGGCCGCCATCTTGCCTGGCAGTTAATTTGCATATCTCGCTGGCTACCCAACGGGAAGGGTAGCAGTCATATGCCAATTACCATGTTTCTCTTTTATTAGATAGGATGATAAATTGGTGTTCATATTCAGACTCCTGGTTGTCAACAAGTCAATAAATCTTTGCACCTTGGTTTCAAACAGATTCACATTTAAATCTTTAAAATATTAACCTCATAATAAGCCAAGATGTCTTTATCTTCACTTACCCGCTTTGTAAGACAAATTCTTTGTTAGTTATATTTAAAGGAAACGATTTTATAACTACCATTTAATTGAATCCAGAGCATAACCTTTACTGCTTGCTCACATCACTTGGAGAGCTTTTCACAAAACCCCCCAGTGCCTTTCCTAGCCCCAGGGATTCTGATTTAAATGTTCAACACCCACACCTGCCCTCCCCCGCCTTCCCACATAGCTGTGAGAAGTTCTGTAAATCCCCAGATGCTCCCAATGCAAAGCTAGGGTGAAGACCAACAACATTAGGGTCTTAAAAAACAAACACCTCTTTAATGGTTTCAGTTAAGAGATATTAAAATAAACGATTTGAAAAAATAGTGATATAAAAATGCTAAAGAATTTAATACTGCATTTCAAAGCACAGAAGCTCCCATCTTCTCATTGTTTCTGTAGTCCTCCAAAGATAAAACCATGAAGCAAAATACAGGAAGAGCATGACTGTTTCCCTCCCCTGGTTTCCTCTCTACCTCAGAGCTTGATAAGGGAGCAAAGGACTATGACCTTTGTGGTGAACGGGCATCACCCTTCTGTGAGCAGTGGAGAGGCCTTGTGTAAACTGGGACCCCTTTTATTGGTAGGCAATTTGAAATTAATATTTAAAATTCACATACCCTTTGGTTCAGAACTCCATATCAGAGTATTTACCTGGGAAAATACAGTTTCATTGTGATGTTACATGCAATGGCAAAAATTTATAAATATCCTAATTGTCCACCAAGAGGGGAAGGTTTGAATAGGCATTAGGTGCAATTGTAATGTGGGCCTGTATATTTTAAAATTTAAAATAAGTGTATCTGTATGTACTGAAATGAATTATATCAGTTGTACATTAAGCCACAACAATAAGTTAAAGAACAGTTTTTAACCAATGATGCTATTTTTGTAGAAGTAGACTCACTTTTACCCGCTGTGAAAAAGAAAATTAATTCTCTTTGTGTATGTGTGGTTCTTAATGTTTTAGAAAAGATCTAAGAAGATATCCACGGAGAGGTTAGCAGTAATTACATCTGAAGAATGGGTTTGGGGAATGAGGGGAAATTTTTTTATGTAAACTTTAAAAAAATACTTTTAATCAAGTTTCATTATATTTGGAATTTAAAGACAGGAAAGAAAATGGGACAAGCTTCCAGAACCCTTAAGATTTCCGTTACTTTTTCTTAATTGATATTTCCATCAAGCAGAGTGCATTACGCTGTAATACTCATGGAAAAACTTAGCCAATCATGGCTAACATTCTAATAAATACTTTGTTCTGTGTACAGACACCCTCACTCCCCCATCTGCTTGACAGCTCAACATTTTCTAAATATGCATTACTAATATGAACAAACGTTGGATTCCTCTCAAAGGGACCTTGATTGTGTGCCTAGGAATCGAAACATAATCTTTTGAGAAACATCCATGAAAACTGTAGCACATCCAGTTATGGAATGGTGAGAGGTGGACTTGTAGCTTCCGCAGAATGCTGGGATCGGAGTCTGTTTCCAGAGGCCCCGAGGCCATCTCATAGGGTGTCACAAGGCTCTAGAGCCCAAGCCCCTCTTCATAGGTGGGGCGACCGAGACATGTTCCCTTCCATGGAATCACAAAGCATTCTCCAGTTCCTAGTGAGGCTTCTCTTCCCCAGATTTAGGGAGAAGTTGACCACACTGTATTTTCATGGCTCATCTGTAGCCATGCACAAAGCCAAGTTCAGGAGCTCATTGGAGCCCCAGGCTCCAGAGGCACTCTCACTCCCATGGTACTCTGCTGAATGGTGCTCAACCCCATGCACAGTAGAATCACCTAGGACCGTGGTCGGCAAACTGTGGCTCGCGAGCCACCTGCGGCTCTTTGGCCCCTTGAGTGTGGCTCTTCCTAAGCCTTAGGAGTACCCTAATTAGTTAATAACAATGTACCTACCTATATAGTTTAAGTTGGGCCTCATCCTCCGGAAATTCTGTTTCTTTGTTACTAATGATGTGTCCCCACCCCATAGAAACAGAATTTCCGGAGGATGAGGCCCAGAAATCAGGATTTTAAAAAGATTCCCAGGTGATTCTAATGCGCAGCCAAGGTTGAGATCCACTGACCTAGGATGATTCCCCACAGATTATGGTTGGCTGGCATTGCTCATTTTTAAGAGCCTGACAAGTGATTCCAATCTAGTCAGGGCTGACAGCTTCTGGGTTCCTTTCAGGAGTACTGCGGAAAGTTTAGCTATATGCTAAACATCTGTAAGAGAAGTGTCATTAACCAGGTCACATCTTGAGGTTTTGTTTTTTTTTTCAGGTTAGCCTAAGTACAGGTGAAAGAGACTTCCCCACTCTCCCCCAGAGCGTCCCTATCCCACACCCATAGGTGCAGTACTCCAGGCCTTACTGTTGTTTGGAGTATTGTAGTGTGATTCCATGTGTGTGATCCACCTGGAATGAGCTCACTGTGTAGCCCAGATCATCATTGGCTGTTGTGCTGCTGTAGATAGGACTCCATGGTGCTGTATGGATGGTGAGTGCCCAGGGCGCAGAATAGGGAAGGTATTCTATTTCACCCCAACTGATATGCTGCAGTTAAATTCTGGCGCCAACCACCTAGAGTTAGTGCAGACCACACAAGTTAAAGGGCATCTTTTCCAACAATCCTGCTTTCACTCCAGACCAACTGGGTATATATCCAGGGGTTTCTATAACCACCCCCAGGCTTCATGGTTAACTTGAATGAGTCATAGAACTCAGGAACGTGCTACACTTATGATCACAGTTTTCTTACAAAAGATACAACTCAGGAACAGCTAAGTGAAGAGACATAGAGAGCAAGGACTGTGAAGGTCCCAAACAGCTCCCATGCCTTCTCCTTGCAGAGTCAGGGCTTGCCACCTGCTTGGCACATCAGTGTGCTCACCTACCAGAGAGCGCCAATAAGCTTTGGTGTCAGGAGTTTGTTGTTGTTGTTTCATTACATAGGCCTGATTGATTGCACATTGACCTCATGAATGAACTCAATCTCCAGCCTCATTCCTCTTCCTGGAGATCGGGCTGGTTCAAAGCCTCTAATCACATGTTTGATTTTTCTGTTGATCAGACCCGTCCTGAATCATCTCTTGCCATCTCATTAGTATAAGCTCAGGTGTGATCCAAGGGCCTCAGAGTTAACAAAAACACTCATGTTACTTGGGAAATCCCAAGGATTTAGATTGTCTCTCCTGGGAACCAGGGACAAAGACCAGTGAAATTCTCTATTATACAAGAGTAGGTCTCCCTGAAGCCAGACTGGAAGAGCTGGGTGACTTGGCTTCCCTGTAGCCCCTGGGCTCCTGAACAGTGACTGTCCGGGAGTCCTCCCCTGGCCCACCCATTTTGAGTTGTGGTCCCTATTTCTCCTTGGAAACTTCCAAGGATCAGTGTCTGTCATCTAGGCTCTGCTCTTGTCTCTTCCCTCCATGGAATTCATCCCTGACTGTACCCTCTTTTACATTTTCACCGCCACACCCAATTAATTCCCAACCCCCTAGGAACCTAATGAACTAAACTAAATACAACAAAAACTCCACCCACTTTATTCTGTCCCAGTAGAACTTACGTGCCTATGAAACTTGGAACCGGAGGTAAAGTTTCTGGAGATACCAGTTCCCATTCCTGGAGGGAAGGATGGGCCTAGTCTGCACGGACTTCTAGAAGGCCAGGGAGCTAAAGCTTTTGCATTTCATTCTCAAGAAAGATAAGGAATTAAAAGAGCCTTTACATCTCTCCGTAAAATAATCTGAACTAAAAGAAAAAAAGGAATCTGAACTCCTAGCCATTCGGGAAAAGGCATATAAACTACTACTTGACACAGGTGGAAACAATTTTCAGAATTCTTCAAAAACCATTCGAAATTTACTTTCAAAATCAAGGTTATTTGGCACTATAATTGTATTGAATTTTCTCTAAAGTAATATTTACTTATGTATCATCCCTTTGAAATGTACTGCGAAGATTACACCTTGTACAATCTTGCTGTCTTAACTATTTCACTTACCTTTAGGCAAAAACAGTACAAGAAAGCATTCATCATTTCTCAAAATGGATCACACGATCCACTTTCAGTTGTTTTTCAATGTTGGTTTCAAAAGTGGTGGGTGTTTGATTGTTTCACATACCCATCTACTGGGTCATGGTGTTTCTGATCTTTTATGGTGACTCCCAATATAAAGAACGAGATTTAAGCCTCTAAGAAGGACAGATGGAAACTAGCACAATGCATGTCTGCTGCATGACCCTGACAAGCTTCATACTACAAGGTTTCAGATCCATGACTTTATTTAATCACGTTTAATTCTCAGAGCAGCATTTGAAAGTAGATACTTATGCCCCAGTTTTACAGATCAGAAAATTTAACTTAAGGAGATATTATGTATTTTTTAATGATATAGTTGGTAGACACAGGATCCAATTATTTTGATAATTCAAGCTCCTACAATGCCATAAGGGTAATTGTTTCCAAGGTACTCTATACAACAATTACTTATCGTTACCAGTCAATTCTCAGGTTGTGGATTTGCAAAATGTTGTTGTTATTAATACAGGATCAGAATGTATTCTCAGTAGGTTATTAAAGGTAAGCTAATTATTAGGTTCACTCATTCAGGGCACTTTTACTGACTAGCCTTTATTTGCATACATGAATTGCACTCATTATTTTGTCCATTCAGCAAACACTGAATCAAATCATTCTATGATATTCCATGGTGAATATGGTTAAAAGTAGGTAGTGACAGACTAATTTGACATTTTAAAATCTCCCAAATCATGAAATAAAAAGAGTGATTTCTCCTACAATTAGGTCTTAGAGATTTACAAATAGTATTTGGAATCCTTATTTGAATTGATGTTATTTAACCAGTTTTCCTGACTTATTTTCAGCTTTATGAGCTTTCAAATGTGTATCTGCAGTGATCATGCCAGGCAGATTTCAGATTCGGCAGCTGTAGTGCCTTTGACAGTGCTTACAGCTAATAACCAGGTTCAGTGACAGCGATCCAGTTTCAGCAGGTACTGTAATTGCAGATTATACTCCTCATGGTTTCTTCTTTGTGTGAATAGTAAGCGTATGAAATCTTGAGTCAACATTTCCTGTTCTGTTGCATAAACAGTGCTGAAAGCTTAATGATCAGCTGGAGAAGAGGTGTAATGAATAGTTGCAGCATTGTTCATTAAACCCGCGGAGGTTCTTTCTTCGCCATCATTTCATCTATGCCTGAATCAGCAATTGCCTCCTAAGTCTGTCATTCTGCTTGAGCATCGGACACGCCCCCTGAGATAATTGCCGTGACACACTTACAGCTGCTGTCATACAACAATGGGAACGCCTCTCCTCCTTGAGCTTACGTTATTGGAGAGACGAGACTTTCTGAGGACGGTAAATCTGCAAAAAGTGACTCATCCAATCAAACTGTAATAGACAGATTTTTTTTTTTTTTTTTTATTTTTAGGGAATGCGGCCTTTCTGACAATGAAGCACTGCGTTGCTTTTCTGTAAATTAAGAGGAAATTTTTAATTAAATTGGGGTTGGGATTTGCAGTTTTTTGCTAAATCACTATATTCGTTTTTTGTAATTTTGTTTCCACCCTTATGTTCTTTGTGTTATAAATATTGAAAGATGCTGCTCTCTATTGGATGCATTAAATGGCTAAATTACTGACACGCTAAACGCCGTTATTTGGCGCTGCCTTTAGTAGCCTGTTAGCAGGTTGGGACAGTGTGCTGTTCACATCTCCCCATGCCAAGCTTCAATTAGTTGCTAACACTGTAAGAGGTCTTATTTCAAAAATGGTTTCCAAAAGACTCGAGAAATGAATAGAACTACCTTTCATTTCACCCAAAGTATTGAAACCATGGCTGTTGATTTATGTTATGATATCTTTTATTCACTTATTAAAGCTTTGGAACTTAGTAAAGGAAATGATTCCCAGAAACTACCATTGAAATCTCCACGTGTCCTTTGATTTAAAGTGTAGAGGAAACAAATTTCTACATAAATAGGGAGTTAGCTCTTTTATGTTGTTCTTTAGAAAGCATGGGCTTGTTTGAAAGGGTGTAATCATCTGTAAATGAGTTAGTAGGACAGGGTACTCCCATGCTCCCTTAGGTATTAAGATGTCATTTGGGGGAAAAAGAACTCAGTGTAGTTCTATGTGTTATATGAATAATTGGTGATGAGTAATTTCCTCAGCAACATCAGAAGCCACCACATGATAACTTTTTTAAATTTGCGAAACATCCTATATAATAAAGAGCTAATATGCTAATTAGACTGGATGGCGGAATGACCTTCCAGAACAACCTTCTGGAACGACCTTGGGGAATGACCAGTGGGCGGGACTGCGGGGCCACGAGGCAGCTGGGGCCGCGAGGGCCGAGCCCCTTGTATGAATTTCGTGCATTGGGCCTCTGGTATTTATCATATTAGCACAACAAACTACTTAGCAAAATCTAGGTTTTATTAGCTGAGAACCTTTGAAATTAGGTTATGTTTTGGCGGATTTTAATGTTAAAATTTGTTATAATTGTTGAAGTAGCATATTTGTCATTTATAACCTATTTCAGGAAAACAAAAAGCTTGGTAAAGTCATCCCTTTTCTGTCTTTGTTTTTTTCTTTTCTTTTTTTATAACATTTTTTTTAATGTTTTTATTGATTTCAGGGAAAGGAATGGAGAGGGAGAGGGAGGGGGAGAAACATCAATGATGAGAGAGAATCATAGATTGGCTGCCTCCTGCACAGCCTCTACTGGGGTTTGAGCCTGCAACCCTGGCATGTGCCCTAACCTCTTGGTTCATAGCTTGATGCTCAACCACTGAGCCTTCCCAGGCTGGATAACACCCTTGGCGGAAGGAAGGCTTACCTGCTTAAGAGAGTTGGAATTACTTTAGACATCTTGCTTATTCAGGAAATAAAATTTTATGTAAACTAGATCATTAAATAAAAAGACCTTTTTGGATCAGAGGCATATCATCACATTTATGAAATATTGATTTTCCAAAAATACATGAGACTATAAGCTAAACTCCTAAAAGTCACAAATTCCCAAACTTTTATATAAAACATTATATTATTTTAGCCCCCCCATCTCCATGAACTCCTTATTTTGTTTTCTAACTGCATTTTTCACCCCAGTGGTTAGGTGGTGCTGGAGCAATATCTTGATGGATTGGATGGAGGCAGAAATGGAGTCAGGAAGTTTAGAAATAGGGTGTGTTCAAAAATATACGTAAGCAAGAATGACTGTATACTGTGTGCACAGAAGTGTATAGAATAGAGAATCAGGGCTCACCTGCAATAGGAGACACAAGGGAAACCCTGTGCCCGTTAAGATTTGTGTAAGGAAGCTGACTGGCCTTGTCATTGTGGCTCTGCTCCATAAGTGGTTGGTGACTAGGCTCTCTATTGCTCACCACTTGGCTATAGTCAGGGAATGGCCCTTGTCTTCATGGTGCAAGATGGTGACTAATGCTTTGGCCACTATATCTACTCTAGGCAGCGTGGAGATAGGGTAAAAAAATTGGGCATAAAGCTGGCATGCTTATTATTTTCTTTTTTAATGTGGTAAAATGCATAATATAAAATTTCCATTCTTAATTTAGGTGTAAAGTACAGTAGTATTAACGATATGCACCCTGTTGTGCAAAAGGTCTCTAGAAATTTTATATCTTGCAAAACTGAACAACAAATCTTTTAGAGAACAACTTCCCATGTCCCTCTTCCTCGGCAAAGATATTTTTTTAATTGATTTTTAGAGCGAGAGGAAGGAAGAGGGAGAGGTAGAGAGAGACATCGATGTGAGAGAAACATTGACTGGTTGCCTCCTGCCGCCCCTACTGGGGATGAAGCCTGCAACCTGGGTATGTGCTGTGAACCTTTGGTGCTCAGGATGACACCCACCCCACTGAGCCACACCAGCCAGGCTATTCATTCATCTTTTGATGGGCATTCATCTTGCTTCTGACTTCACTTTTGTGACTGATGCTGCAATGGGTGTGTAAATATCTCTTTGAGATCTGTTTTCAATTATGTCATAGGTGTACCCGAAAGTAAGACTGTAGGGCCTGGCCAGTGTGGGTCAGTGGTTGAATGTCAACCCATGAACCAGGAGGTCATGGTTCAATTACTGGTCAGGGCACATGCTTGGGTTGCAGGCTTGATACCCAGTAGGGGGTATGCAGGAGGCAACAGGTCAATGATTCTCTCGCATCATTGATGTTTCTATCTCTCTTCCCCTCTCCCATCCTCTCTGAAATTAATAAAAACATAATTTTTATTAATGTTATTTGCAAAACATTGTTGGATCATATGATAATTTTTTTAATTTTTGAGGAATCTCAAGTATTTTCCATAGCAGCTGCACCATTCATTTTACATTCTACCAACAATGCACAAGAGTTCCAATTTCTGCACATTCTGTGTGTGTGTGTGTGTGTGTGTTTAATAAAGGCATCATAATGGGTGTGAGTTGACTCATTGTGGTTTTGACTTCCTCTCCTAATAATTCATGATGTTCAGCATCTTTTCATATGCTTGTTGACTGCTTGTATATGTCTTTTGAAAGAATGTTTATTCAAGTCCTTTGCCCATTTTTAAAGTCAGGCTATCTGTTTTTTTCTTGTTAAGCTATAGGAGTTTTTATATAGTCTGGATATTAACCTTTTATCTGATATGTGTCTTGCAAATATCTTCTCCATTATGTAGGTTCCTTTTCACTCTGTTGATTATTTCCGTTGCTGCACAGTTTTAAGTTTGATGCAGTCCTATTGGACAGTTTTGCTTTCATTGCCTGTTGTGCTTTAGCTGTTATTTCCAAGAAATCATTGTCAACTACAATGTTTTCTTGTAGGAGTTTTTTAGTTTCAGGACTTACGTGTAAGTCTTTAATTCATTTTGGGTTAATTTTTATATAGAATATAAAATAAGGGTCCAGCTTCATTCTTTTGCTTGTGGATATCCAATTTACTAACACCATTATCAAAAAGAGACTATCCTTCCTTCATTGAGTGTCCTTAGCACCCTTGTCTAAGATCATTGAACCATATACTCATGAGTTTATTTCTGGGTTTTCTAGTTCCTTCCATTGGTCTAATGTATCTTTCTTTCTGCTAGTACCATAGAGTTTTGCTTATTGTAGCTTTGTACTGTTTGAAAATGAGAACATATGAGACATCTAGCTTCATTTATTTTTCTTAAGATTATTTTGCCTATTCAGGGTACTTTTAGATACCATATAAATTTAGGATACTTTTTTTCTATTTCTGAAAAGAATGCTATTTGGATTTTTTAAAAAAATATATTTTATTGATTTTTTACAGAGAAAAAGGGAGAAGGATAGAGAGTTAGAAACATCGGTCAGCTGCCTCCTGCACACCTCCTACTGGGGATGTGCCCGCAACCAAGGTACATGTTCTTGACTGGAATTGAACCTGGGACCTTTCATTCCACAGGCTAACGCTCTATCCACTGAGCCAAACCAGTTAGGGCAATGCTATTTGGATTTTGACAAGAATTCCATTGAATCTATAGTTTGCTTTGGGTAGTATGGACTTTTTAACATTGTTTTCCAATCCATGAACATGGAATGTCTTTCCATTTATTTATGTCTTCTTTAATTTTTTATTAGTATATTTTTGTTTGCAGTACATAAGTCTTTGCCTTTTTTATTAAGTTTATTCCTAAATATTTTATTATTTTTGATGCTATTGTAAATTGGTTTATTTTTCTTAATTTTCTCTTCAGTTGTTCACTGTTGATGTATACAAATGCAACTAAGTTTTTTGTGCAGTCTGCAGCAGTTATTGCTGCATTCCTTTATTAGTTCTAACAGTTTTTTTTCTGTATGTGGAATCTTCAGGGTTTTCTACATAAAAATTCATTTCTTATGTGATCAGAGATAATTTTGCTTCTTCCTTTCCATTTTGGATGTCTTTGTTTTGCTTTTTTTTTTTTTTAATTGTTCTTGCTAGGACTTCCAGCACTATATTGAATGGTGGTAGCGAGAGTGGACATCCTTGAGTATGATGTATTTTGTGGGCTTTTCATACATGGCCTTTATAATGTTGAAGTGATTATCTTCTCTTCGTAGTTTGCTTATTTTTTTTTTTTATCATGAAAGGGTTTTGAATTTTGTCAAATTATTTTTATGCCTTAATTAAGATAATCATTTGACTTTTGTCCATTTTTCTGTAAATATAGTATATTACATTGACTGGTTTTCACATATTGAACCAACCTTGAATTCCAGACATAAACCGACTTGGTAATGATGTATAATCTTTTTAATGTGTTGTTGAATTCAGTTTGCTAGTACATTTTTGAGGATTTTTGCTTCAATATTCATCAATAATGTTGATTTGTAGTTTTATTTACTTGCAGTGATTTTGTCTAGTTTTGCTCTCAGGTAATGCTGGCCTCAAAAAATGAAGCATTCCCTCTTTAATTTTTTTTTGAAAGTGTTTGATAAGGATTGGTATTTCTTTTTCTCTAAATCAGTGGTTCTCAACCTTCTGGCCCTTTAAATACAGTTCCTCATGTTGTGACCCAATCATAAAATTATTTGCGTTGCTACTTCATAACTGTAATGTTGCTACTGTTATGAATCGTAATGTAAATATCTGATATGCAGAATGGTCTTAGGTGACCCCTGTGAAAGGATCGTTCGACTGCCAAAGGTGTTGCGACCCACAGGTTGAGAATCGCTGTTCTAAATGTTTTTGGATAATTCTC
Organism: Myotis davidii; assembly: GCF_000327345.1. Taxonomy (NCBI): domain Eukaryota; kingdom Metazoa; phylum Chordata; class Mammalia; order Chiroptera; family Vespertilionidae; genus Myotis; species Myotis davidii. The sequence goes on along the minus strand of NW_006284838.1, from coordinate 1,184,403 downwards.
TAGTGAAGCAGTTGGCCCTTGGCTTCTCTTTGTTGGGACATTTTTGATCACTGATTCCGTCTCCTTACTAGTAATTCATCTGTTCACATTTTCTATTTCTTCATGATTTAGTCCACATAGGTGGTATGTTTCTAAGAATTAATCTATTCTTTTTGTAGGTTATCCAACTCGATGTATAATTATTTGTATTAGTATTTTATGAGTCTTTTTATTTATATGGCATCAGTTGTAATATCTCCTCTGTGTTATTTTTTCCTTTTGTTAGCTTTGAGTTTAGTTTGATTCCTTTTATAGTTCTTTGAAATCTAACTTAGGTTGTTGATTTAAAACTTTCTTCGTTTCTAATGTAGGCATTTACTGCTATCAGCTTTTCTCTTAGTATTGTGTTTTTGCATTCCACAGATTTTGATATGTTGTGTATTCATTTTTGTTTGTTCAAGATATTTTCTAATTTCTATTGTGACTTCTTTTTTGACCTATTGTGTGTTCAAGAGTATGTTGTTTAATTTTTACATATTTGTGATTTTTTCAGTTTTCCCTTTGCTATTGATTTTTAGTTTCATTCCATTTTTTAAGAAAAAATACTTGGTATGGTTTCAATCTTTGTAAAGTGCTTAAGCTATTTTATAGTGTATGAGGTTATCTGTCATGGAAAATGGTCCATGTCCCTTTGAGAAGAATGTTTATTCTGTTCTTGTTGGGTGGAATGTTCTATATATTGTGTTAGAGTTAGTTGATCTACAGTGTTCAGTTCAAATTTGCTGTTTCCTTCCTGATCTTCATTTGAGTATTCTTAACTTTTCTTTTAAAGAGAGGTCTGGGAACTTGCTTGCAGTTCACTGGCTTCATGTCATGTGCTTTCTCTGGTTATGCCTTGCTGCAGAGAAGTGTTGAAAAGGTAGTCCAGTTCTGGTTTTCCATGTGTATACTAGCCAGTGAGAGTCACATTACCAAGGTAAAATTGGAGAATAGATATTGGGGGACATACATTAGACTATCTAAAACATTAGGTTAGAATCTAATATTTTAAGGTATTGAATCTATATCCTATCACATCTTAATTCTGAATAAGGTTACTCATTTTATTAATGGGGGAAGCTCTGAAGCCTTCCCATGTGTATCTGTGATATATGAGCTTTTACCTTCTCATTTATGAAGTTACAATAGATATATAACTCTTACCTTATTATGTATTCTCTAAGAAGCACAGGAAAAATAAAATGAAGCTTTAAAAGTTTAAAATGATACTGCAGGGAATTTAAGATGAAAAAGATATACAGTGCTAAATTACTTCCACCCATGTTGCTACAAACCCTATTAACAGTGTGCACAAGAGACAATTCTATTTCTAGATTTTACCACTCCATTTCATATTTTTTACTTGTGACTACCAGAAAATATTAAATAGGAAGATGGTATATTGGGAGACATTATGCACTTGTCATTGAATCTCATCACTGAAAATTGTGCTTATCAATAATTTATCCATTACCTGTACTCGAAAATAGGTAATATTAAAATAAATTTTAGTAACCTAATATTATAGTTTCATGCCTAAATTGAAATTTGCATTTTTGATTTGTGGAGGAGGTAATGATTCTAGCCAACATACATATATAT
>NW_006284838.1:1162684-1182663 GCF_000327345.1 Myotis davidii | reverse complement strand
ATATATTACTTTTTGAAGCAACACTGTGAATGAAAACTCTAAATGTATGAAGTGGTTCTGATCACACCATTGGAGAACTGGAATAAAAAATAAATTGAGTCTGTTATGTCAGGCTATGGGTTATTTTAAAATTAACATATTTATTTATACCAATTCTGTGAAATTGGTATAACTTAAACAAGAGAAAAAAGTGAGCCTTAGAGAGGTTCAACAGTAGACAATGGACCCTGCTTCTCCCACCAGTGTGTTCAGTTTTCTCAGGCTGCACTGCAGTTCTGGGGCATCCTGCAGAGGGCGCTCCAGGGTTAACACAGGAAGTGTTCCTGGAGTTTGAGAAAGGTAAATAGATTTCCTGTGGGCCAGTCTCTGGGATATTCAGCTTCCTTCAACCCCGGAGTTTTGGCTGGATATTTTTATATATAAAGCTTGTACATTAGCTTTTTCCTGGAGGGAAAAAAGTGGTTCTGAACAAACCACCACAGTAAATCATGCTGCTTTTAACCTTCCAACAGAAGACCACATTTCAGAAGCCATTTCATCAAAGCTTAGCTTTTCCTCACCCTTCCCTCTCTGCCACCTCTTTCAGGCCTCAAATATCATGAGTTATTCCTGTACTTTAAAATACATGTTTCACGGAGGAAGATTTATCTTTGCACAAATGAATAATTCAAAGGGTGAAATTATGCCAAGATTAGTTTACAAAGTGAAGGCTTCAGCCCAGGATTGGAATTTCTAGGGCATCAAGGATGTTTGTGCTGTTTCGTCTACACATCAGAAATGTAGTTGGGTTTCTGTGCTTCCTTCTGAACAAAAAGAGGTGCAATGCAGGCACCAGCAAGACAGGCACACTGTACGCTTCAGCTGCTCCCCCTTTTCTGAAAAGGTGTGGAGTCATCAGCTGTTGCTGTGAGGAGGACTTACTACACCAACTCTTTACTTAGGTTTTAAATAAACAAAGTTGCTTCTAAAATAATGCACCTCCTTTATAATATGGTGGAGAAAACAGCTTATCCATGGTTAGTGACGTTTTCTTTGAAATTTCTATTTTTCTATACAGACTTTCAGTGTATCTTGAATTAGGGAGATTTTTAAGTTGTGAAGATCCTCTGGGTTCCCCATCTCTTTGGAGTCAATGCCAAGCCCCTGAGTGTCCTCAACTGAGGACTCAGTTTCAGTCTCTTACTCAGCTTACATGTTGTTAATTCCATAGGGCACCTTATATCCACACCACGTGGAATCTTAACATGACAGCACAGTGAGCCTAGAGGCCTGCAATGGATGTATCCTGACCGCCAATGCATGGTACATTCATTTACCATAGAATTATAAAATATCTATACGAATAAAGGGGTAATATGCTAATATGATAGGGTCGACCGGACATCTTCCAGTCATCCAGTCCTCCTTCTGGACAAAGCCATGGTGGCGGGGGCTGAGGAAGAAGTGGTTAGCGACGATCAGGGTGGCAGGGGAGGGCAGTTAGGGGCGATCAGGCTCTCAGGCAGAGGAGTTAGGGGTGATCAGGCAAGCAGGCACATGAGCGGTTAGGAGCCAGCGGTCCTGGATTGCAAGCGGGATGTCCAACTGCTGGTTTAGGCCCGATGTAGAAGGGATTGGGCCTAAACCGGCAGTCAGACATCCCCTGAGGAGTCCTGGATCAAAGAGGGTTGCAGGCTGGGCGGAGGGACCCCCCCCCCTTGCACAAATTTCATGCACCAGGCCTCTAGTGAGTAATATAAATGATTATGTGCTTAGTCTTTTGAGGATTAATAATTAAAAAAAATCTATGGGAGGTAGGGGGGTAAGAGATCAACCAAAGGACTTGTATGCATGCATATAAGCATAACCAATGGACATAAGACACTGGGGAATAGGGGAGGCTAGGGGACTGTCTAGGGCGGGGAAAAAAATGGACATATATGTAATACCCTTTGTAATAAAAAATAAAATTTAAAAAAAAGAAAAAAAATAAATAGCCTGCTGAATCACAAAAAAAAAAAAAATCTATGAAGATTAGCGTCAGTTACATAAGTTTTTAGAATGTTAACATTGGATTAATCTAATAATGGTTCTCTATTTGCCAGTTTGACTTTTCTGTCTATAACACCTATTTGTATGTGACACCATCTCCCTTATCACCTGGACATATTTCTTACTTCCTACCTGCTATTCCATTGCTCATAGAATTAGTTGCATTAATCTTTTGGTGAGTGTGTGCCCTCCTTTGAAAAGTCTGCCTTCCCACTGATCAGTGCTTCTGGTAAACCTCTCCTGGAATAGCCTGTTTCAGCTTCCCACTAACTGCCCACAAAACAGACTCAGAAAAAGAGGCTGCCTGCCACCTGCTCCCATCACACCAGCAGCCACCTACGGCCTGGCTCTGCGAGGGGATGCAGGTACAGCCAGTCTGCCCGGCTCCAGAACAAGCAGAAGTGACTGAACCTGGGTATGGGCCACAAAGTGAAGGAAACTGTTCCGAGAAAGGAAGACACCATGTTTAGCCACTGTTATAGTTTCCTGCTTGATTCCGAGGCAAAAGGCAGAGCCACCTAGAACACGGAGCCTGTCTCCATTGCAGACACGTTGCTTTACTGTGGTGAGCAGGGCATCCTTCTGCCACTGGTGAGTTTTTTCTTACATTCACTTATGGCTCGCACCTTGCTGCTGAGAGTGGGGTGCCCTGAGGAGGGATGGGAGCGGTGGTCCTTAGAGCATCATGGTGAGGGTTGTCTCCTCCAGTTGGGGCTAAGACAGGAAGAACAAGGGGGCAGGAGTGGGTGTGCTGAGATGGCACGCTCTTGTCCTGAGAGCTGTAGACAGAGGTGAAGGAGAAGTTCTCACCTCAGTCCCGCAGAGCCACAGTGGATGAATGACCGCTCACCAGACACAGTGGAGCATCACCTGTGTTAACTTCCCATCTGAGAAGGAAGTGGTGTCACCTTTGTGAACTTCCTATTTGAGAAGGAGATTTAACAATCACTCAGACGAAAGAAATCAACTGGCCATGCCTACGGGCAAGCAGCAGACAAGACAACACAGTACCGATGACATTCCTTTAGTTTTAAATGTAAAACTAATGCGGTCCACCTGTGCTTTTAAAGGAAGAATATACTTCTGATGCACTGGGGATAAGCTAAAATAAAATCTTAGAAAGCAATTGTATATTTTTAAAAATCACATAATATGATGCAAAGTCTCAAGAAATATACCACCAGATCCTTTTCTTGAATGAAAAAAAGGAAAACTTCATTTGATTTCCAGAAAAAAAAGCAATGAATAAAAATAAAGTGATAAAAATGAAGAAATTTCATGATAAATGGCAGGAAGATATTGTTTGACAACTGTTGAACTTAATGATGGAAATGTGGTTATAAAATATGGTTATGTTTAAAGGTAGTAAGGGTCAGGGAAAGGCAGAAAGCATCGATATTCCTCATCTTTCATGGCAGGGGCCAAAAGATAGAATTTGTGCTGGATTTGCATGGACTGAAAACAAAGGTGATAGTGAATCAGCAGGTCATTGTGAATAATAGATGAATGAAACTTCTACACATTTTGAGCTGTAAGTCACAAATGGAAATTACTCATCCTATTAAAGCTCTCAGTCACATTTTCAAAAATTATAAAAGTGTATTTACTGCAAACACTCTGATCCAAAGGCAAAACCCTTAGTCTGTTGTGATCTGGACCTTTGGGTGTGGCTTCTACCAATCAAAGCCTCACTCACCATTTCCAGCATCAGCTGTGGCTTCATTCAGACTGTGTAATTCAAGAGCCTCTGCTTCTGGGCTCAGGTTCAACCCCCCACTGGGATGATCCGACTCCTCCCCAGGCCACTTACACTCTTCAGGCACATGCTTTTCAAAGAGGCCTCTGTGGCTCACTCCTCAGTGCTCTTTCTCTCCCCAAGTCAACATTGTAGTCATTGAATATCTCACTGCACACTGTCAGATTGGGCCTCATATTGTTTCATGTCCATTTTTTTATATCCATGATTTAACTTTAATTTCTGGAGGGTCTAGATGGCATCATCTCTATACTTTTATTTTTTAAATTTCCAAGCTCTAGCCCAGTGGTTGGTTTAATGATTGAACAAGGGTAAAGGCAGCGAGGCCCTTAAGCCATACCCCTGCTTTTAGCACTTTCGAGTTGCATTTTATCTCATCTCCATGGTCAAAACTGTGATTTTTACCAGAAATGCAATCTGGGAATTGAGCCATTGGTGTTTTATAGGACACATACTATTTTTGCTCTGAAAACAAGACTAATCTTGTACCTCAAAAATCTTTATAGAAGTAGAGTTAAATAAGGCGAGCTTTTACATGGTCGTGCAAAGGAATGGTGTTATGGGTTGATGGGTGTCATACTCAGCCCCAGAATTCTTAAGTTGTTCTAAATTCTGGTATCTGAAAATGTGACCTTATTTTTTGAGGGCATAAGATTTAAATTGCACACTGTGCTTAGTACTGGATGAAATCTCATGCCATCTGACCGGTGGCCTGGAAGATGAATCATCCTCTGTCCAGTGTGTCCACGCTGTAATGCTGTATGTATAGTAACAAAAGCCATTAGCAGAGAGAGAGAGAAACCACATTCACGTAACTTTTACCTCAGTATATTGTTATAGTTTTGTTTTATTAGTTATTATTGTTAGTCTTACTTGGCCTAATATGTAAATTAAACTTTATCATAGGTATGTATCTAAAGAAAAAAACAGCATATATAGGGTCAGTACTATCTGTGGCTTCCAGCTTCCACTGAGGTTCTTGGAACGGATTCCTGCAGACAAGGGAGGATATTCTATAGCTGGAACCATGGGCTTATGCTCATGGACTCACACAGGCCTAACAAGGAGAATGTTCTGTGAATGGATGAGTTCTCCATCAGTGAATGAATCTGCTAAGTACCCTGGCTCTCTCATGCTCAGCACAAGCTTCTTTAGGAACTTGGAATTACACTTGGAAGTGCCTTTTACAGTTCAGAAGTCTGAATTTGAAACCTGGGCTTTGGATGAGGAATGGGCCTTGGTCTCCCTCAGTGTGATCATCTTCCCAAACCTAGCCTCTTATTGCGGGCGTTTTTCAGAGCTGCCTTACCAGGTTGCACAGTCTGCTGAGGACAAGCATCCGTCAGCAGGGCCATGTTCCCTTTGAAACTTGCAGGATAAGGATCCTTTCTTGACTCTTCCAACTTCCAGTAGTTCTGACCTTTCCTGGCTTGTGGCAGCGTGATCTCAGTCTCCGCCTCTGTCTTCTCATAGCATCCGCCCTGTCACTTCACATCCCCTTCCCTCTGTGTGTCTGTCTCTGTGTCCACATTTCCTGCTGTCATAAGGACACCAGTCATCTGGATTGGGGCCCACCTTAACCTCATTAGCTCCCTAAAGACCCTATTTGCAAATAAGGGAACATTCTGTGGTTCTAGGGGTTGAGACTTCCATTTGACTTTTTTGGGAAACACTATTGAACTCATTACATTGACCAAAGAGACTTTCAGGCTGGGTGTCAGGCTGTCTCTTAGCGTACAGGAGTTCTGTGTGTGGCCTCATTGTCCCCTTGGCCTTGACTCCACTGCTCCCAGTGGCGTTCTGAGAGCCTCACTATTCATATGACCATTGTGTTCTCTAATTTATCCCAAGAGCTCATAGCAGACATGTTCTATGAATATGCTATTTTTTTTCTAGTAGATAATGTTTCCAGGTTAGCAGAGCCCAATGTGGCAGTAGAGATAAATTTTCTATCCTGTGCACCTGAACATAAACCTGTCCAATCATGGGCCATGGAAACCATGACTCATGTGATGGAAGTATTGGCTGGAACCAGAGCACTGTTCACCTTAGGGATGGCCTGTGAGGTTGGCAAAGGTGACATCTCAGTGAGAAACTCGGGGATCCCAGATTTCACTATTTTCAAGTTAAATCCCGTATCTGTGTCATGTTTGATAACATTAGGAAATTTACTTAACTTCCCTCTCTAAGTGTTTTCATTTTTAAAATAGCATTGCTAATGCCTCCTTTGCAGAGTAAAGAGTGCTCAACCTGGAGGAAGTGCTCCTGGTGTGAGAGCTGCCGTCCTACTCCCTGATCTTAGTGTCTACATCTCAATCCTCAGACCGAGCTTATGGTAACCTGCTGGCATTATATAAGCCGGGTCCCTTCCCTTCCTCTACATTCCACCAGGTACTTGAAAGTTGCTGATTTTGTATTTTGTTTTTTCTAATCCTCATGAAACTCTCAGATTCCAGGAAAACACCCATATATTTTATAGAAGGAAAGGAAGTTTATAGTTTGTTTTTGAGATCATGCCCTTCTTGCCTGAGCCCAAGGACTTTGTCACTCCTCATCCCTGGAGCCTGTCTCCTTCACACTAGGATAAGGGAGTCTTGTTTGCCATTCAGCCCTTTCTATAGACACAGCCTGCGTTTTGCTAGACTGATGTGCTGCCTGTCTGAGCAGGGTGCACTCTACTGTGGGGAGACCTGGACTTGGGAGGAAAAGGCCTGTGTGTGAATCCTCACACCAGGATTCATTAGGGGAGCAACTTCGCTTTTGTCAACCTCAGCTTTCTCAAAGGAAGAAGTTAGGGGCAGTCTACAAACCACCCTCGCTTTTAACCCCTATTAACGCAGTTTGGGGGTCAGACGCCAATTGCCAATTCAGGGTCCCCAAGACCACCCTTTGGATCTGTAATACACTAGAAGGCCTCTCAGAACTCACCTAGAGCTGCTGTACTCACAGTTACGTTTTCGTCAAGAAAATGGAGAGATTGAGAGTTACCCAAGGGAACAGGTGCATGGGGCCGAGTCTAAGAAAGTCCCCTTATGGAGCTTCCAGCTGGCCCTTCCCAGTGAGTGAAGACAACATTACTTTCCCAGCAGTGGGTGTGACAATGTGCATGACGTGTCACCAGCCAGGGAAGTTCACCTAGCTTTGGGGTCCAGCGATTTATTGGGTTCAATCAGGTAGATTCGGTTCACTGTGTAGGCACCTGAATGCTCACTCTTAGCCAATTTCTAGACTGTCAGTGCGACCCAAGGTCCCCAGGTACACAATGCTCTTATCAGGAATGACATGCTAAGAGCTTAGAGATCATCTCCAGGGAGCCCAGTCCAGAGGCCAGACTTTATTTTGGGCAAGGTTAAACTCTTTACCACATACCCAAGAACAGGGGGTTAATATTCAGGGGCCCTCCTAGTCTTTATCATGTACAGTGGTGTCAAAGGGAACCTAAGCCATGTGCCTAAGCCAGTTTTAGGAACTAGCTTCCCGTTTTAGGAACTAGCAGGCCTGCTCCTTAAGGGCCTTCCTACGAGGCCATGCTGGGCCCTTCGTCATGGCCAGACTGCCTTACTGATATTCTATGTGCAGTCTGTCCAAGGGTTTGGTGCTGATTCAGAAGGGAAGTTAAGTCTGTTAATTGTATTGAAATAATTTTCTGCAGTTGGTGCTTAAGGTTTTGAGCAGGGACGATATGTGAAGAATATGTGTTAAGAAGCTTTTAGAATCTTCACTTTGGGGCCTGGAGAAATTGGTATTTATTAAATGCCAGTTACCTATGTCCCAGGGGGCCAGAAGGATGAATTAATGGCCTCTTTTATTTATGGAGATATTCAGAAACATTAAAGTCTTTGGTCCTCATGTGAGAAAAACTCCCAGGGAAATTGAAAGCATTACCGTGGAAAGTCCTGCTACCATATTTTCTGTGAGCTCTGGAGTTAATTGCTCTGCCTTTGTCAGACAGATTTTTCTGATTCAAATCAAACCCCAGCAAACACAGGGAAACCTTGAAGGCCACATCACTGCTCTCTTAATTTCCCCAGGGGCTCAGAAATTAAGCAGAATCCCTCACTCTTCAGGCATGTGTGGTTTTCAAAGAGGTTCTGACATGCCAAGTTCATAGATGCTACTGGGAACCCTTCAAGGGATTAATATTCCTAATGTTCTTGCCTAGTTGGGCCCCACCCTCTTTATTCAATGAGATTTGGCTTTCTTCTTTTATCGTTCCATCCTCACCACAGTCACATTCCTAGCTAACATTCAGCGCGTAGGTTAGAAAAGCTGGTTTTAGTTCAGTCCAACCCAGACTAAGGGGAGATAGCGGGCATGAGAAAGAATGAGAGCTACCACCAGGAGGAACACCTACTGTGAGTTGGCGCCCATGAGGCTTTTTACCTCTTGTGCTGTGTCATCTGAGTCTCCACTTACAGAGGAGGAGGTCAGGGTCAGGCAGGTCAAGGTTCAGTGGGAGAGAAGTGACTTGGGCCTGTGTTCTTTCCACTCCTTCTTGCTGCAGAAGCTGGTCCAGCTGCTGTCTCTGCTGATGTGTGGGCGGGTCAGAGCTCCCAGCAGGGAGGCACCCATCCTTCTACGGGAGGAGCTGCTCCCTTCAGCTGGGCTTAGTGCGCTTATGGAAATCATCGGTTTTATCTGAACAGTATTTCATTTTATTCAGTAGCATGCCCATGGTGAAGGGAGGGACGAGGCCATTATTAAATTCTCCTCTTTGCTGTCTTCCAGCACAAGTAATTTAATGAAAGGCTTCATAGAAAGGATGATTCACTCAGAAAGCAGTATTTGCTTGTTGCTAACATATCTCTGGTTTGTGTGTGCTTTTACTTGTATTTATATGCTCAGTACATTTAACGATACAGCAATAACCTTCGTATTTGAACATTTTTAAATCATGATTTTGCCTTTGAGTAAAAAAAAAAAAAGAACTAAATTTAAAAATACTGTAAAATGCTTGCTACTACTAATTAGGAAGTGCCCCAATCAGTTGAGGATCTGAAATTGATCATTGGAAGGTTGTAGGTCAGACTCTCAGTGGACATGACCGGTTCTTATGCAGCCAGTCATGTGGCTACTGAACTTTCCCCTTCTGTCAGTGTTTTGCTCTTCCTAAGGAGGAGATTGTGTGACAATTCAGGTGAGCACGGACTGGGAAGGGCTGGGGAGTCCCTCCTCTCTCAGAAGCCTTCTTCTCAGGCAGGACTGGGAGACGCTCGGGGGTCCAGCAGCTGTTGTCCTCGCTCTCCCTGTGAACTACCTGGGTTGCAGTCATCCATCTCCCGGCCCCGGACTTGAACCAGGAAAACAGAAACACATCAGATGTGTATCAGGAATGAAATCCCTCTTGCTTAGTGAGAGTTTACAATAAGCTTTGCAATTAGCGTTGCACATCCTGGAAGCCAGAACTGCTGGGCTGCTGTGCACACGGGGGCTCTCAGACCCAGTGCATTCAACACCCCACACAGGCCCACAGAATTCAGCTGCTCCTGGAATAAATGGATTTGAATTATTTCACTCAGTCGTAAATGGCTCATGGAGGAGCCCCAGCCTTTTGGACCACAAGCATAAAATGGATTCGTTTCACTCTACCTCTAACACCTCACCTCCCTGAAATTGGGCAGTGAGCTTCTGTGGCATCTCAGACAGATTTCCGAGCTGTATTTACATTTGATTATTGAGAGAGCCATGCTAGTGATTATGTCCAAGTCCTGCCCATTAACACTTAAAGCCAGAGTTCAACAGTGCCTCCTCCTCTTAGCTGCCTGATAGTGTGGTGATAGCTCTTAGAGACTTAGAGTATTGGAGCTCTGTATGTGTATGGGGGAGCACAGAGAGGCACCCACAGAGATCAGGAGAGAAGGGACCCCCCTTTTTGTTGGCCTGTGGACAGAGTCAGGTGGAGGTAGAAGAAGGCAGGCATCTCCTTTGGTGACTGCTCATGCGAGGATTGTTTCAGATCCCTGAGGATCTAAATGGTGGACTCACACCCCAGTTGGTCCCACTGACAAGTGGCTCAGTCCTGAGGCGGGAACTGGCCTCTGGACAATGGGCTTTGCTGGCGGGTGGCCAGCCTGGCGTTTCTCTGATCTGCTGGCCTCTGGGTCCACTGGCAGCAGCCGCCCAGCAAGTAGGCCGCCTGCCCTCCACGGCCTGGATCCCGGGCCCTGCTGTGGGATTTGTGGATTCACATTTATGTTCCTTTCTCCTCGCAGCTGCATGCCAGGCCATCTCTCTCCAGCACTCCTCCTTCCACTCCAGGAGCAATGGGAAAGCCTGCCAGCCTGTGGCTGAGGGTGTCCACAGCAGAACTAGCAGTTGGTCTCTGCTCTTGACCCTCCCCAACGTGACGAGGCACCCCATGCCTTCCCTTGGGATAAGAACTTTAGGGGAGAGCTATGCCTCCCAGAGGTCCTTGCTGTTTCTTTCTTGGTCCTTCTTCAGGATTTACAAAGGCTGTTGCCTTGGAGGGAAGGAAGCCTCACACCCACTGGGGAATCTCAAGACCTGGTTCTCCTCGGAGCTCTCTCTGTCTTTCCCATAATTGCTACCAATTCAGTCATTGCCAGGGGCCTGAGGAGACCTTCGCCTGCCCCGTCCACCCCATGCTGAACCTCTTGTGAATCACCAAGTCCGTCTCTTTTTTCTCTGCTGGTTTGAAACCTGAGAAAATAGGAGGATTGATAACATATCAAGTTACAGAACATTTCAGTAGTCAGTGCCTTCAGATCCACTGCCTTGCTTCCCGGAATATGAGTCATTGCCTTTCGATATTCTGACACAGCTTATAACAAACATAAAATGGCTCCGCTTCATTCCGCTCTGTGGCTGTGAGGATCTGAGAATGAAACAGCACCAGAGCTTTCTACTGACTTACAATCTTCACTTTCAAATTTCTTCGATTTCTCAAAAATGAAAGCAGAATGTTTCTCATTCTGTCTTCCTTAATGATGGCTTATGTTGTCTAAGCAGGAAGAGACTGACTCATTAAAACCTTAACATTTTTGATAAAACTATGAAGGGCCTTTCAACTTTTTAATCTGACTATTTAGGAAATCATATATTGAGTTAGACTTGGAATTAGAGAATGAGCATTGTTCTTTGCTGTGTTTTCAGATCAACCTGAAAGTTATAAAATACTAAATCCATATAATTCCTTGCTCTTTGCATCTTATAAAATAATTAGGCAGGTATAGAAGTGTCGAGTCATTCCTGTCTATTTAAATATATTTAAAAAAATATGTACAGGGCACACTTTGGATACATAGCCAGAGTGGAAGGAGGGGGCTGTGCGGAGCTGACGTGGGCGCAGAGGTAATTTAGGAAGCAGCGCTGTTACGGATGGGAGTTGTTTGCTGCTAATGCCTGACTCTTTCTGTGCTGGGGCTGACAGACGTTTTCCTTTTGTTTATTATCTCGAGCCTTTTGAATGCCAGCAGGCATGCCACTTCTGAAAATTTATACTTTGTGGTTAATGTCCTGTTTCTTTTTGTCTTATGGAATTTAAGTGTTTTCTTGCTTTGATTATATGCACGCAATAGATGCTTGTAAGAATCACCCTCCAGTGATTCAACCATTAGATTAACACACCCATTTGCGGAGCAGACTCCCTGGATTCTTTCAGAACAAAGAAGAAATCACGAGCAAACAAGCTGAGCTCAAGCACTTTCTCTCTTCCTCTGAACCCATCAATTTCCGCTGTGTCTGGGGATCAGCTCCAGATCATTCTCCTTGCAAAACACTACCTTGTGCAGAGGGTGAAAAATGAGGAGATCTGCATTCACAAAAGGAGGAGCGTAAGTAGGGTGCTCTAAAAAGGGTTACGGACATTTGTTCTAGGCTGTGTTAAAATCAGCTCGCACGCAGACATCCAGGGAAGCAGGGGAGAGAGACCATTTCCAAGGCAGGCGTGGGCCACTGTGCCCCACAGTATCAAACCTTCCACTGCCGTGCTAGCACCAGCAACAGTTCCTGAAAGTGCTAATATAGTGTCCACCCAGGATATGCTCTATCTAAATTCACATATTATTTATGGAGGGGTTTAGATTCCTGAGCTAGTATAGGTTGTCCTCATGAAAAAGTATAACTAAAATCTGTATTAGCACTCTCCAGAGAAACAAAACCAATAGCATATCTATCTTCCTCCCTCCCTCCCTCATCTTTTCCTTCCTTCCTCCCTTCCTCCCTCCCTTCCTTCCTTCCTTCCTTCCTTCCTTCCTTCCTTCCTTTCCCTCCCTCTCTCCCTTTCTCTCTCCCCTTCCTCCCCTCCCTCCCTTCCCCTCCTTCCCTTATTTTATCTCTCTAAAATCAATAATGTGTGTGTGTGTATGTGTATGACCATCTAAATTATCCTTCCCAAAGCCCTTATCTCTTTCTTTCTTTCTTTCTTTCTTTCTTTCTTTCTTTCTTTCTTTCTTTCTTTCTTTCTTTCTTTCTTTCTTTCTTTTTTTCTCTATCTATCATCTATCTATCTATCTATCTATCTATCTATCTATCTATCTATCATTGGAAGGGGTTGACTAATTATAAGAAATTGACTCACACGGTTATGGAGTTTGGAGAGTCCAGAATCCACAGAGCCGATGTCCCAGGTTAAGTTCGAAAGCCAGAAGCTGCTGTGGAGACAGGAAGAGCATAGGTCCCAGCGAGGGGCCTGTCGGGCAGGAAGAGCCAGCGTTCTCTGTGGGGAGCTGAGTCCTGGACCACATCCATGGAAACACTAGTGCCATTCATTTTATTCCTGAGTTTCGTTGTCTTGTGAATGAGCTGGATTAGGTGGTAAGAATTCAATACAGATCCTTTAGGTCTTGACTTCTGGCAAAATTGGCTTAAATTCTTTGCCTGGGTTTCAATGCCAGTATCTTATCCTTTAAGTATATTTAAGTATCTACTGAGTACCTGAAGAGTAGGCTGAAGCCTCAAAATCCCAGTAAAATAAAAGTGGACATTTGCAGGACTTGAGTGCACCTGAGCTCAGCACCGAGTTCCCCTCTTCCTCAGCTACACCTACCTCTGGGCGGTCTCATGAGATTAATGTTTTCAGTATCGTCTTCATGCTGTTAATTCCAAAATATGTTTCTCTGGCTCTCATTTCTCCAATGAACTCCAGACTCATTTAACCAACTGTTCATTGGTATCTCCAATTAGGTCTCTAATGGGCACGTTGAACTTTATCCAGAACAGAATTTTGAATCCTTTGCCCAGAAAAATCTGATCATCACCCAGTCCTTCCATCTTAATTAATGACTCTAGCCTGCTGCTTAGATGTGGCAGATTGTATTTCTGTAAGTGACCACAACAAAGATCTTGCATTCCACATGCTTGTCTTACAGTGTGACATTTGCTCTCCTTCCAAGAGATGTGGGGTCTGCATTCTCTCTGCTTAAAGTTGGTGGAGGCTTGCGACTGTCCCCGCAAATAAAGTACAACTGGACATGCCATTTGGTGACTTCCAAGGCTAGCACCAAAGGCCACACAGTGTCCGTCTGGCTCTCTTTCTTTGGGGATGCTTGCTCTGAAGCAAGCCAGCCACCATGCTGTGAGGGCGTCCAAAGTAGTCCACAGCGGGGGCCATACAGAGAGGCTGGCCTAGAGAGGCAGTGAGGTCCCAACTCAAGCTAGCATCAACAGTCACAGGTGTGAATGAATGAGACTTCAGGTCCTTCCCACCCCACCTTTTGAGTCATGCAGCTGAGGTACTTTGGGTAATTTGTTATGCAGCCAGAGTAACTGGGCCATTGCAAAAATTACATTAGCTATCCTGATTTCTCTCCTTCACTCACCACTTCCATCTGTACACTAACATCAGTACACTAACTCTACTTTCAAAATACAGCCCGGATGTTGGCCACTTCTGAACTCCCCCGACTGGTCCTGAACACCATCATCTCTTGGCTTATTTATTGCAGAAACTTTAGTAGTTTCTCTGCTCTTGCCCTAGTGTAGATTACATCCTCCAGGCAGAGCCAGATTGAACTCTTAGAAACCCGAATGAGATTATGTTGTGTCTGTGTTTTGCTTAATACCTCTCATACCTTCCTGACCACAATGGCCTCTTACTGTTCCTTAAAACATCCATTTCTGAGCAAGAGATAAGTAACAGCAGAGGGCACACCTGTCCTTCCATAACTGTAGGCTTGCACCTGGGTCTTCAGTGTCTGGCTTGCTTTGTGCCCATGAGATAAATTTTCCCCAATGACATGGTAGCTCCTGGGTGGTATTACTGGGAAGCAGCTGTGCTGTGTTCACTATCTGGACATGAAGCACTTTATAGCCCTAGGTGGTGGCGAAGCTGCAAGGTTGAAAGGGCCTGGGTTACTGATCACCACATGGAGGAAGCTGTCCACCAACCAGGAGCACCTGCATTCGCCTGTTGATGTGAGTGAAACTTACTAAGTGACTGAAGTTTTGGGGTGTATTCATGATAACAGCTGTTATTTCTGTACCCAACACAGTGTTATTGCTCCTTCAAAGCCTTTATACATGCTATTCTTTCTGCCTGGAGGACTCTTCCTTCCCTTAACATCATTCAGGACCCTGTTCCATTTGAAACAGTCATTTCTTCCACTTCCCCCACTGCCCCCCCAAACCCACTTTGTTTACATTATAGGACTTATTACTATATGAAATATTATTTATGTATTTTGTTTGACTTTTGCCACTACTAGAATGTGGGCTTTACAATAAAAAGGACCTTGTCTGTCTTTGCTGCTTTATCCCCAGTTTCTACACAGTATCTGGCATGTCGTTCCACAAATCCCTACAAGAATGAATAGGTGGGAGGAAGTGATATAAGGTAGATTAGGAACAGGAGTGAAATGTTGGGAATTACAGTCTTTAGTAATGAGCATCACTCAGTAAATCATTCAACTTCTTTGTGCCTTAAGTCCCACAACTGTCAAATGTGGATAATACCATCTACTTCAAGGGGTGGTCGTGATGACTAAACAAAGTATGTGTATGAAATGCTAAGCCGTTGACAGCGTTCTGAATAATATGTGTTCTCTTTTCTCTAAGTTGGTCTTATTTCATGAAAGGTTGAGGGGCAAATAATTGTTAACTTCATTCAGGTATAGAAGAGTCGGGGCATTTCTATTTATTTAAATACATTTTTAATATGTATTTTTCTTATATAAATAATTGAAGGCACTGACATATTTGCCATGAGTCTCACTGGGAGGTCTTTGTGGGTTGGAGTAGTCAATCACTGAGAGCTTTTATGTGTTTATAACAGAGTCTGTTCCTTAGATACTCTGACACACACTTAAACCCCTGAGATCTGAAGCCTTAGCTAAAAAGCCATCACACCCTCCCTAGATACATGTTAGATGGGCCATATATAATTCTGATGGTGCTGTGCAAGTTGTCCCCTTTTTATTTCTGAGTGGATCATGAGTTCACAGTTTTGGGGAAAGGAGGTATGTATATGATAAATCTTTGTTTATTCATGTCTCGAAGAAGCAAATAGTGTTTTTTTGCAGAGTGGCCAATTCAGGAAATCCATGTTTATAAGCCATTGGTATTTTGTTTTCTACTTTTAAAAAATGACTAAAACATGAATTTCCTTGTAAGACTACAAAATGGTCAGCAAACATGACATTGTTCCTTCACCTCTTCCATTTCCTGTTCCAGGCAAAGTTGCAACTGCTCAGCAATTTAGTGGGTGAATATCCAAAGGAGGTGATATCAGCCCCAAGGGCCAGTACATTTTCAGGAGGAGTGAAAGTATTTTACTCATTTTATTTATAAAGTATCTATAATAATAAAAGCATAATATGCTAATTAGACTGGACAGCTGAATGACCTTCCGGACATCCTTCCGGACGACCTTTTGGATGAAACCGGGGCTGCTGCAAGGGCCTCTAATCCTATATAATAAAAACCTAATATGCTAAGTGTCCGATCATCTGGTTAGTCATTCAACCAAAGCTTAATATGCTAATGATATGTTAAGGCTGATTAACCATTCGCTATGATGTACACTGACCACCAAGGGACAGAGAGTCGACTGGTCGACCTGCCGCTGTGATGTGCACTGACCACCAGGGGTCAGACAGTAGACTAGTCACTATGACTTGCACTGACCACCAGGGGGCAGATGCTCTGATTGGTAGGTTAGTTTGCTGCTGGGGTCCGGCCTATTGGGACTGAGCAAGATGGGCCAGATATGCCCAGGAGCCCTCCTGTGGTCCCTCCCAAGCAGGCCAACCTCCTGCATCCCTCCCCAGCCCCGATAGTGCACCTGTGGGGGCCCTTGGCCTGGCCTGCGCCCTTTCACAATCCAGGACCCCTCGGGGGATGTCAGAGAGCTGGTTTTAGCCTGCTTCTGCACTCCAGGCTGAGGCACCCCACTGGTGCACGAATTTGTGCACTGGGGATAGTACATAAACAGATATACAACATCTGAAATAATAAAATTTTCTGGGGGCGAGATTTTAATGGGAAGGATAAGGTAATAAATATCAAAAAAGAATTGAATCTTTTGAAGTGGGATAATGAAAAAAATGGCTCAGAAACCAGGTTGTTAATCTTTTTTCCTCAAGTGCCCCTTCATGTTTTATACACAATATATATGTATAAATATTTTTGGTGCTAACCTTTATAATCATTAAAGAAATAATACTGAATATATTTTATGCAACTTTGTTTTCTATTTGATTTTATGTAGGTCTATCCTACATTGTCGATAGCTTTTTGCATTCTGTAAAGTGGATGGCCCATAATTTAGGCACTGCCCTGGTCATGGACATCTATATATATAAAACCCTAAGTGACTGGTCGACCACTTGACTGGTCAACCATTTGACCGGTCACTATGATGGGGGCAGACACTCAACACAGGAGCAGCTCCCTGGTGGTCACTGCGCTCCCACAGTGGGTGTGCCACTCAGCTGACTGACCTCTCCCGCCTCCGTGGCAGTGCTACTGAGTGGCAGTGCTACCGAGTGGCGGCAGCAGGCACAGCGGGGTCGGGATGAGCAGTCACCCCACAGATGGGCCCTGATCACCAGCCAGGCCTAGGGACCTTACCTGTGCATGAATTTCATGCACTGGGCCTCTAGTATGTATCTCTATATATCTATATATCTATATATCTATATCTATATCTATCTATCTATCTATCTATCTGTCTATCTATCTATTTATCTACACGTGCACGCGCGCACACACACACACACACACACACACCTCAGAGAGAAATGGGGAGGGAGAGAGACATCAACAATGAAAGAGACTCATTGATTAGCTGCTTTCTGCATGCCCCCTACTGGGGATCGAGTCAGAAACCTGGGCATGTGCCCTGACTGGGAATCTAACCGTAACCTCCTGGTTCATAGGTCGATGCACAACCACTGAGCCATACCCGCAGGGCTCAGTCTTTTCAATTATACCTTACAGTTTCTGTCTTTCTTAGAAAGGCCCTCCCAATCCATATTATAAATAGTTTCCACTGCTTTATTCTGATAATTTTAGAATATTACCTTTTATGTTTACATGTATCTGTGTGTAGGTGTGTGTATAGTGTAAAGAATAGGTCCAATTTTATTCATTTTTTCTTAGTCAGTGCCTCATTTCCTTGTCACTACTTGTTGCATACTCCTTCACTTTTTTATTGGTTTAGAATTTAAACTTTCCTACTCTAAATCAGTTTATATGCAGGGGTTAGTTTTGAGATTATCAAGCTGGTTCCATTCACATCTCTACAATTTATTGTGCCCATATTACCCTTTATAAATTAACTTCTTTGTGTGCTTTGTGATATGGTTGGAGCACATTTCCTATAAAAAATCCCTGACCACCTTTTTTATGTACAATTTTTCTTACTATGATGCATTTTAATTCAAAATGAATGTAGTTTATTGAGTTCTGGGGTTGGACGAGTAGGGAGAGCTGTGGGTAGTCTTACTTAAAACATTATTTATGTATCTGTATAACTGACTGAAACAAATTCTCATGCATATTTCTTTAGCCATTAAGCATATTCATAACTAAGCTGTTTAAAGAAATAACAACTTGAAGGCAAATTTCTTACCTTTCAACCCTCACATTTATGTGGCTCGTTATAATTTACAATGTTTGTTGGAATTTTCTGATTTCTTCCTCGAAAAAGTCACCTAAAATATTGCCATCTTAGTGTGTATCTTCAGAACTGAAAACTGAGACAGCCTGGCCGGCGTGGCTCAGTGGTTGAGTGGAGACCTGTGATGCAGGGTGTCCTGGTTTGATCCAGGATTGTCCCGGGGATGCACATGCCCAGGTTGCGGCTCCATCCCCAGCAGCAGGTGTGCTTGAGGCAGCAGGTCGATAACTCTCTCTCATCACTGATGACTCAGTCTCTCTCTCCCCCTCTCTCTTCCTCTCTGAAATCAATAAAAGTATATTAAAAACAAATAAACTGAAAAATGAAAGAATCGACTTGAGGTCACCCAGCAGGGTAGGAGCAGCAGTGGGAGCAGGAGTCTGTTCCATTCGGCGCTGCGAACTCTGGTAATAAGATAAACTTGGCTTTGAGGACTGGCCTCCCTTTGCCCTAGATGCTGGATCTCTGCTTGCACAAAGCAGGGCAGCAAAGGTAACCCCGATTTCAGACTTGATGAGGTGCAACACCTCCTGTCTCAAGGTAGCAACGCCTTCTGGAGTCCCTGGTTTGCAGGCGGAACTTCGCCATTGGACTCAGCCCCAGAGTCGCCCAGAGGTTGGCCTTGGTCTCATCCTTCTGCTGTGGGACCACAGCTTGGCCTTCAGAACTCGGCCTGGGACTCCTGGCAACGCTAGCTGGGCAGGAGGAACTCACCACCGTCCTCCCAAACTAACACTACTGTCTCGCTCACTGGATTGTAATTTCAGCTCCTTAAACTCTTTTCAGAACTGGAATGAAACAGGCCTGGCTTGAGATAGGAAATGTGGTGACAAATTATCCATGTATGAATAAACAAGTATAATGTACATACACAGCAGGACTCCTGATGAATTACTATTTCTTTAAGTCTTCCCTGTGTATTTCATACAATAAACACTAAAATCTGCTATGCTGATTTGTGGATAGTTTCAGGATTTGCAGTAACTATTTCTGGGCACCCCAGTCTCCAGTATTGCATTACAAACTGCCTGAGGACTGGGCAGCTTCCTTACTTCCTAAGATACTACCCCTGGGCTTCAGCGTGGAATATTTGTTGGTGAATAAATGAATGCGTGGATGGGTGAATGGATACTGCTTTATACTTTGCACTTATATCTCAGTTTTCTTTAGTCTTTATATTGGGGCAGTTACTCTATGTTTGTAAGGTCTGAGATGAAATTGGACATAATTCAGCACACTTTGTATTTATTAGGTATTAGCTGATCATTTTCGCTCCTGTTGGCCTACAATGGTTTTGTTCTGTGTGAACCTGTCCCGAGAGGAGCCCTGTCTTCTCAGAGAGCAGGGACAAAGCTTGTTTTACCTTTTCCCCAAGTTCCTGCTCAGAGAAGGTCATTGTCAGACGGGAAAGGCAGCGTGGTCTGCAGGACTCCTCAAAGTGGAGTCAGAAAGTTGCCTGGAGGTTTGTTAGAAGTGCATCCAAGCCTCTGGGGAAAGGTCTAATAGTGTTTCCAACATTCTAATGGGGCTGAACTTTGCGAACCTGCGCTTTAATGGAAAAGGGAGACGGGTGTGAATCCACAGCCCCTGAAGCAAATGTGTTAATTGAAGGACTTCAGCCAGGTTACAAAATTTGAGCCTTGTTTTCTTCATCTATAAATTGTGGCGCTTGATACTACTCCCCCCCCCAACCCCCCAGCTTTACAATTGACATATAATGTTGTGTACATTTCAAGTGTACACGTATTGATTTGATACACGTATATTCTGCACAGTGATGACCACTATAGTTTTAGCTAACACCTCCATCACAACACATAATTACCATTTCTTTTTTGTGGTGAGAACATTTACGATCTGCTCTCTTAGCAACTTTCAAGTGTATATACAGTCTTCTTAATCATAATCACTGCATTGCACATTAGATCCCCCAAACTAATTTGTCTTATAATTGGAAGTTTGTACCCTTTGGTTAATATCTTCCCCTTTCCCCAACCCTCAGGCCTTGGTAACCACTACTTTCTGTTTCTATGAGTTTGACTTTTCAAAGTTCCACCTATAAATGGTATCATGGTGTTCAGTCCCTTGAGTTGTTAAATAAACTGGAAAAAGTCA
>NW_006284838.1:1155960-1162587 GCF_000327345.1 Myotis davidii | reverse complement strand
ATTATGTTCAATTTGTAACAATGAAAATACATCCTGCATAATCAGATATTTACATTACGATTCATAACAGTAGCAAAATTACAGTTATGAAGTAGCAACGAAAATAATTTTAGGTCACCACAACATGAGGTGTCGCGGCATTAGGAAGGTTGAGAACCACTGCTCTAGATAGTGCCTGGTACAGGCCATGTGAATCAAGTCTGCTTTGGTTATCTATTGCTGAACACAATTTGCCCCAATACTTAGTAGTTAAAACAACCGTTTCATTTTGCTCGTGGGTTTGCAGATAAGAAATTCAGGAACAGCTCGGCTAGGCATTTAGTCTCTGATCCTGGGGCCTCAGTTAGCCTCACACGTGTGCACTCTCGTGCTGGTCTCATGCTCTGCATGGAGTCTCCCTGCTGGAGCTTGTCTGCGGCTTGAGATTCCCATGCCAGGTGGTCTTAGGACAGGTGTACTTTTTGCTCAGTGATTAGCTTTCAAGAAGTAGAAAGTGGAAGCTACTAGGCCAGTTAACACCTTTGTTCAAAACTAGCACAAAGTCGGCTATATGCAGAGGTTTCATATCTTTATTGTTGTTAAAGAGACATCATAGTGAGCATTGGACAATATGTACAAACTAGAGGCCTGGTGCACAAAATTCATACACTTGAGTGTGTGTGTGTGGGGGTGTCCCTCAGCCCGGCCTGCACTCTCTCGCAGTCCAGGAGCCCTCGGGAGATGTCCAAAAGTCAGACATCCTTAGCGCTGCCTTGGAGGTGGGAGCGCTCACCAGCTTGAGCCTGGCTCAGGGCTTCTGGCTGAGCAGCGCTACCCCTGTGGGAGTGCACTGATCACCAGGTGGCAGCTCCTGCGTTGAGTGTCTGCCCCTGGTGGTCAGTGCACATCATAGTGATCGGTTTTCCGCTGCTCGGTCAATTTGCATATTAGCCTTTTATTATATAGGTTATTGAAATGTTATGTTGTACACCTGAAACTAATATAATGTGGTATGCAATTATACCTCAATAAAAAGACTCATGAGAAAATTTTTGAGTGGAAAAAACAGAATTTATAAATATCCTACATTGATAAAATAAAATGTGAGCATATTCCATATGTCAATGTGTGAGTGAGTGGCAAGTAACAATGCACAAGAAAACAGAGAACGGGTGCTGTTCTGTCATCTTTGGAAATTAGTCGGCCACAAGGGGACCCGAGAGCAGGTAGTTTGTTGTTCTTTAGCATACAGCTGTTACCGAAAAACCTTAAAATAGCCCTGTCGGGTGTGGCTCAGTGGTTGAGTGTCTACCTATGAACCAGAAGGTCCCCGTTTGATTCCAGGTCAGGGCACAATCCCCAGCAGGCGGCAGCTGACCGATGATTCTCTCTCTCCCTTCCCCTTCCTCTCTCTGAAATCAATAAAAACCTATTTTAAAAAAGAAAGAAAAGACTTAAATTCAATCTAGTCATTGCATATAAACATGTGTATGTTTTAATTATGTTTATCTAAGTTCTATCTTATAATCCTTAGCAATTAAATTTGAGTCAAGCCAGTTGAGTTGCTTGTGTAAGCATGGCCTGGCATCTCTCTATCCATCAAGAGCCTACACTCGAAACACATGTTCACAGTGCACAGTATGGTGCTAAGGGTTGCTCTGTCTATGTGAGAGCGTTGCCCAGCCCTCAGGGCATGTAACTTGCATCTCCATGGTCCAGTTACGTGCTTTGTTGCTGAAGGAAGTAGCATTCTCATTACTTTATTTGCTGTTACTTTATTAGCTAGGTTACTTTATTTGCTATCTTACTTTATTTATTATATTACTTTATTGGCTATGTTACTCATGTAGGAGCAAAGAGAATTTCTGGCCTACTCCACTCCCAATCCAGGAAGCATGAATCACTCTTTCATCTGTATTTTCATAGCATTTGGATTATTACATGATTGTTTCTCGCTGATTAATTGTTTTTAATCCTAAAAGAATTACACAAGTACATTCTGTTTATAAAAATCTCAAACAATGCCCTGGATGGTGTTGCTAAGTGGTTAGAGCATGGTCCACTCACTGAAGGATCTCGGGTTTGATTCACAGTCAAGGGCATTTACGTAGGTTGCAGGTTTGATCCTCAGCCCTGGTCAGGGTGTGTGCAGGAGCCAACCAAGCCATGAGTCTCTCTGACATTGATGTCTCTCTCTTTTTCTGCCCCCCTCTCCCTCCCTTTCTCTCTCTCTAAAAATCAATGGAAAAAATATCCTCGGGTGAGGATTAACAAAAAATAAATATAAAAATTTCTCACAATAACCCTAACATAAGAATGAACAGAAGAATGTTCATCTACATCCCTTCCCAGAGCTAAGCAATCTTATGAGTGTTGTAGGTGGCCCACCATGTATTTCTCCTGCACCCACACAGGAGCATATGTGTGAGTCTACATTATTATTCAAACGGATTCAAATTCTACATATTGTGTAATGGTTTCACTTAATTGGATTGATTGAAGTAGTTTCCACAAAGATCAACTTTACCTTTTTAATCTGCATAGAACTTTTTTGTATGACCCACAGCAGTGAATTCCATTCCCCTGTGAGAGGACACAGATTGTGACCAGGTTTTCACTAACTCCCACATCGCCCAAGTCAACATTCCTGCCATTGCTCTCTGTGCACCTCAGTGAGTCTGTGCCCAGGTCTAATCACATTGCACCCACCTTGGCTGGCCTGACGCCAGTGCGTATCAGAGTGTGGGTGTCCAGACAGTCATTCTGCTGTTCGGCCATTTGGTTGATTTACATATTATGCTTTTGTTATTATAGATGAGATATGCTATGAAATAGATTGCATATGCTATATTTTTACAAGAACACTACTTTAAAAATGTTCTATTTTATAACTACACTAGAGGCCCAGTGCACGAAATTCATGCCCTGGGGGGCGGGGGTGGAGGTGTCCCTCAGCCTGGCCTTCACCCTCTCACAATCTGGGACCCCTCAGGGGATGTCCGACTGCTGGTTTAGGGGATTGGGCCTAAACCAGCAGTCGGACATCCCCTGAGAGATGTAGCAGTGCACAAAGTGGCAGGCAGCCAGGGAGGAGCCAGAACCAGGGCCAGGCACTGCTGGAGCTCATCCAGGCCCACTATACCTGGTGCTGCTGCTCGGTAGTGCTGCCACAGGGTTGGGAGAGGCTCCTGCTGCTGCAGCTGTGCTCTCTAGCCATGAGCCCAGTTTCTGGCTGAGCGATGTTCCCCCTGTGGGAACGCACAGACTACCAGTGGGAAGCTCCTGCTTTGAGAGTCTGCCCCTTGGTGGTCAGTGTGCATCATAGCGATTGGTTGGCCAGTCATTCCGGTCATTCCATCGTAACGGTTGCTTAGTGCTTTTATCCTTGCTAAGTACTTCTAATTTTTTATTTTTAGTATACAGTCATCCATTGGTGTCCGTGGGAGATTGGTTCCAGAGCTGTCACTAATACCAAAATTCACGGGTGCTCAAGTCCCTTATATAAAACTAGAGTCCCAGTGCATGAAATCTGTGCCTGGGTAGGGTTCCTAGCAGCTGCCAGCTGCTGGCCGGGGCCTCCCTTCCCGCGGTTGGCCAGCCGGCTGGCCTCACCCCCTGGTGGATCTCCCAGTTGAGGGGACAATTTGCATATTAGGCTTTTATTATATAGGACAGCATTGTATTTGCATGTAACCTAGGAACATTCTCTGATATACTTTAAATCATCTCTAGATTACTTATTGAACCTAATAAAATGTAAATACTATGTAAATAGTTGTTATACTGCATTGTTTCGGGAATAGCGATAAGAAAAGGCCTGTAAATATTCAGTACAGATGCAAATGTCATAGGCATAACTACAGAGTACATGTCAGCAATGACATAGCTTAAAAAAAAAACCCAGTGTTTTCCATCCACATTTGGTTGTGTCCATGGATGCAGAACCTGTGAGTATGGTGGTCCAACTGCACTTATGTTTTCATAGTTCTCTAGTATTTATTCTGTATCCAATGTTTGTGGCTATAACTTTGCCTCTCACTCCCTTATTGTCTATAACTCACAGGTGTTAAAATATATTACCGTGATCATTGTTCATGTATAAATAATCTTTAATTCCTGATAATATTTTTTTATCCAAGTTTTTAATTCAAAGTATTTAGTCAATTTACTTAATTTTAGAACCTCTTCTTTTTCTTTTGTTTTTTTAAATTTATTTTTTTCCAAATAGATTTTCCTTTTTATTGTTTGAGAATATTAAATTTTATTACCAAAATGGTTGTGAATGGGACTTTTTTGTTTTAACGTTAGGTATTTATTGAAACTTCCTTTATGTTCTACTACATGGTGAATTTGGGAAATCTCACAAATGTGTTTGAAAATAATTTATATTTTCTTTTCCTTGGGTGAAAATTCATATACATATATTAGACTCAATTATTAATTGCATTACATGTACTCCCTATATTATTTATTTTTGCTCATGTGATATATCAATTTATTACAAAGTTATATTAAATTACCCAACTATGAATGTGATTATATCAAATTCTTCTTATCTTCCTAACTTTTTTCCCCTTTATATGTTTGGAAGTTAATATTTTAGTTGCATGCAAGTTCATGTCATTTCTAGCATTCAGGTGCATTTTTCCATTTTACAAAAAGGGAATAGTTGTTTTGTTTTCATTTACTATTATTTCCCAATTCTGGAGCCATTCTGCTTTAAGTGTCTCTTTTGACTGCATGACAAGATGCTTACATTCCAATCAGAAGGCCTCTGACTGTTGTGAGAATTGAGTCCATTTGCAATATTAGCTTTACCGCTGGATTTACTATACTTACTCCTGCTGGTGCACTGCCTTTATTACAGCACTTTTATGCCTTTCCGAACAAATGTAATACACATGCCCCGCGACCTATCATGGGGTCCCGTCCCAATAAACCCATCGGAAGTGAAAAATATTTTAAGTTGAAAATGCATTTGGTACATCTGACCTCTCAAACATCATAGCTTAGGGTGCCTGACCTTAAATGTGCTTACATTAGCCTGCAGTTGGGCAAATCATCTAACACAAAGCCTATTTTATAAAACAGTGCTGAATATCTCATGTAATTTATGTAATTATGGCTTGCTGCCTTCATGCTGAGCAATTATCTTGAGTTCCATCTCAAGAATAATTGCCTTCCTCTTCTTCTCACCAGAAGCGGGAGACACAGATGGGCATTTTTTAGACATGATGCGAAAACACAAAACACAGCTATCCAGAAAGTGCTGGCCACACAGTGCACTGTGGAGTGTGGGTCCTCCACCCTCACCATCGCGTGGCTGACTGGGAGCTGGGTGACCGATGCCACACAGCATCATGAGAGAGTACAGACCCACATCACTAGCCTGGAAAGACCCAAATTCAGAATCCAAAGTTTTTACTGAATGTGTATAGCTTTTGCAACAGCGTAAAGTGAAAAAATCATGAGCTGAACTTTTGTAATTCAGGGACTGTCTGTATGTGGGATGAAATATGAAGCATTATTCCCGGTCACATCAACTCTTGGTTTTAGTTTTATTTTCCTAGAAGTGGACCCCATTTTGCTAAGAACCACAGAATGTCAGTAGAGAGACTCCTGCTCTGTACCCTGCCGTGTGACAGGCTCCCCTCTTTCCGTGGGGAGGTTGTAGGGGATGGTGGTCCGAAGTTTCTAGATCCTGTGCCCTCCCCCACTCTTAGAGTTCTCTGCCCAATCACCCTTGAGCCTTCAAGGACCTGAGTGAAGGTCTTTACAGGATTCTCACCACCTAAATGCCAATCACCGCACAGAGTGGCTGTTTGGGAGCAGGAACGGGTTAGGGGTGGGCAGTTTTTGCACTTGGGATTGGTGGTCCACTTGGGGACAAACAGACTACTTGCCAGGAAGTGGGGGGGCGCTGAGGGTGAAAGGGAAGGATGTGGGTTTCTGCAGCCCCCCATCCCCTGTGGCACAGCTCTGGGCATCTCTTCTCACTATCATGTGTTGGTGGAAATGGAGAATGCCAAACTGAAAGCTAGCCTTTGAGGTCATTATGTAGTTGCATTTCCAAGTTAGGGGCATGGAGCATTTTTTGTTTCTTTTTACCAGTTCTGATGTCCTGATTGATTACTTTTCAGTCTTAAGATGTTTAGGTGGGCTTCCATTTCTGTGCTCAGAGGAGGGCGGGACAGAGTGAAATTGTTGGGGACAGTAGATTCTGAAGAAGGTGATGGGTGACTCCTCTGTCCCTCACCTTTCCCCTTGCCTGCCCTGCGAGCTCGTCTGCTTTGGAGTTGGGTGCTCCCCTCTTCAGAGATGTGCTGAGCCAGAAGCCAGCCTGACAGCCTGGTGGAGAGGACGGGATGAGGAAAGTTGTGAGGTGCAGGTGCGGAAAGGAGCCCCGTTTGGTGGAAGTGTAAAGGCTGCAAGGATCGCGGAGTTTCTGGTGGGTAAAGAAGAGGACATCTTGTCAGATCCCCTGGTGGCTGTGCAGGGGAGCAGGGACCGTGGAGTGAACAGATTATGGGGAGGAAGTGGCTGTTCTTTGGCTGGGCCACCTGTGTCAGGGACCTGCACAAGGGTTCCCTGTACCCTCACCACCTCCCGCAGCACCCTCATCACCCCCTGCAGCACCCTCACCCCCCT
>NW_006284838.1:1148651-1155730 GCF_000327345.1 Myotis davidii | reverse complement strand
ACACACACACACACACACACACACATCTGAGCCTCTGTAGGGGTGCAGCCAGAAGGGGAGCACTGGGGCGCAAAGAGGGGGACAGAAAACAGGCCACCCCAAGAGGCTTCTAGACAGAACTGCCCATTCCATTGTGACCACATTTTAAAACAAAAATGACAAAAATTTTAATACGACAAGAAAATGTTATGAGATAAACCTGAGATGTTTGTATTTGACAAATGTTTTCTTTCTTGTAACCAATTCACCAGATACTGAGATTTTGGAAAGCAAATATGTAAGTAGAAAAAAAAGTCATTCCATATTTGCCTATTGCTTAGTTGAGTCTGTTTGATTATACTTGGCATGGTCTCTAATGTTTGAATTCTGACAGGGTGTGTGTGTGTGTGTGTAGAAGACTGAAGGATTGTATTAAATTGACCATTTTAATTTAATCTCTTCATAGTACTTTGGCATCCCCATTCCAGCATTTATCATAAATATTGCACTTTGGTTTTTTTATTTTATATGTTTTTATTGATTTCAAAGAGAGGGTGAGGGAGAAATAGGGATAGAAACATCAATGATGAGAGAGAATCATTTATCGGCTGCCTCCTGCACACCCCTACTGGGGATTGAGCTCACAACCTGGGCATGTGCCCTTGACTGGAATCAAACCCGGGACCCATCCGTCCGCAGGCTGACGCTCTGTCCACTGAACCAAACCAGCTATTTTAAATGGTCTCTTCTAGAAGATTCAGGAGAGGGAACTCCAACATAATCTTGTAAT
This sequence comes from Myotis davidii, assembly GCF_000327345.1. NCBI lineage: Eukaryota > Metazoa > Chordata > Mammalia > Chiroptera > Vespertilionidae > Myotis > Myotis davidii. Next base: position 1,154,961 of record NW_006284838.1, on the reverse strand, counting down.
CTTTGCTTCTATTGTAGTGTCAGACACATAGTAGGCACTCAAAACAGTCTAATGTATTTCCTCTTTATTTTTCTTATCTATTTCTCTATGCAAATGATAACACCTATTTATCATGCTATTTTCCAAAAACCAGTTTGAAGATCCTTTAAAAGTAATTATCCTAGATTATCAGTTAATACTTCTGCAAATTTTTACAGCAACAGAAGAAAGAAATAGACACTGAGGAAGGCATTCCTGTTATCTTTGTGCATGCAGCATAGTAAATGTGGGTGTGCAACTGGCAATTACCTGTAAGTCAACATGTCAGAGATCTGCTGTTCCTTCCTGGGTCCGTGAGTAATTACCCCTCTGGATAGTACCAGTGGTAAAGGTAGTGAAGTGCAAAATAATTGCAACAACAGGGTCTATGACTCATTCCAACTAGGTTTATAGAGTAGAGGACATTTTTCCTCTTAACTTGAACACGAGCAGTTTTTATTGATTCTGTAGTTTTGCAGTGGTAGAAAAAAAATGAATTTTTAGCTTCAATCTCATTTTCTCATTTCCATACTTCAACTTTAATCTATGTTACATATTTAATGTCATGAACTTATATTTTTGGGGAAAATTAACTATTGAGAATCCACTGAGTGCTGAGTGATCTGTAGAGCAAAGGCATGGCAAAGCAAGAAATGGCTTTGTGCTGGAAAAATATGTTAGACCCGGGTGTGAAGAGTCAGATATCTAGAACTTCATGCCTCATAGGAGAGGAATTCTTATTCAGAACAAATTAGGCTTTGGTGGGGCCCCACTCTCCTACAATTTTGGGAGCTCGCTTTATGAAAAAGAATACAAAATGAAGAACACTGCTTTTAGTGTAGAGCTTATGCAAGTGAAGGCCCTAATGCATAAGCATTGTGAGCTGCATGGTCAAGATGTCTTTTTCTGTATCAGGTCAGACTTGAAACTGTTTTTTGGGGGGCATACTGGAACATAATAGCATGTTAATGTGCATAGAGATTCTGGTCTACGGGGCAGTACAAAAGAAGGGGAAGGCCTGAGTGGGGAAATTTCTGAGCATTAAGATGAAAGGTATATTTACCATTGAGAGAGAATTGTATTTACAGTATAGTGCTATGATTTAGAAAACACAGTGACATATCTATTATTTAACCCTTTGAGTGCCAACCAATATCCTAGGAACTATGCTAAAATTGCCAAGGCATTTTTGCTGATTTTACAGCAGTTTCGGAAATCTGTACTTAGGTGCCATCTGTCAATGAAGAGTGAACTAGTAGCATCTAATAGTGACACTGCAGGAGGAGTGCGATTGCGCTCCCCGGCACCCTAGGGGTTAATAAGCAATGGGGGAAAAAGGAATTATGATGACAGGGACTTCTACTTCTGGCCCAGTTGGAGAAGCCAGGATTTCCTGCATGGAACAAGCAAAAAAAAAAAAAAGTAAACAAAAAAGAAAAAATGTATGAAGCAAAAGTTTTCAGAATATTAGAGTGAATTCAACAATAATCTTGAGAGATAGCAAGCAAAGGAGGAGAGTCCTGAAAAAATGTATGAAGCAAAAGTTTTCAGAATATTAGAGTGAATTCAAGCAATGCGGGACAGTAATCTTGAGAGATAGCAAGCAAAGGAGAGTCCTGTCACTGTGCAGCTTATTGTGCAGCTGATTGCCAAGGCGCAGCACAGGGAGGAACCCAGGCAGAGCCCACCGCTCTCCTTGAGTTGGGGGATGGCGCTGAGCGTGGGGAGACCTTGGCAGCTTGAATGTGCAGGACAGAGGACTAGAGAGAAACCTGCACTGGAGTGTTTAGCAAAGTGCTGATCAGTGCATGCCTATCCGGAAGCCAGCAGGACCAGAAAAGAACGACTGAAAATGTTTAGTTGGAACTCACATGGGCCAGGAGCAGCACCTGTCCACACCCGCCGGCCGGCAGGGACAGTGTAATTCTCCGGGCATTGGCTGGATTTCTCAGAAGGGTCTTGCCTTAGTAGTGAGGAATAATCACTAAACATTGCTTGAGTCCCACCAAAGAAATTTTAAAACAACATGTGAATTCGTAATTCCTTAACTAATAAAGAATTTAAACATTAAAAAAAACAATATGTGAAAGATCAGCCATTTCCAAGTGCATCATAGAAAAAAGCCAGATAATATTTATAGGAATACAAAAATAAATATAGAGCGGTCAACAGAGTGAAAGTCACAGTGTCTGGCATCCAATCAAAACCTACTAAGTGTGCAAAGAAGCAGGAAAACATGATCTATAATGTTGAGAAAGATGCATTAAAACCGCTCTAAAATGGACATGAATATGAGCATTAGCAGACAAGGACATTAAAACAGTTATTATCACTGAGTAGCATATGTCTAAAAATTAAGTAGACATATAGAGAGAACCTAATTGAATGTCTAGATATGAAAAAAACCACAATCTTTTAAATATTAGAGTGGAAGGGAGAGAGAGAGAAACAGAGAGAAAGAGAGAGACATTGATTGGTTGCCTCCCGCATGGGCCCCTACCAGGGCTGGGGCTTGAACCTGTGGCCCACGTTCCTGCCCTTCAGGAATCGTACCTGCAACCCTTCATTATGTGGGCTGATATGCTAACCACTGAGCATTCTAGCCAGGCCGTGAAGCATCTTAATGTATGTGTTATTGTTATTCTCAGAGAGTGGAAAACAGAAAAAAGTGAATTAATAATGACTGAAAATCGTCCAAGTTTGTAAAACCTGTGAATCTGCAATCCTAAGGAGTTCAGTGAACTCAAAACACAGGAAACCAGAGGGAAACTAAAAAAGGCAAATAGTAATCAGCTTTCTCTACACCAGTGGTAAAGAGACAAGTGTAAAAATCGCCAGAGGAAAAAAGATACATTGTACACAAAGGATCCCAGATGAGGATGGCGGAGGATTTCTCATTGGGAACAATGCAAATGAGAAGACAGTGGAATAAGGTCTTTACTGAACTGAAAGGAAAAACTATCAACCCAGAATAAAACAGTCCAGGAAAATATTTTTCAAAAATGAAGGTAAATAAAGGCTTTCAAATGTACAAAAACTAAGCATTCATCACCAGCCGACCCCACACTACAAGAAATGTTAAAGGAAGTTCCTCAGACAATAAAATGTATCAGATGGACATATGGGGCCACACAAAGCAATGAAGAGCACTATAAATTCTGATTTTAGAAAATATAAAAAATATGATAACAGGATAAGATTTGTTCTGTCAGGGTGCCAATACCTCTCTACTATTTGTCTACCACAGTGCAAGGCTCTCAGAGTCAAATAAAAAATGTGTGGTAGAAACAATCCCCTGTATCAGTAGTTAAGGGGACAACACAAATAATATATGTGGTTATTAAATTATATATATGGATATTAGCATGTCTTTTATATATAATAATCATTACACATATCTTTTATATAGAATAATCATTATATCAGGGTGATGCATTACATTTACCACCCAGGGTCTGGTCTGGGTTCCCTCAGAAAATACTCCAAAATGAGTGTTTAAGTACAAGAACTGTATTTGGGAGGATTCTAAGAAACACCAGGAAGGAGCAGGAAAGTGAGATGGCTAATGGGGAAATGTAGGCACGGATTAATGTGTCATTATCAAGAGAGTAAACATTGCATGAAACTAGGGTTCAATCCATTGGGGAATTCTGGGGTCAGTGTGCATCTGGCCTCAGAACTCACCCTCTGTTCTAGGCAAAATCATTCGAGAGGAGCCCATGTCCTGATTCCCAGAATCCTTGAACACGTTATGTCCTGTGGCAGAGGAGGAGTAAGGTGGTTAACCAACTGAGCTCAGGCAAAGAGAATAGCCTGGGACCCAGGAATCGTACCTGCAGCCCTTCATTATGTGGGCTGATACTCTAACCACTGAGCAATGCCAGCCAGGCCATCAGACATCTTAATGTATGTGTCATTGCTATTCTCAGAGAGTGGAAGACAGAAAAAATTGAATTAATAATTCAGTTATCCAGGTGGCCCAGTGTAACAAGACGGGTCTCTGAAATGCAGAAGAAGAAAGTCAGAGGCTTGGGCTACGGTGGCTGGCTCTGAGGGTAAGGGGTGAGGTGCCTCCGGAAGTGACAACCAGAAGGAAACAGATTCTCGAGAGCCTCTGGGAGGAATGCAACCCTGTGACACGCCCCGGCTTTGGTTGGGCCTGCTCCTGCATGTGCACGCAGCGAGCTGACACTGGCGAGAAGCCCTGGGGCTGTTGTTCACGATGAAGGGGAGCCCTGACGGAACACGGGCACACCCCTGACTTCACGGTGGGCTGGCCTCCCCATCCCTGTCCCTCCCACATGTTCTCCCTCCATTCAGCTAACATTTACTCACTTTTTATTATGTACCAGACCTGATGCTAGATGCTGGAGGAGGAAACATTTAAATTTCTAGCCTGAGAGGTTCATCAAAGGGGAAGTGTCACATCTACATTTCCTAGGATCTAAGTGAGCTTGCTGTTTTCCATTAGTGAAAAGAAACAGATTTTTTATTCGTTTATTCAAAGAATACAACATGATACGCAGTGTTTGTATGAATAAATGTAATATGAAATACATGGGAATAGATATACTTTTATACCCAAATGAAGCAGCGGGCCTTGATCTGTGTAGAAGGCTAGACAGTCATTTCTTTCTTGGGCACCCCGGGCTGGTGACCCAATGGAGGGGCAGATTACACTAAGGTAGCTTGAGTGCCTGCTTGTTTTTAATGCAGATGGTGCAGCAAAGTAAAATTAACCATGTTTCTTATACAATCTCACACAGTAAATACACACAAAAATCCTCTCTAGCTATATTTCAGGGTCCTCCCCCCCAAATTTGATGTGCTGTTCATCCTTGATTCACAATCCCAGTTTCTGAGTATTCCCAGAGAACCCAGAATTCTAGTGTGAATGTGGCAAGGAGAATGTTACAGTAGAATTGAAGTCTGCAATAGATGCTGTGGCAGTATTTCTTCTTCTTCCTCTTCCTTTTTTTTTTTTTGGACTTGAGCAGTCTATGACATTCAAATGTGAAGAAGTGCACATTCACATGACCCCCAGACTGAATGTTTCCCCTTCACACTCGTGTGACATCTTTCCATCTACTGTCTTACTCACCTGTAGTGCCGGGTAGCTGTTCACTTAATGTCTGCATCCCTAAGCTGTGTGTGTGCCTCACAGTCAGATTCTAATCATCTTAGCATCCTTTCTCTGGCAGCTACATCAACCCCTGGCATATGGTACACTCTTAAGAAATGCTCATCAAATCAGTGGACAGGTAAAGCCGCCAAGCTAATGCAAAGTATTTGTTATTTTACATTCTTAATACGCACAGGTTGTTTTCCCTATTCGCAGAGGTGTTTATTTTTGAAGAACAGAAAACATTGTCTTGTTTCACACACATGATAACCTTCTATTGCGTGGAACACAGCAATAGATGAGTTAATCTTCTTACTAGTAATGTGTTTTACTGACTTTTCCAAAAGTACGGTGTGTCATTAATGAAAGCCAGCAACATACATACTAGTACCAAGGGGCCTATTTTTTTAAAGATGAAGACAATGTTGTGGTTAGATATGTTGGTTTCTGGCTTTACAAACAAATAATTGCATGCTATTACACTTATATACAAGGGGAGAGAGAGAGAGGGAGAAACATTGATTGGAGAGAGAGACACATCGATTGGTTGCCTCCCCCAAGCACTCCAATCAGGGATCAAGGCTACAACTGAAGTATGTGCCCTAGACCAGAGTGAAACCTGTAACCCTTTAGTCCATGGGTCAGGGCTTTATCCACTGAGCCAAACTGGTGAGGGCTGTTCCCTCTGTCTAAAACTTTCTGGCTGAAATCAGAAACTCCCAATCAGAAATGAGAAACTGTGCCAAAAATATCACTGACTTCCCTGCACAGTCTCCACGGGAAATATTGCAGAGGTTAGGGCTCGCACCCTGACTGTGTCGTAATCACAAAAAGGACACGCCAAAACCTTGTCAGGTCAAATGGGAGCGTTTTTGGGAGGCACTGTCCACAGGTGTCTGAAGAGATCTACAGGGACAATTTGAAATGAGGTGAAGTACAGCCCCTGTGGGCTGACGTATATCTTGGTAACAGCCCTCGGCCCAGTCCCTTGTCCCACTTGGTTTTCTTTTTGTGATCGTGGCGTCGGCTTTTATTTGTGCAAATGGTAAATGTGGGCAGTAACTTGATTCACAATGAGACAACATCACAATGTTGTGATAGTGGAGTTGGAGCAAATACAGCCTGAGCTCTCCCTGGAGAATTACCCTTGTACACACGCAGCAGTCATAT
>NW_006284838.1:1124872-1148615 GCF_000327345.1 Myotis davidii | reverse complement strand
CCCACAAAAGTTGCCTGTATTCATTCAAGTCAGCTAAAGTGCATTTTGTGAGGTTCCCAGTGAAAAGCTGAATAACTGAATTGATAGTTTATCCCTGGTTCCCGTCCATCACTCTGCCATTCAGCGCACTTTCCCTGTGCATTCACACACAGGCCAGAGGCAGCATGGGAAGGGCAAGAAAGCCCTGGAGGGGCACAGTTGTACCCGGAATGGAGAGTTAACCAGGCCGCCCCTTGCTAAAGGTGACTCATCATTATACTACCCCGTTCCCTCATCTTGCCCAGTGTAAGGATCTGTTCTCAGACAATTATAGATTCTATTTGAATTTAGAGCATTTTGTTTCGCCAATCTTTAAAGGTGTCTTGATAAACTTCTTTACATTAGTTGGATTTGGTTTTCTTTTTGGTGGGGGTTGGGAATTCTTGGAGTTCAGTGGACTGGTACTAAAACACTTGCGTCTGAGATTTTATTCTGTCAACTTACTACATTTGTAAATGTTAGCAAGTTAGTTATTTTTTTACAAACTCTTCTTAACAGTTAAGGAGTGCCTGTCTTGTCTTCCATGTCACATGAGTATTGGGAGAGTCCGATAATTAGAGCAAAGTGCCTTGTAAACTGGACGAAAAGAGAAAGACAGTGATTTTTTACCCAATTCCAACAATCATATTTAAAACATGACTTTGAGTTGCTGTGTTTTAAGACTAACAAAATGGTAAACTTTTTTCTTGTAAGGAGCGTGTTAAGGCATGAGAAGGCACAAACACCATAAACACAATGCAGCCTGGCTCATATTTTTTAGAATTTCCATTTGCTAACTCAAGTGCAAGCTGTTTGTCTCCATTTGCTAGGGAATCCATAACAAATGCCACAGCCAGGTTGTCTTCCACAGCAGAAATTTACTTTCTGACAGTTCTGGAGGCTAGAAGTACAAGACGAAGGTGTTGGCAGGGTTGGTTTCTCCTGAGGCCTCCTTGGCTGGTAGGTGGCTGCCTGCTCACCGTCTCCCCACGTGCTATTTCTTCTGTGCATTCACATCCCTCGTGTCAGTGTGTATGTAAATGAATTTCCTTTTTTTTAAGGACACCAATCAGATTAGATTCAGACCTCAATCCAAAGGCTTCCTTTTAAATTAACCACTTCTTTAAAGGCCCTGTGGCCAAATGCTGTCACATTCGGAGGTCCTGAGGTTAGAGCTTTAACATATGAATTTGAATGGAACAGTCTATAGCCCTCCACCTCCAAAATCCAAGTCCTTCTGCTATCAGAACACATTCACCCTCACTCCAGTAACCCGCATCTTAGCTCATTCAGAAATCAACTGTAAGCTTTAAAGCTCATCTAAATATCGAAATCAAGTGTGGGTGAGACTCAAATTATGACCCATCTGGAGGAAAAATACCTCTCTAGCTGTGAACCTGTGAAGCCAGAGATAAGCTGTCTTCCAAAACACAGTGGGGGGCAGGCATGGGATAGAGAGTTCCATTTCCAGAGGGAGGGCTCCAAGGTCCCATCATCTTTAGAGCTTGAGGATCATCCTCTGGCTCAAAGCTCTGTCCTCTGGGCCCACCCGGGTGTGGGCCCCACCCTCTGGCCCCCTGAGGCAGCAGGGGAGCCCTGGGGAGTAACAGTCTTGCCCACTGAAATGGAGGAGGTGGCCCTGTTTTCTGAAACCAAGGAGACAGCCTTGCTGTAATCACACCATTGCGCAGGAGCCCGCACCTTAATGATGTAAAAGCCCTGTTTTCCTGATTCCCGGGCGCTGGGGGAGAGGGCCATGTGGAGAGTGGCCTCCCTAGGTGGAGAAGCTGATTGGCTCTGGCTCTCAGGCCTTGGGATGCAGATGGACCACAGCGGGGGCAAGTGCTAAATTGCCTGTGAATTCATTGGCACTTCAACACCATATCCAAGTCTGGAAACAAATGAACACAGAGTCTGTGATCATATTAACTGAACCAGAAACTGGGCTCGGAGTATCAGACGAAACTGAGTAGTTAACATCAGAATTGTGCCAGGGTGCCGGGAAGCCACAGAAGCTGCTGCTTTCCTTAGACGTGGCTGCCTGAGAGGCCTTGTCTGCCTTTCTCGTTATTGAGCATGACTTCCCTGACTTCTGGCCTCCATAACACTAATATGGACAAACCCATATTTGTTCATTTTCAGACATTTTGGGGGACTATTTTGTGTGAGTCAATGGACATCTAAATCTTTCACATTAACTTTCTTAAAACTAATATTGATTTATTGACTTTATTATTCTTTACTTCTTATAGGACAAGTAATTACTACCTATTGTGTTCCAGGCCTCATACTAGGTGCCATTAATGTAGCGATGAAGTCGTATTGCCTCCACCAAGGTTCTCGTAATCTAACGTAGTGCTTTTCCTCAGCTAGAAACACCTGCCTCCACATGGAAAGACACCTAAAATGTGGCAGAGCTCAGGTAAACTCGTCTCCCCCTTTCCCCGCATTGCATTTCATTTTGGCACTGTGGTGTGCCAAACAGTGCACATCTTAATCCCCGGAACTGTGAATGTTTTTTTTTCTTTTGTTTTGTTTTGTTTTTATATGGCTAAAGGACTTGGAAACTGGATTAAGTAAAGGATGGGGAAATTATTCCAGATTCTGCAGGTGGACCTAGTGTGATCACATTGGTTTTATGAGGGACTGAAGAAGAATCAGAGTCAGAGAGAAGGCAGAGTGATATAGTTTGAAAAAGGAGGAAGGGGCCACAAGCCAAGGAATATAGGCAGCACTACAAAAAGCCAGCTGAAGAAGGCTCAGAGCCCGGTCCAGTGTGGCTCAGTTGGTGGGAGCATCGTCTAGTACACCAAAAGACTGCGGCTGTGGGTTCTATTCCTGGTCAGGGCACATACCCAGGTTGCAGATTTGATCCATGGTGGTTGGGGAGAGAACTGGAGGCAGCTGGTCAATGTCTTTCTCCCTTTCCCTTCCCCTTTCCCTCCCTCCCTCCCTCCTTCCTCTTTCCTTTCTTCTCTCTAAAATAAATTAAAAAATAAAAGAAAAAGGCAGGGAGACAGATTTCCCCCTCAGAGCCCCCAGAGGGAACCCGCCCTACTGACACCTTGACTTTAATTCAGAGACTGATTTTGAACTTCTGAACGCCAGACAACAGTAGGAGAATACATTTGTTTGGGTTTAAACTAAGTCGGTAATGATTTGTTGTAGTACAACAGGAAAATAATACAATCACACTATTCAAGCTGAAAATCTTAAAATCTACTTGCGTTCTTTTTTATCATCTGCTTCATAGCTAGTACCCCCAACCCCAGTTCATTCGTGCTCCTCAGTTATTCTCAGTCCTTTCCTATTTTCACCCCATCCTTTCTGTCTTGGTTTCAAACTTGCACACCTTCCCCTTGAATATTCCTGTTGTTTTCCAAATGGTATCTGTTTTCAAACTCATTCCCTCCAAAATTTCCTCTACATTCATTCTAAAATTTTCTTATACATGCTGAATATGAGCTTTTTTCCTGCTTAAAATCCTATGATGCCTTTTGAACTTCTTTCTCATTTGCCAAGCATTTGTTCATGCTTCAAGGCAATTTAAGTATCCTCTTTTCTGTGGTTCTTCCCACAGACATAAATATTTGCATTATCCCCTGTTTCCAAAGCATCTCTGGTCTAATCCTCTGAATAACCCTTCATATGTGTGTGTGTGTGTGTGTGTGTGTGTGTGTGTGTGTGTGTTCATTCAACCTTACTTGCCCTCAGCTCTTTTGATTCCATGTCTTAGCATTATATCTCTGTTATTATTATACACGAACAAGCAAGACTCAAAAGGATGGGAGGTGAAATATGTTCACTTAAAAGTTCTTCTGGAGGTGGCATTATAAAATGTATGCTAATAATAGAAGAAAGGAAAAGAGTAAGAAATACAAATAGTGTTTTCATAATGTGTTTTTCATAAAGAACAGAGGGTTTAGAGAACATATGATACCATGCCAGCAAAATACTAAGGAAAAATATGTAAACACATTTATTAACATCAATTGTGGGATTAGCATGTTCTGATTGTTTTGTATATTTTAACTATTGTTAATTCACTAAATGATTCTATGAAGAAAATATTGCTATTACCTATTGTTAAAGTTAGGGAAATTGAGCACAGTATTATCACAGATAGGAAGAGATTTGAATCCAGAAAATCTGATTCTAAAGCTTGTCCCTGTTAAAAAGGTACCATCTCAATTACAGGGTTTCACATTGCCACTGTCTGGGCCGTTCTGTGGAGAGTTAGGCCGAGCCTAAGACCAGAGCAGCCAGGATTTTCTTCAGAGATTTGGGTGGATAGTGTCTGCCTTAATTTCAACTCCAAGATCTGCTGGAAATTCTCAACTGTTTCATATTTACCACCACTAAAGTCTGTATAACCACAGTAATATCTCTGACACATTATGACAATTTTTAGGGAACTAGTCTGTCCTCACTGTAAAGAACCCTAACTCAGCGAGTGATTATAAATATCAAGTGACACTGGAAAGTGATTGGAAAATGATGGGAAGTGGGTAGAAGGCAGGTGGAGCAGGGCCAGAGACATGGTTGTGTTTAAGGCAGACACTTTTGATGTGATCTGCTCAAGTTTTCAGTGTATGAATTTTTTATGCTTTTTCTCATCATCCATTGTGCCTCACAGCATGAAGGAGTGTTTTTGAAAATGCTGCTTGTGACCCCTGAATGCGTCATAAAATCAATTTGTAGATTACAATCAGCATTTTAAAAAGGAAAGGGAAAGCAGAGGGGGACGGGACAGAGCAGGATTCTGTACTACAGCACAGCTTGAAACTAGTTGCATAAATCCTTACCAAGAATACACACTGACAAGAATCACTGCAGCAAATTGTAGCTCCCAATGTGAGAGAGCCAGTGTGAGGGAGTGCACGCACGGCTTGTGCCCGCTAAGTAGAAATGGGTTGTTTTATCCTTTCTCATTCACTTCTCATTTGGTTTTTCTGGCCTGTGAGTCAAGTAGATCATCACTGTCAAAAGAGGGTGCAGTTTCTTATGATGCTAACACAATTACCTGTTAATTGTGAGACAAAGCCAAGAATTGTTTTTCTGTTATAAGTGAAAGTGTTGATAATTTCAACCAAGTTTTGGGTTCACAAGTTTGGGTGTTTTTCAGAAAGAACATCATTGAGTTTGCAACAACTGCAACATTTTATTAAATACTAGTGCCTGGGTGCACAGATTCGTGCACATTGAAAGGAAATTAATTAGAAGATGGCTGGCCGGGTGGGACTGGGTGACACACCCTGGAGCCAACCTCCCGCAGTCCCTCCCAGGCTGGCTGCACCTGGGGCAGTGCTGCGGCTCAAAGGGTGTCTGTGGAGTGAGTGGGGTTCCTCCAGCAGGTGTGGTTTCTCGGCCTGGCCTGTGGGAATCGAATCGGGCCGAAACTGGCTCTCTGACATCCCCCGAAGGGTTCTGGATTCAGAGAGGGTGGTTCTTCTGTGATGCACCCCGGAATCAGGCTCCCTCCTCTCTGGTTCTGGGGTGCGTCACCTGAGAACCACTGCTGCCAAGTCACAGCAGCTCCTGGGTTAAGTGTCTGCCCCCTGGTGGTCAGTACACATCATACCTACCGGCCGGTTGGACAGTCACTTGGGCTTTTATATAAATAGATAATATAAATTGCTCTTAAGGTGGATTGATTTATTGTGTAATGTTTGTATGTATGTTTCCCCCATGTCCCACGTGGTTCAGGATTCAGGATCTGGAAGAGGTCCGCACACAAATGAAAGAGACAAGACAAGAAATAATAATTTGGAAATATTGGGGGACCAGGTGGCCAAGTCCAACTCAAGAGGAAGGACTTCCACTGGTGCTCAGGCCTCGCTAACCTTTTCTTGGTTTGGGATCCACCCATAGCCCTGAGGCAGGCAATTTCCAGTAACAGGCAGACTAGCCCATCAGCAAGGATTTACATAATAGTAAATGGGGAAGTTGCTTCAGCTACCATTGTCAGGACTAACAGTGGGTGCACAGCTCTGACCTTTGCCAGGGCTTCAAGGATCACCAGCCTTCCGGGTTCCTTGTCCACACCTCTCTGCTACTGAAGACAATAGGCAGCTTCCCACAATTTATTATTAAGAAAGAATGATGAGTTTGAAAAGTATAGAGGTAGGGCTTCCAGTCAAGATGGTGGATAGGTAAACGCTGTGTGGGCCTCCTTAGACAACATCAAAATTACAGCTAAAATAGAACAGCTATCATTCTGAACCATCTGAGGTCTAGCTGAACAGAAGTCCTATAACTACGTATACAAAGAAGAAGCCTTATCAAGACTGGTAGGAGGAGCAGAGATACAGTTTGGTATGTCCTGACCCACATCTGGCTGTAAAAAATCAGGAGGGAGCCCTAGCCAGTTTGGCTCGGTGCTCAGTGGATTGAGCATTGGCCTGTGGACTGAAGGGTCCCAGGTTTCATTCTGGTCAAGGGCACATGCCCGGGTTGTGGGCTCGATCTCCGGTAGGGGGCATGCAGGAAGCAGCCAATCAATGATTCTCTCTCATCATTAATGTTTCTATCTCTCTCCTCCTCTCCTTTCCTCTCTGAGGTCAATAAAAATATATATTTAAAAATATTGGGAGGGATATCTCACCTACAAAGGTACCTCCTGAGGAGCCAAGGGTCCCAGCCCCACAAAAGGCCCCCTAACCCAGTGTTCCAGTGCTGGGAAGAGAAGTCCCCCTAACTTATAGGGGGAATTTGTGCTGAGTTAAACAGAACTGCTGGAGTCCCAGGTGTTCCTCTTAAAGGGCCCATACATGGGCTTACTCATATAAACAGGAACCTAAAAGGTGCCAGGGACAAACCTTGGCACTGAATTGTCCAGCAAGAGCTGGAAGAGCAACTTTCTCCAGCTGCTGGCAGAGGCCGTGGTTCCTTTGCTGAGCCCTCCCCACACAGCCGGCAGAGGGTCACCATATCTGAGACCCCACTATGGTTTGCCCTGCATTATTGACTCCCTGAGACTCGCCCCTCCCAACTTGTGGACCCACCCAAGCTGTTTCCAGTGGCTTCCTATACAAATGCATTACCTTGGTTCGTGCTGTAGACTTTCCTAAAATCTCCCAAAGTGCAGCACCTGGTCTTGGTGTGCTCTGTACCTCTTGCTAAGTGGCCTAGACTTGGCACTAGAGGCAGCTGGCCTCTCTCTGGGACCTTCATGGCCGGTACAAGTTGCAGCCATCTGCAGATCAGTCTGTAGCTCATGCCAGGTGGCCCAGGGCAGACACAGGTGGTGGTGGTTCTTAGCCTGCACCTCCTGGGAAGCTCCAGAGCCAGTGTATTGAGTGGGCAGCTTCAGACCATGCCAGAGTTAACCCAGCCTCCTCCACAAATGACACGCTCAAGGGGCAGACTCAGCAGGCGCCAGATTCCCACTGAAGCCAGTCCTGCTTCATGGGGTCGGCTCCTACACAGCAGATTCTCCACAGTGGTCATAACCAGTCCTAGCAGCCCTTCTGCCTGGGGTAAGGGTGGGGCTATAAATCCCTCCCATTGAGGTACAACAGCAGTCAAGGCTCAACTACAACAGGCAGGTATGCACAGCCCATAAGGAAAGGGGTGCAGCTGGAGCACACAGCTTGGGTGACCAGGGAGGCAATGCACAGAACCTACAGGATCTACTACCAAGACCAAGAGACATAGAAGTTCTACAAGGAGGCAGCCAAAATGAGGAGACAAAGAAACATGTCCCAAATGAAAGAACAGAGGAAAACGCCAAGCAAAGAACTAAACAAAATGGAGACAAGTAAGCTACCTGATGCAGAGTTCAAAACACTGGTTATAAGGATGCTCAGTGATCTCGGTGAGAACTTAATAAAGAGAGAAAACATAAAAATGGAGATAGTAAATATATATAAAAAAGGATGAGTCAGAAATGAACAATACAATAACTGAAATGAAGAACACATTATAGGAGATCAATGGTAGAGGGTCAAATTAGTGATTTGGAAGAGAAGGAAGCAGAAAACACCCAATCAGAACAGGAAAAAGGAACAAGAATCCATAAAAATGAGGCTAGTATAAGGACTCTTTGGGGCAACGTCAGGCATACCAATATTTGCATCATGGGGTTGCCAGAAGGAGATGAGAGAGCAAGGAATTGAAACCTGTAATGATGGATAACTTCCCTAACCTGGCCAGTACAATCATACAATGAAATAAATTTAACTCAAGTATGAAAAATCCAATGAAAAGGACATATTTCTATGTATTTTAAATGATTTTTTTGCAAATAATAGCTTAAAATTAAAATGATAAGTTCCTTTATTTTTTAAAAAAGAATAAATATACAAAGTCATTGGCACAATGTCTTATTCATTCCACAACTATTAATAAGAAATTCCTATTACTAAATAGTTACTTGGTTATTGTGTGGCAAAAGAAAAAATAGCATGAGTAATTATTGACAAATATTCTTTTAGCCTGTATGGGTATGTATTTTAATGATAAATTATCTGATGAAAAGAGAAACTTAAATTGTATTGTTAACACCGTATCTCATTATGTAACTTGGAAGGAGCCCTGCACTAATACATTTCAGAATAGGTATGTGATACACGCTGGTGAAACTGACATTGCGCATGTAGAAAGCTTCTAGTCAGTGTCAACAGTGCGTGGCAAATGGCTTTTGGAGCATATGTGGTATAGCAAAAAGTTGACTAAATGGGTTTTAGAATAGGATAAGAGCATGGTTGATCAATATAAATGGCACTAGAAACTCTTCATATGAATTACAAGTGAGAGAGCAGCAAATATGACTAGAAAATTAGAAGCTATGAATAATGGGCTCTTCAGAATCACTTGTTAAATCCATCTCCAAACGTTGGTGTCCAAAAAAATTAAGCTGCATTTCATGGAAATATTGAGAAATTCAATGAACATATTTATTTTATTAATGGAAACTCACCAACATAGTTTTGATATGTTTTGTTCAGCATTTAGACCTACTCATATCCTTATACTGTTTCACACCAACATTCTTTGATTGTAGTGAGTGATAGTACTAAGCAGAGGTATATATAAATCAAGGAATATTCCGTTTTTTGGTTATTACTAAAGAATAATTTTAGTAAATAATCTAAGACAATATTTAGATTAAAATTGCATATTTAATAAACTAGAAAACATGCATTTCAACATATCGACCATATCCAAGGGTGATAGAGTAGTGGTTTGTTATTTAATTCACTAAAATGCCCTGAACTAAGGATTGCCATCCCTACTTTCTTGAATAGATGGTTCAGAGAGGTGGTGTGAGTTAGCCTGGCTCCTGCATCATGGAGCTAGTTAAGTGGTAGAGAGGAGATATGACCTCAGGGCACTAGGAGTCTAAAGGCTATGTTAGTCCCACTCACTCCACCCCTTCCTCTGTAAGGGGAAAAAATAAGAGAGGAAACCAGGGTCTCTTTACCAAGTATACCCAACTTTGATATTTTCTTTTCTAGGTAGGGGAATGGGAGGCTCCCTCCCATTCTTAGTGGTGGTGGTGGTGCTAGTGGTGGTTTTTGTGGATGTTACTATTCTTCTTGCTGTTAATATCCATCTGTTTTCCCTGTCAAGGATTCTGGAGACTTTGCCATGCCCCCTTTAAATAAACACAGTGGGGAAAATAGTATGTCATATATGAAGTCAGGGTATCTAGGTAATATTTTTTATGCTATGAGTCACAGAGTGTTATGAAGGAACCTGAGTTGGTCATTTGGGTACAGAGTCCAGGGTAGAACCTTGTCTCTCCTAAAATAAGCATGTGAAAATTCAGGATATAACACACAGTAAAAGAAACTACTTGTTTTCATGAAGCTTCCATTTTAGCTAGAAAGAAGGTAAAGGGGGAAGTCATAGGTAAGCCAAGAAATGAATAAAACCACTGCAAGCAATTAGAAATGGAATGAACACCACAAATGATGTGTTGAGATAGAAAACACAACAGTGGAGAACTTTAAGTAGTGATCTGGAATGGTCTCGTTTACGAGGTCACTGTTAACCTGAAATTTGAAGATAGGATGGAGAAGGCCTTGCAAAGGATGGAGGAAAGAACAATTCCAGGGGAAGGAAGAGCTGGTGTCGGGATTGTGAGCCAGCAAAATGCAGGATTGGATTGATGAAGTGAAATAAGGTCAGTGTGGTGGGAACATAGAATGGCAGAGTGACGGAAGATGGGGTATAGAGGAATAGAGGGCCAGGAAAGGGCCAGAGAATGTGTGGACTTACAAACCGTGGTGAGGAGTGTGGGAGCTATTTAAGTGCAGTGGCAAACCACTAATGTCCTTCCAAGCCAGGATGTATTTAATAAGAAAGAAATACTTTCGCTGGTACATAAAGAATGGATGAATGGGAGAACCAAGTTGAGGAGAGACAAGTCAAGAGACTGTTGGAAGTAATGCAGGTGAGACATGATGCTGGCCTAGAGTATCGTGTTGGAAGCAGAAATTATACTGCAGTTCTATTTACTACGTAAGTAGAGGTAGAATGAATTAAATAAGCCTTCTGAAGATGTTGGATGGGAGATTAGAGAAAAAGGAGAAATCAGGGATAATCTTTATGTTCCTGGCTATAGCATTAGGTAGATGATACTGCTATTTACAAAATTGGGAAGACTGAGAGTGGGAAATAGTTTTGGATGGTGGTAAATTGAGAGTTCTATTGGAGATGCCCATTAGAAAACATAAAATACAGTTCAATCAGCTAGTCTAGAGTTGGAATTATCAGCATATCTATGGTGAGAGGTATCAGCATATCAACATCTTTGATGAGACCACTTAGGAAAAGTGTATAGATGGTGCAAAAAGAAGAGCCAGTATTGTGCTTTAAGATAATCAACATTTAGAAATTGGACAGAGAAGGAAGAAGCTTGAGAGTGACAGTGAGGCAGGGATGTAAGCTAAGGAGAGATGGGGGTCAAAATCCAGAGGTGAACTGTCCAATAATGCTGAGAAGTTGAGTAGAAAGAAAACTGAGGATTTTTCTCCTTTGATGACCTGCAGGTTATTGATAACTGTGGAGAGGTGCTCTTCTAAAGAGATGTCAATGGGAACTAGGCTGTTGTAGGTAAAGAAGTGGACAGAAGGTGAGAAGATGGAGAAAAACTTGTAGGAAAGTCTTTTCAGAAGGTTGGCTATGAAGAAGACCAGAGAAACGGACTTCAGTTTGAAGGAGGCTGGTTGGTCAAGATAAAATTTCTAATAGAAGGGACATAGTAGGCCACGCATGGCATGGGCATGGGAAATGATGCTGGAGACGAGACTGTGGATCTGAGACATACAGTGGAAAATGTTTTGGGCATGGTTTTCCAGAAGGTGTCTGTGATGGAGTTTGTATTCGAAAAAGTTATTGTCCCCATTTTTACTCTTCAGATCTCAGCCTCCTCATCTGTAAAACAATGGAGTATGTTATTTTCAGGCTTCCTTCTGACTGGAATATTCTACAAATTTATTCCTTTAGCCCTGCTATTAAGCAGTGATGAAGAAGGGAGATATATCCTGAGGCTGTTTGCTCTCATATTAAATGGGGAGAACTTGAAGATGAATCTAAAATATATGTAAGTCTATTTTCTCCAAGGGAATATTTTTATGGTTCATTTATGAAGTCATCTGTATTGTTTTATATGAGAAAACTGTTTGCATCGATTCTTTACATTTCTTATCCTCTTGTAGAACTATAACTTTTTTGAAGTTGAGACTGCAACATATTCACATTGCTTTTATTGCTTTTTTTTATTTATTGATTTTAGAGAAGGGATGGGAGAAAGGAAGGGAGAGACAAAGAAACATTGATTTGTTGTTCTGCCTATTCATGCATTCATTGGTTGCTTCTTGTATGTGCCATGACCGGAGGTCAAACTCACAACCTTGGGGTATTGGAATGACTCTCTCACCAACTGAGCTATGCAGCCAGGGCTGTTTTTATTGCTTTAGTCTTATTTTCACTGCTTTTGCCAATTAACCATAAGATTTTGATTCAGTAGGGAGAGTTTAGTAAAACAAATTCATTAAAAGTAATAAGTATTGTGAAATATATCTATTTCTGACCTATACTAAGTACCATTTTTTGTTTACTATGCTATGATACTGGAAGGTTTCAGATGAAATTCCCAGAAAAAAAGATTTATAACAGCCAGAGGAATAGCAGTTACAGAGAGTATGGTTGTTATTTATGCTAAAATACCTTCTATGTTATCTTTAATATTTGAGTAGAAATTAGCTAACTTATATTTGGCAAGATAATTTTTTAAAGAAAAATCTCATTGCTAAAAATTTAAAGAAAATAAATCTAGTATTTCTTACTAATAGTAAAATAGAAATTAGATATTTAGTTCTTGCTTTCCAAACATTAATTTGGTTGATTTTAGTCAAGTTTTCACTGTTTGGAGTCAGCACATGGAAGAGAAGAAATAATTTATTATTATAATAATTTATTATTATTATTACTCCTCCTTAAAATAATGCACTTAAATTCTTTAATAAATGAGATAAAGTGTCCATGATTTGGCTAGGTAAGGTTGCTCACCTTATGTATCAATGAGACCTATAAATTTCCTCATTTTGTTACCAGATTCATCTTCCTCTATTGTGGCTGCTTAGCTTACACATCTGCAGAGACCGGCTGTGCCCCCAGTGCCTGCAGTGTACAGGCAGCCTCCTCACACTGGCGTTCAGGGTCCTCTGTGATATGGTACCCACCTGCCTCTCTCACACTGCCAAGCTCATAGTCTGTAACTTGGGCTTCAGCTAAGCCAAGTCCCCTGCTGTTCTGCATTCTGGCTCTGTACTTTCCCCTCCTGCCTGCCTGGGCAGGGTCACTATGAGATGCCCTTCTCCTCCCTTGTGTAAACATTGTCCATGTTTAAGCCCTTGGCTCACCTCCCCTCCTTCCAGAACAGTTACTGTGAAGGCATCAGAATAATCCCTTTACGCTGTAAACTGCCTGGATCCTTTCTTTCCATCTGTAGGACAGTGAAGTGTGGAGCTCCCGCTGGGTGTGTGGAGGGCCCTGAATTCTGATTCGTACATACCATTATGCCATCTTGGTCCTCAGTGTGATAACTAGTATCTCTGAGCCTCAGCTTTCTCGTCTGTGAAACAGAGGTGATAATATATGTGTTACAGGGTTTGCTATGATTAAGATGATATGTGAGTCTACAGAGAACAAATTGATGGTTGCCAGATGGGAGGGGGTTGGGGAGAAGGGTAAAAAAGGTGAAGGGATTATGATGTACAAATTGCCAGTTATAAAAACTGTCACAGAATGTAAAGTACAACATAGGGACAATAGGCAATAAGATTGTAATAACTATGTATGCTGTCAGATGGGTATTAGACATATCAGGGCGATCACTTCATAAATTATACAAATATCTAATCACTGTTGTATACCTGAAACTAATATAATATTGTATGTCAACTGTAATTGAAAAATAAAAAGAATTAAAGAGATCAGAGATTATATCTGAGTCATATATAGCATAGTACTTGGGCCATAATACGTGTCAAAAAATCACAGTTCCATGATTTTTATTAAATGTCATTGTTATCTTCTATTGTGATTTATTTAAACATAATCTCTCCTTAGCCTTGGGCTCTTTGAAGGCATAACCTGAAGTGGGGTTGTCTTTTTGTCCTCGGAGAGCTCAGTAGAGTTTCTAATAAAAATTTTATCTTTTTAATACTACAATGAGCTGTCATCTCAGCCCAGTTTCTTTCATCAGATCGACTTGAGCTGGATGAGCAGTCTGTGCATCTCCGTTAATGATGGTGTGACCTCCGCTCCAGCTGTCCCTTAGGTGGCAATGGCTCTGGCCTCCTTTTCTGAAGCGACCGGCTGGGCCTTGGCACTCGTGGCTCTTGGGGAGCGTGATGTGATGGTTGTGAGGGTTTTCAGGGTGACGGCAGGCATGGTTTCCTTTGGCTGGGTTACACAAGGAACATGTCAGGAGCATGTGTCCACCTGCGTCTAGTCATCATCAGATAGGTGGACTTTGAAGCTTATCTAGAGAGTTGGTGTTGGCAGGATCTACTCAGAGATGCTTCTCTATGTGATTCTGGAAAACCTCTGATGGCTGGAAATCAATTCTTTAGAATCCTGCCTCCCAACCTGGCCATTCTGGCTCTATGGACTTTTGCATCCTGCTGGCGTCTTCAGTTCTTCATGCTCCGAAGCAGTGTGTCTGAATGGACCTCTCATGGAGTCCACCTTATTGCCATTGATTCTGTGTGACTTGTTAGCATTGTTGCATCTTTCAGTCTCAGTTTCCTCATCTGGGAAAATGGTACTAGTACTGTCTACCTCTAGGACTATTGGAAGGGATAAGGATGCAAAAAGTGTTATGTGCTAGAACCACGAGCATATCATAAAGGACCCAGTGGGTATGAATTATTGCTTCTACACGTCCTCACATTCCTCACATGGGGCCATCTGAGACATAAGCCTACTCAAACGCACAAGCATATATCATAAATACAGCTGGACTTTTTCATTTAAACATCTCTGCTTTTTAAAAACCATAGCATGGCAAACTGTTTTTACAGAGAAGCACATTTTAAAATCTCATGGATATTTACCGCTTTAATGACTATTGGTGGTGAAAAGCTTCATGTACCTGAAGGAAAAACCTGCATCTTGTTTAAAACATGTATTTGTGAAATCTCAAGGCTCAACTCACAACTTTCTAAAAGTGAGAGGAGAGCTTGAGGAAAATAATGAAAAATATAAGTAGAACACTTTCCAAAAACTCACCCCAAAACTATTGAAAGAAATGCATCAGTGTTTAAAACTAATTTTGAATAACTAGAACATTCTGAACTATTATTATTGATTCTTTTGGAAATCAAAAGTTACATTTTAAAGAGCAAAAAAATACATGAGTGTGACCATCTTTATGATCAAAGTTGATATCTTTAGAAATTGTGATAATTGTATTTTATTATATACACATTATATGTTTCTATGCCTTTTATTTTCCATTTTACATACAATGTATACATTTTATGAACAGTGAACACCTTCTCCATGGGCCTTGTGGTCCACCCAGACATCCAGGACCCAGACACAAATGTAGCACAGCCCCTAGCCTCTCGCTCTGACTCCCATAGGCTGAGCATTGTGAGGTCACAGGGCCTTTCATGTCTCAGATGATGGAGCGGCTCGCCCTGACCATGAATTTCACATGTACCTGCGTGCACTGTCCCTGGAAGCCAGTCCTGCCCAGCACCTTGGTGACTTTGGATGGCTAGAGAGGTTGCACACAACTTGTGTTCTTGACAGCTTCGCACAGGTAGGGCGGAAAGCTGTTTATATGCCTCTTTAAACACTGTAAGATCCAATCCTGAGAGCACTGCTACTTCTGAGTTAGAAGTTTCTGGAATGGTTCTATTGCTATGGATTTTGGTCAACTTTATGCCTAGATTTTCTGAGATCTCTGGAAATAAGTTTGCTTTTTGAAAAAAAAAAATCTAACACTTTGTCAAAATGGTAGTTAAAATTAATACCACATACTTAGGATGGTGGCAGGGTATTTTATTACATTAAAATGAAAATTTATTGTTTGGGAAACAGTTTCCCCCTCGGAGAGGTCAGGGCATTTTATAGAAGTGTTCAAATTTTTAATGAGACTACATAGGCCTCTTATGTTTTCTTCTTTGGGAGTCATAACACAATCTGAGGAAATGAGTTCTTAATTACCAAATAGATTCATATGTGCTCATGTAAAATAAATTTCATTATGCCTTTAACAACTAGTAGACAAGAATTAAATTGAACAAGATTGTGGTTGTGCTTGAAAATAGTGGTGATGACTTTCATAAATGGTGATTCATCCCTATCTTGAACCGACTTACATTGTTAATTTCTTGCTTGTAAGTAACAGAGATGCCTGTGAGTCCAGTGTAGGGGGGAGTGGATACAGGGAGAGTACAAATTTAGAAAGAGCTTCTTGCTTCAGTTAATCAGTTTTCGATGATCTGGTCACATGGTCCTTCTTGAAGTATTAACTCCCTTGCTACTACCTCTTCTAAATATATTTTGTTGGGAACATAATCATGCCTAACCCAGCAATGAGACTGTCTCAACTTATCATTGTGAAAATTGGTTGTGAAGATAATGCTAGATGATAAACAATCAAATTTATCTTTGTTTCTAACGAACTAAGTATATTTTTGTTTACTAAGTATTTATAACGCTTTGGAACTTGGTTTACATGTGCTTGTAAAATACACCTATTTCCATTCATCAGTAAATTTTATGTAGTATAGAAAAAAGTTTTAATATATATTTTTTGCATTTATTTTCCTCCAAATCCTATGAAATGGTCATTCTTATTCCCATTTGGACAGAAAACAATTGTGACATTCAGGAAAGTTAGGGGCACGCAGAGGGTACATACACGGCTTCATTTTCTACCCTATAGGCTACAGCATGTCAATGCAGAATGATATGCATGGGGTGACATGGTCAGGTTTGTGGTTTAGATGGATTCTTCTGGGAGAAATGTGAATGGTCTGTTTATGAGAGCAAAGACTGGAGCCAAGACCCATCATCCTTGGCTTTCACCTTGCTATCCTGGCCCACATCCCTGCATCGGGCAAGCTGTTAGTTGGTTCTACCTCCCTGGCTTGGCCTTTTTTTTTAAAAAAAAAATCAAATACAAAACCGATTTATTTCTATGCATGAGAGTGAGGACTAGGATGCGAGATAAAAAGGAACACCGTCTTCTGTCAAAGGGGGATCAAGATTTTTAAGTTGCTTTCTTTGGGACCTACTGCAATGGGAAGACTTGCTGAGACACTTCAGCTGTTAAGTATCTTTACCTAACTCTTCAGTAGGCGTTTCAAAGGGGCCTTCCTGCTGGGTCAGCTCCTCTAATTCCTTTTGAAAGCCAAGCTGGTGTTCCAGAAAGCCCTGTTCCTCTTCGGTTTACCCTGGAACCTGCCCATGCAGTCAGTTTTATTATTCTCAGAAGCTAAGATCTTTTGGTCTTCCAGGAGCCAGTTTAGCATGTTCTCCAGCTGCATTGCTTCCTAACTGTTCTCCTTACTTCTACCCTTGCTTTTTCTAACTAAACCCAGCAGTGTGACCCTTTCAAAATGTAAGAGGTATCATATCTCTGCTCTGCTCCAACCTTACTTACCATGGTCCTTCCACTGGCTACAAAGTCCCACGTGATTTAGAGATTTCCCTTCCCTCCTGCCCTTCCCCACTTGCTTGTTCACCGGGAACACCAGCCACCTGGCTCTTTCTTGAACATGCCAGTGATGCGCTCACCTCCAGTCTCTGCCCTGGCTGTTTCGTCTGCTCAAAATACTCAGATGGATATCCACAAAGTGTGTTCCCCAATTCCTCAACTCTCTAATGAAATGTCATCTCCTCAATGAGAAGGGAGCTCACTGTTTAAATTGTGGTCCATTACCTCCCCTGCATCCGTTTCTTCTTACACTAATTTACTGTTTCTTCATTTTATAGTCCTATCACCTTCTAATAAACTATGCAGCTGACTTATTTGTTCTATGTTTTATTGTTTATTGTCTGCCTCTCCCCATTGCAATGTGAATTTCATAAAGAGAGGGATCTTCTTTACCCATTTGATTCATTGATGTATTTTGAGTACCTAAAACAGTGTCTGGCATAAAGTATATTCTCAAAAGTGACTTGCTGAATGAATGAATACATTGCATGTTGAGGGAAGGGAAGAGGGAAGATAACTAGACATAGGTTGTTCCATGAACTATGTGAACATGTAGAATGGCTTTTAAAATGTGAAGTTTAAAATAATGCTTTTGCCCATTTTTAGATCATTCTAAGATTCAGGGAGGACCTATAAATTATCCCTAAAAAGTAATATGCTTTAGCTCAGGCAGTTTGGGCCTCCTTGGTTGTCAGTTCAGGTGGAATATTTTCCTGTGTGTGCACTTTTCTGTTTATTTTCCATGATACAAGAGACAAGGGTCCATTTGAAACTGACTTCTGCATCAATTCAACTTCTCTGTGATAGATACACAGTGACCCTTGAACAACATGGGTTTGAATTGCATGGGTCCACTTATGCACAGAATTTTTTCAATAAATGTACAGTTGGCCCTCCATATCCCTTGGGTTTGCATCCCCGGATTCAACCAACCGTGGATCAAAAACCAGTATTTTCTCTCCCTGGATGGGAACCTGCAGGTGCATAGGTCTCGGGGTATGCATTGTTCTATGCCATTTCATATAAGGGATTGGAGTATGTGCAGATTAATATTCGCAACCTGAAAGCCTCTTGAATAGA
The DNA here is from genome assembly GCF_000327345.1 of Myotis davidii. Classification (NCBI taxonomy): domain Eukaryota; kingdom Metazoa; phylum Chordata; class Mammalia; order Chiroptera; family Vespertilionidae; genus Myotis; species Myotis davidii. The sequence continues at coordinate 1,130,329 of NW_006284838.1, read as the reverse complement.
TTCTTTCCTGTGATCATTCCAGAGTAAAGTTGAATTAAACAGAAAATATTATTAGAATAATTTACTTACCAAAACTTCCAAAATAAATATATAGCAGTGGGCAAAATAGGGTATATTATCAGCCACCTTAAAGATAAATCGTAAGTAAGGATATTAAATAATAATAAGATAAATAGCACAAATAAATGGTACAATAAGTTATAAATAATAACACAAGAATAATATGCAACTGTAAACCTACTTTTGCATAACCCTATGATTACTTACTAATCTTGCATCTGTAGCAAGCACTGACAGTTGAGTATGAAATTTGGTTAATAAGTAACTTGAAAGAAAACCTTGAATCAATGCATTGTAATATGATAATTTCTGTTTCAAAATTACTCAAAATTTATTCTTGTTCTACCAGAATAAAGGTATTCTGCTTTTTTCCTCTTTTAATGTAATTTCAATTTGTGAGTTTGGTTAGATATCTATACATATAAAAGCCAAGTGACCAGAACAACTGGAATGACCGGAACGACCGGTCGCTATGATGCGCACTGCGGTGGCCAACCGGCCAGATTGGGGCCCCAATCGGCCCCCCAACCTCCTGCAGCCCCTCTCCGCAGCTGGCCCGACCCCCGAATGGCCCCCCACACCCTGATTGGGGGTGGGCCCCTCCCCCCAGCCAGACCAGCCCCCGATCGGTCTCTCTCACCCTGATCAGAGAGGGGGCCAGCGGCCAACTTCCCATGGTCCCTCCCCCTCATGGCCCGGCCCCCATTGGCTCTGACTGGGGCCAGGCGCCAGCCGCTACTCACGCACAAATTCATGCACCAGGCCTCTAGTTTAATATAATACCCTGGCAAATGTAATATAGAAAGTCCAAACTAAAACTACACTGTTTCTCTTTTTTTCTGCTCTGAATCAGAAAACAATCCTCCTTGAACAAATTCCTATTATAATGAAAACAAAGATCATGTTCTAAAAACATATTTATGCTACTCTTTGAAGAAAGCTTCTATGACTGTCCTTCAGATGCATACATTTATAAAAGGAAAAGATAACAGAGAAAAGATAAAAGAAAATAAGAAAAAGAAAGGAGAAGAGGAAGGATATGAGAGAAGGGACAGGGAGGAGAGGGGATTGTGATGCCATTAGTAACTTAGGCAAGTATTTCCCTTTGTTTGGAGCCCTTTGGAAAACCTTTTTGTGAAGCTGCACACATGCAGTGTTTGCAGACTTGAACATCTCTTTTTCGGTAAACTCACCCGCCTTGCAATGCTCCCAACCTGTATTTCCCTCTTGCCACTTCACTTCCCCTTAATAGGACAAAACATTCCTTATTATATAAAATAAGGACAATTGTGACTAACAAGACTTCACATCCACCTGCAGTTCACGTCCGCAGTTGCCAAATATGTTCTTGTGTCTGTGGATAAACTGTTACTCCAGGGACCTCATTACCTCAGGCCTGGCTGGCATAGCTCAAGTGTCTCCAGAAAGTCAAATGGCCTCGTCTTTGGGTCTTCAGAGGCTCCCTGTCCCTCTCCAGTATTTGTCTCACCTTCCGATTGCTGTCTTATTCAACCATAATGAACCCTGCAACCCACTCTCCACACCTGTGTTGGCTGGGAAGATGAAATGTGGCACACAATTACCGGTATTTATTTTTATTTTTTAAAATATATTTCACTGATTTTTTACAGAGAGGAAGGGAGAGGGATAGAGAGTTAGAAACATCAATGAGAGAGAAACATCGATCAGCTGCCCCCTGCACACTCCCCACTGGGGATGTGCCCACAATCAAGGTGCATGCCCTTGACCAGAATCGAACCTGGGACCCTTGAGTCCGCAGGCCGACGCTCTATCCACTGAGCCAAACCGGGTAGGGCACCAGTATTTATTTAGAAGTAGAGGACAATTGGGGCTCAGTGTCTGTGTAGTTACCCTAGTAAGTTTGTGCTCTTTCCCATTAGGTACAATGGTATACTTTTAGCTTGCGCTCCTTTTATGAAATGTGCATTGCATCTCTGACTCACCAGACTTTGGGGCTTTCTGCACCCTCAAGTCAAACCACCTGAGTGTGTCTTCCAAAGACACGTCCTCCCTGCACCCGGGGTAGAATGGAGAAACACTTTCTTTCTGGGCTGTGCCTCTGTGGCTCACACAGGCAACAGGGTGAGGAGAAGGTCACATTTCCCGATATTTCCACTACCCTGCTAAGTATCCAAGGGATTTAACACTTAAAATTCATAATTATGCACAGAGAGTCAGAATGGGAACACTTGGAAAGTGATACAACAAAGTCCAGGTTGAGAGCTCAGATGATTTTGGAGTAAGAAAAACCCCCGTGATATGGAATCCCGTGGCAGAATAGACCTCCCAAGTCACCTGACTCAGCAGGGCACTCGTAGAGATGATGCCACAAGTAAAGCCACCTCAGCAATTGTTCTCCTTAATTGTAGCATTCCCCGTGCCTCACAGTGTGGTTCTTCACCAGCCCAGGCCCTCAGGGGACATTTGGGGGAATTTAAACCTGCATGTCAAACCTGAGCCACTCAGGTGCGTGTGACTGTCATCGGAGCTAAGAAATCAGCAACCTTTCTTGTAAACCCGAGGGTCATACTATTCAGCAGTGTACATCTTGGCTGCCATTGGTTGGATATCCTTACATTTTTAGCAATTCCATTGGAACAGTATTTACTCCAGGGGACCACATAGTCTCCATGCTGTTTTTAATCCTGTTTTGTATGTTTTGAGGAATAGACTTAATTTCATCCTACCTATCAGGTATGGGATCATTTGGGATATTCTAGTAGTTATCAAAGTTCTCCAACATCAGGAGAGGCAGTAGAGAGCAGGGGTTAAGCAGAAGTTGAAAAAACTCTTTGAGTATGTTACTTAGTATTTATGAACCCAAGTATATTTAATTAGTGGTGGTGATAATCTTGAAATGCCAAGTTTTTGAGAGTGGTATTAGTACATCAGTGGTAACCTGTGCTCTTACACAACTGTTAGTACCCATGTTCTACATTCTACTGTTGTGGCCAAGAAGCATGAAGATGGACATCCATACCAACTTTGTTCCTAACATTTCTGTTAAATAGTTAAGTGGTCCCTTGTACACACAAACCTAACAATTCTAACGCTTTTATGCTCTAAATCATTTGAAAAGATATATGATGTTGGCTTCACTGAACCACATCAAAACATTCCAGAAATGGGTATTTTATACAATTCTCAGTCCTTCTTTCCTCCTTCCCACCAGCTACTATTCGTGCAAGAAAACAGTTTTGAAGTGCTTTCACCTCTCTTTGTCTCTCCCAAGTCTGCATGGTAAATGCACTATTTGTTCATTCTTTAAAGAAAAATGTTGAGTGCTTAGTAAGTGCCAGGCTTTATGAATGTATGCTTGGGAGAGGAGGAAAGAAATGGTGTTATTTATTCACAGTTATATGCACCCTTATATTCATATCAGTGTTATTTATAATGGCTTACATCTGGAAACAGCTCAAGGGCCCATCAGCAGATGAGTGGATAAAAAACTGTAGTACATTTAAACAATGGAGTACTATTTGGCTGTGAAAAAGAAGACAGCATGGATGGACCTGGAGAATAATATGCTAAGTGAAATGAGGCAGTAAGAGAAAGACAAATACCATATGATCTCATTAATATGTGGAATCTAATGAACAAAATAAGCTGATGAACAAAATAGAGCCAGAGTCATGGATACATGGGACACACTGACAGATGTCAGAGGGAGGTCGGTGGGGCAGGTGGGATGAAAGAAAGTGAAGAGAATAGACAAAGAACATATTCATAGCCCATGGATACAGACAACAGTGAGGTGATGGGCAGAGGTTGGGGAGAATGGGGTCTTGGTGGAGGGAGATAAAGGGGGTGAAATTGGGAGATATCTGTAATATGTCAACAATAAAAATAAAATATAATTAAAAAAACATTTTGTTTGGTTTGTGGAAAATAATGAGTGTGTGATGGAGAGATGATATGTGGGGGCAAGTGAAATAGTGTTTAGTTAGGAAGGAATCCTAATAGTCCCAGAAAGAGATTTGAGATGTAATTTGAAGAGAGAAGAACTGGGTCATGTTGGTGAGTTGCAGGTGTAGAGGAGAGAGCGCGAGATGAAGACTTTCTGATTTCTGGCAAGAGCATCTGGGTGGGTGCTCTTGTGTTCAGTCAGGAGCACTGGGAGATGAGTAGGTCTGTGGGTTAAGTCGTGACTTTGGAAGTATCTTTGAGTCTTATATAAGATATATAAATGGAAATGTCAAATAGGCAACTAACGGTATGAATCCTGGTCCAAAAGAATTCTGGAGGAGACGAACACTGGAGACTCTATATGCAATAAATGATATTTAACCTAGTTTCTGACAGCATCGAGGATAGAATATAGATTAGGAAGAGGGTGGGCTCCGGGACTGGGCCCAGATGGTCCTCAGCTGTGGTGAAGCAGAGGAGGGCAAGGCAGGAACATGTGACTCAGACTGGCGTGGTGAGGTTGCAGGAAAAGAAGGAGACTGTGCTGTTTCAAAGCCAAGAAAGAGTGCGTGTATTTTAAGAATGATAAATTGGCTGATCAAATTGAAGGCTATTTCGAGGCAGAGAAAGATGATTGGAACATATCCAGTGGATTTGGCAACATGCGGTTTGCTTGTGGCCATTGCAAGAGAAGATTTAGTGCAGTGGTTGGGGCAGAGGCCAGGTTGCAGGGACCTGAATAGCTAATGGAAAGTGAAAAAGTGGAGGGGGAGTTTGTTGACATCTCTTTGTGAGAAGTTTGGCTGAGCGGGACAGCAGAGAAAGGGGGTGATTAGAGGAGGGCATATGGAGTAAAAGGAAGTTATTTTGCTTTAAAAAAGTGATACACTAACCCTAACCGGCTTGGCTCAGTGGATAGAGTGTTGGCCTGCGGACTGAAGGGTCCCAGGTTCGATTCCGGTCAAGGGCATGTACCTTGGTTGCAGGCACATCCCCAGTAGGTGGTGTGCAGAAGGCAGCTGATAGATGTTTCTCTCTCATTGATGTTTCTCACTCTCTATGCCTCTCCCTCTCTGTAAAAAATCAATAAAACATATATTTTTTTAAAAAAGTGATACACTAGAGCAGCATTTATAAACTGAAGTTTGTGAACCATTAGTGTCATTAAAATAATTTTGGGTTGCAATCGTCATTTAAAAAGTAGCTAGATTAAAAGAGAACATAGAATACTAATCTCATATGGTAAAGGTAAGGATTTTATGGAATATATTACTATGCCATAATTATAAATAGTTACATATTTACACACAAATATTGGATTATACTATAAAATATTTTCCCTAATGTGGATCACAGTCTAAAAAGTTTGGGAGCTGCCACACTAGGAAATATTTACACGGTGAAGGGGATAATTGAGTGGAAAGACAGGGACTGATGATACAGGAAAAGGGGAAAACCAAGGTAGAGTTC
>NW_006284838.1:1106507-1124837 GCF_000327345.1 Myotis davidii | reverse complement strand
GTAACTCTTCACTCAATTCTTTTATCTTTTCTCATCCATTTACCCTATGGCTTCAGAAGCAGTTCTCACCATGAGCATCAATAAACCAGTCCCATAGTTTTGCAGGTATGTATCCTAGAGTTGAGAGAACTATGCCTTTGTCAACAGCAGCAATGATTTGTCAAAGGCGCTGTGTTAGGGACTTGTTTCCCCCAGATTCATACGTGGAGTTGCTATAACTCCCATTACTTCAATATGTGACTGAATTTGGAGACGGAATTTCTAAAGAGGTAAGAAAGTTAAAATTAATCATTATCCAATATGACTTTTGGATTTAAAAGATGAGACCGTTTGGACATAGACACACACACAGAGGGAAGACCACGTGCAGATACAGAAAGAAGGCGACCATCTATAAGGCAAGGAGAGAGTCCTCAGAAGAAACCAAGCCTGCCCACACTTGATCTTGGACTTCGAGCCTCCAGAATTTCAAGAAGATAAATTTCTGTTTGTTTTTTTTTAAGCCCCTCAGGCAGTGGTATTTGTTATGGCAGCTGTAGCTGTCTCATTTGGTGTCTTCTGACTGCTGCTACACTCTGAGGTGTGGAAGGGTCAGACCAGAAATGCCTGGTAGAGGTGAGAAAGCTGAGGTGTAGGGATAAGAAATGACTTACCCAAGGTCAAGAATGAAAATAGCTAGTAAGTGGAAATGAAATTTTGTAAATCTTGCTGGTGTGTTTTCCATGACAAAGGCTATGTAACAGGATTTCTGAACCTGCTGTCCCTATGCAGTAGATGTGAGTATTTGCTGTGGTCCATTTGTTAGGACCAAAAGCTACACTTCTCTGCAAACGTAGGTTCTGACATTTTGTGAACTAAGATTAAACATTTAAAAACTTCAGAAAGTCCAAAGATGACATATATTAACATTTAAAAATTATCGCTTTTATGTAGCCCATGAAATTATACAGCCCAATGAACATTTGAAAGTTTTAGCCTCTTAATGAGACGTGATAAAACTTGACCAGTGCGTGGGAAAGAAGAGAGCTGATTTTCTCCAACCTTAATGAGCTATGACATTTCCCAAAACAAGCGCTGGGGACTCTCTCAATAAAGTCATCATCGACCTGTTGTTCCTTTGCTTGCCTGCTGCAAACACAGAGAGTCAGTAACGTCAGTACAGTTGCCATCCATGTTCCCTCATTTATCCAGTCCATTTTCCCTTTACGCTGGTGAATAAGACGCGCCTTCAGAACATTCGAGAGTGATGAAAAGGAAATGTGTGTAGTATGTGGAGAGTGAGTCATACTTCAGTGTAATGAGCATCCTTATGTATGTCACCTGATGAAAAGGTGTAAGAGTCTTTCGAGGGTACAAACCTAAAGATCAAATTACTCAGTTGCAAGCCGTGTCTGTGTTTAGCTGTGTAAAGTTAAATAGATCTCCAGTTTATACTCCTCTCTATGATGCATTTGATCCTGTTTCCCCATAATCTATAGCTGATATATTGATTTTTTTTTACAATCAAATAAGCATTTTGTGACAGATGGCTATTATAAGATTGTTACTGATTGACAACTTTTATGTTTATAGGCCATTGAAGTTTCTTCTCACTTCAATTGCCAGTTCATATAATTAGCCCATTTTAAAAAACTTGCCTTCTCTTGCAAATCAATTCGTACATGTTTCTTTTGTTCATTGTATAACATTCCTTTTATTAGTTGTATGGATTGCAAACATATTTTCCCCAGAAGTAAGTTTTTTTTTTCTTTGCATGTAACTGGTTTTATCTTATAAAAGTTTTCAGTATTAATGGGTTCCGAAATGTTTATTTTTTCTTTTATTGTTTTCCTTTGTGTTTCTATCTTGATCTCATCAATATATCTCTATGTTATACTCTTAAAATTTATATATTTATTTATCTGATTTAAGTTATTAATCTAACATAAATTTATTTCATTTTTTATTGTTTGGAGAGAAGTAGAGATCTGATTTTTTCCCTCTCTCCATATGGATAGCCAGTTATTCCTGCACCATTCTTTGAATAGTCTATCTTTTGCTCACAAATTTATAGCCTATTATATTTGAAATCACAGAGAAACATGAATTTATTTTAAAGGTATTTACAGTATTCTGTCACTTTGCTTTATTTGTCTATCCTTTCAGCTGTGTACACTGTTTAATCTCTATAGTTTTATAGTAATACCTGATAAAAGTTAAAACATGTCACCTCTTCTTCTTTTACTTTAAAATTACCTTGATGGATATTGACCTGTAACTCAGCCATATATATTTTAGCTTGAAGTTTTACATTGCATGAAAACACTGATACACTGATAGGATTTTGATTGAAATTGCTTTGAATTTATAGATTATGTATGGCTTTTCTGGATTTCAGGTATATTAACATGATATATTTCTCATTTATTTGTTTTCTTTTATGACATTTAATAAATTATATTATTTTACTGTAACATTTTTTACATGTTTCTTAGTTTAGTGCTATTATTATTAATTTATCTTTACTATGTAGTTTGGAAGGTCAGGAAAAGACATTGACTTTACTTAGATGACAAGAGTGAGAGGCAGGCTAAGTGCTCCAAAGAGCGTGATAGCTGTTGTAAACAGAGTTGTTCCAAAAAGAGTGTTCAATGAAAAGCTAACTGCTGTGTAAGTTAGATAAGCATACTAATCCAAAAGTATAAAAGTCATTGCGGGAAACAAATGCCTATTGAGTACCCCTATCTGTAAGATAGTTTATATCTCACTGAGTTTTTCCCTGGGCAGTGAGGGGGATGAAACCTACCGAAGGCAAGGGCCAAGGCACTCGGCACAAAGCCACTCAGGGTGGTGGCTGCTCGTGTTTTGCCTCATCCACAGTCCTGCCACCCAGTGTCCCATCATCCTTGTTCTGGATCCGTCTCTGGTCGTCTCTTTATTTTGATTTCCGTTTTCCCTCTGCAATCATAAACAACAAAATTTAATAAATCACAAAAAACATTCATGATTTAAAAAATAATCGGACACACTAACATCGCCAAGAATAATTCAAGGCAGTATTGGCTGTGTGAGCTTTTTGGCAAGTTGATGGCTTTAAGGCAACCTCTCAAGCAGTTTTCAATGTAAAGCACGTGCTTGCCTCGCCCTGTCTCCTGACGAAGAGAAGCCCATGGGAAGCTCTGTGCTGTCAGCCCCACACAATGCAATGCTGCAGCCTCAGTTTGCTTTTTCAGGTTCAAGTATGAAGTTGATTTGGGAATTTACTGGTTTAGGTTGGATGTGCTGCCACTCCCAGATGTATCAACTATGCATTTTCTCTAAAAACCATATTACTATGTTGCCTTTATTCATCAATGATACTTGAATAGAAGGAAGTAATAAAATATTAATATCCATTTATTCATATGAGGAACAGTCATGTAGAAATTTCTGAGATGTAAAGTGAGATGTATTGATTCTAGAAATAAGAAACCTCGGAATGACAAGCCTGCACAAGCTGGGGTTGTCCATCACCCGAGGTGCACCTGCGCTGTCTTCTGCACCTGAGATGGAAGACGAGGCTCTGTCTTTTTATTTCCCCTCGAAATCAGATGCAGGGTTCTTCGGGTCTTTAGGGACTTCAGGAAGTCAAGCATTTTACCAGACACATGTGTTTGGTGTGTGAACAGAGGCCGAGTGGGCTGGAAGGCTCTGTGTGCAGAGATTTGGGTCCTGTTCTGACATCTCTTCATTTGGGGCATCTTCCACCAAAGCCCATCTTCACTCAGGCCCTGGCAGGTGGGACGGCCCCTTCTGGGCATGGTAGAGGCTCATCACACTGAGGGAAGCTGGTCCAGTTGGCCAGTGTGCAGCAGTTCACAAGAAAATGCTTGTTCTCCTAATAGGGTCTTATTGGGAATTTGGAAAGGGGAGCTCCATCTTTCTAGGGGACAGTATTGTGCATTGATGAAGGGGAGTGATAAAGCGCTGGGTCCGACTGTTCAGCCCACCGAGGCCTCTTTTGAACATTTGCTTGGTGGAGGACCAATGACAACCCATTTACCAGGGAGGCCCTGAGACACAGGGCAGAATAGAAGCACAGCAAGAATCTGAATTCTGACCCAGTCATACCAGCAGTTGCTATGAGCTGCCCTGTTTTGGGAGGTTTTTCATTGATCAACAAGAGAAGGAGAAGCTATGCTTGTTTGTTTTCTCTCTGACATGGGGAAGTACAGACAACAGGGCTCAGCCAGGTGAGGTCTGAGGGGTAGGGTGGCTCCATCACTGGGCGTCCATGAATCGTTAACTGCGAGATGTTTCCCTAAGGTTCTTCCAGGCACGTGGTGAGGGGGTTTCCATACACTTTACGTAAGATTTAACCATCAAGTGATATAATAACCATCAAGTGATATATAATAATAATAGACTAGTTTACTCCGTTTTACAGATGAGGAACCTGAGTCTTGGGGCAGTTAAGACTGGCCAGCGTCATAAATAGGCGTGGTATTGGGGAGACAGAGTATCTAAACCCAGGAGTCTAACTGAAATGTGTACTGGGAACCACGCTGCCGTGCCACTTGGTTTTTTCAAATTGAGTATTTTATTAACATAGCGGCTGTCTTTGTAACACGTGTACACACAATCACACACTCAGTGATCTGCCTGGGGGTTAAAAAGTCTACCTGTGCCTGAGGGATAAATGAAAAAAAAATGTTTTAAATGTAGGCTCTTAGTATCATAGGCGATTATGTCCACATCACTTACAAAGCTATCACCAAACTCTGGTCTAGAAAACAGTTTGTGAGGGAAGGAAAAAATCTGGGGGAAAATTCAACAGTGGCACAGCAGAGCTCTCAATATAGAAAGCTGACGAAATGTGGAATTGGCCAGATACGGAGAGAGGTTTGTCAATGGGCAGGCAGTAGAGAAGCTGGTATGAAAGAGGCGTCTGCAGTCATTCTTCCTCACAGTATTGTGCAGAGTCACCTAGAAAGCCCTGGCACCAGTTTCAGAACTTTCCCAATTGCAGAGGCCTTACCTCATCTCTTAGGGAAATCGACCCATCTGAGGGATGTCTTTAAAGGTCTCAAGGCAGATGGGTCCTGCTGTCCAGAAAGGATCCCATCTGTGATTGTTTGGCATCATCACAAGCTGCTGGCCTTTGTGGATCCATCCCGACTCCAGCTCTCCCGGGACCACAGTGCCTGTGTCCTGTATTGATCCACAGTTGGTAGCCCGGTTGGTCCATCAACTGATCTATTGAAGTTTGGCAAATTATCCAGATATGGAATAAATGGTAATCCAATGTACCGAGGACAGACGTCTGATTGCTGTTTAAGATTTGCTCAAGTCACTCCTGAGCAAGGCATAAAGGGAATGTTCATTTCGGGATTGAAGCCAATTTTTTTCATCTTCATATCTCCCATTGCTCCAACTCACTGTTGGATCACCCATCTCATTAGTCAGCACAATTAAGTGTTTTACACCTGCTGTCTTTGCCAGCATCGTGTGTTCTGTTGTCTGCGCTCCTTTTTCAAGTCCAGGTTCAGAATCCCTTTCCTGGCAGAGATAACGAGTACAGCCAGCTCAGGCTCAGGAGCACCACCCTCATATTTGAGACAAAGCTCCTGTGGCTGGGGCATCTGGAATTGTGAAATGCTTTTCTGTTTCAAAATGGTCACAGCCCACTTCTCCTGTTTTACTCTTATTTGTTCTTCCCAGTTTGTGTCTAAGTCCCAAGACAATTTCCAAGTTTCTGTTTTTCTCTTTAGCTTCTTTTTCATATTTCTCAGGTGTCCTTTTGTCAACCATCCCAGTCAGAGGCGCTCTTTGCCCCCCATTGTCTGATCTGCCAGCACGTGCCCACTGAATGCCACACTTGCATGCTCCGTTTGAGGAGCCCCTGGTGGGGCAGACACAGGTGTAGTTTCCTCTTCTCCTCCCCATGTGCCAACACTTGTTACTCGTTGTTGTGTTGAAGTGATATCTCAGTGTGGTTTTTAATTGCGTTTCCCTGATGGTTAGTGATGTTGAGGGTCTTTTCATGTACCCGTTGGCCGTCTGTATGTCTTCTTTGGAAAACTGTATTCAGATCCTCTGCCTATTTTTAAATCAAATTGTTTGTTTCTTTGTTGTTGAATTGTATGAGCTCTTTATATTATTTGGATATTAAATCCTTATTAAGTGTGTGATTTGCACATATTTTCTCTCATTTGGTAGGTTGCCTTTTCATTTTGTTGATGATTTTCTTTGCTGTGAAGAAGTTTTAGTTTGATGTAGGCCTACTTATTTATTTTTTCTTTTGTTGCCTTTGATATTGCTGTCAAACCTGAAGAATCATTTTCAAGACCAATGTCAGTTTCATTTTCTTTCATGTCGCTGTCTAGTTTCCCCATCACCACTCACTGAAGAAACTGTTCTTTCCCCATTGCGTTTTCTTCAGAGCTGGTGTGTGAGGGGTGTGTGTGTGTGTGTGTGTGTGTGTGTGTTGTGTGTGTGTGTGTGAAACATCTCTGTTCTTTCTGCAGTTGTTGAAAGTGCCTCTTTAAAAGAAACAAAGCATGATAGAATTGCTAAACATAATAGTAGTATTTATTGAGCTCCCAGGGGCCAAACATTATTCTATGTAACTTTTCATGTATTATCTCATGTAATTCTCACATAAGTCCTATGAACCGCAGAGAATTAAGTGTCTTGCCTAGGATCATAATGCAAGCAAGAAAGATCTGGACTGGGCTAGAAGAATTAGCCTAATGTTGATAAGTATTGAGGATGACATATAACAGGTGGGTGGAGCTGATCTACAACCTGACAGAAGGAGCATGAAGGTTGTAAGTTCTGGGAGGAGGTCTCAGTCCTGGACAGCAGTGTGAAACCAGAGATGTATGCAGAGGAGAAGAGGAGCTTAAATATAGCTGGTGAGAGGGAGAAGAGAGGAAGAGACTGGAGAGATTCTAGAAGGTAGAATATCCAGACCCATGAGTGAGGAGCAGAGATGAAGAGTGGGAGAAAAGGGCAGTGTGCGTTCTGTGTAAATGAAGAGAATGGATTCTCTTGCAAGCTTTTAGAGATCCCTAGTCCACAAATAGGAAATGTAGGAATTGATCTGTTTTCTTTAAGCCAAGCATATTTCTCAGTATGGTGTGTGAAGTTTCTCTCTAGAGTCTGCATTGGAATCATCATATGGTTTGAGACACTCCCTTCCGGGTGGGGGCAACAGCGCAGTAGTCAGCATTGCCTTAAAACGTGAAGGAGGAACAGGTGACATTTCTCACTTGGGTTCTGTGGAAAAGAGAGTATGACAGTTGATTAATGCAGCACCAGATTAATCTGTCACAAGATTTTGAAGGCACTACTTTGAAACATGTCATTTCGCTTAACAGACTTTCCTAGATTTTCTCAGGGAAGATCTCTGTGAATTGATTATTGAGAGTTCAATATAGATTTGAGAATATTACTGTGTGAAAAAAAAGCCAGGGAAAAACTTTTGTCTTCACTCTTTATCAGCTATATGATACTGAGTAAATAATGTTATTTTATGAACTGCAGTGCTTTATCAGTGAATTGAATGGGGAGTGTAGGATGGGAGATGCCAGGGAAGTGAGTTAAGGCCAGAAGAATAAAGACATCATTTGCCATATTTCAGTTTTCCTCAAAATGTAGACACAGAGCAAATCTTAATTTTTTAGTAGGAGAGTCATATAATCAAACCTGTGTTTTAGAAAGATGATTGGAAATGGTGTCAAGGATGGATTGGAGGGAGAAAAGTTGAGGACACTTTCATAGTTTATTTAGTTTTTGATACTTAGCATCTTTTTTCCTGTAGTTATTTGCAAATCATATATTTAATGAAGTATCTATTCATGTAGTTTTTTCTTTTACTATGATAAAATACACATTATATAAAATGTGCTATCTTCATCACATTTTTTTGTTAATCCCCACCTGAGGACATTTTTTTTCCATTGATTTTTAGAGAGAACAGAAGGGAGGGGTGGGGGAGAGAGAGAGCGAAACATCGATGTGAGAGAGTCATGTTGATTGTGTGTCACCTGTACATGCCCTGACCAGGGCTGGGATCAACCCTGCAACCCAGGTACATGCCCTTGACCGGATTCAAACCTGTGACCCTTCACTGTGCCAAAGTGGCTACGACTTAAACACTTTTAAGAGTACAGTTTAGTGGCATTAAACACATGCATAACACTGTGCAGCCATCTAGATAACTTTTATCTTGTAAAACTGAAGCTCTATTCCAGTTAAACTATAACCACCCGCCCCTACCCTCACCCCTAAAAGTCACCTTTCTAGCTTCTGTCTTTATGATATTGACTACTCTAAGCACCTAATGGGAGTGGGGTTGTACAGTACTTGTCTGTTCCTGACTTACTTATTTCATAAAGCATGTCCTCAACTTTCATCCATGTTGCAGCTTGTGTCAGAATTTCCAACTTTTTTAGGCTGAAGAATATTTCACTGTGTGTTTAGACCACATTTTGCTTTTCTATTCATCTGTTGATGAACACTTGGTTGCTTTCATGTTTTAGCTCTTGTGAACAATGCTGCTATGCACATGGGTGTACAAGTACCTCTTCAAGATTTTGCTTTCAATTTGTTTGGGATTCCAGAAGTGGGATTGCTAAATCACATGGTAATTCTATTTTTAAACTTTGAGGAACTGCCACGCCATTTCTCCAGTAGCTAGAGCAGTTGGCATTCTCACCAGCCGTGCACAAGGGTTCCGCATCTTTGTGAACACTGGTTAGTTTTGTTTTTGATAGTATCTATCCTGATGGCTGGGAGAAACACTTGGACGTTTTCAAGTGAAAGGTAATGAGGGTCAGGGTGAGGCATCGCCATGGGAAATAAAAGGTGGGGAACTCGGGTGGGAGATTTTTCGAACGTGCAAGCAATTGAGTGTTGACTGAATAGTCTTATATGAGAGGATGAATTATATGTTCAACTTTGAAATTTTGACAAGTGTCCAATTTTGACAAAAGTGATATCGTTAGAATCAGGTAGGACATAAAAGATGGAGACTAGGATTTCTTGAGGGGCACTTTCATGTTTATTAATTTATTAATATTTATACAGATTTTCAAAGGAAGAATTTTGTTGAAGCACAATTACAAATTTTTAAAAATTTCAGATTTGTAGAAAAAAGTTTTACCTTCTGGAAAACTGTAAATTTTGATTATATGTGTTGCTGAAACTATCAGTTAGAAAACAGCATAAGATGTTGCTTGCAATTACTTTAACAAAATAATAACATATTTGTAGAATATTTTATAAATTGCAAGTCTCCTTTATATAAACTGTCTTTAATATTTGAAAAGATACATGATACTTTTATTTAGTGATATCCATCAAATCCCTTTTGAGTACCCACTGGGACCAGGAACTGTCCGGGCTCTGGAGACATACCCCGCTCTCACAGAGCATAGATTCTAGGGATAAGCCCCCGAGTTCAGGTATCCATAATAGGAATTCTTGACTTGGGTCCTGGCAGGGATTTGGGGATAAGGAGGTTCTGTGATCCCAGTAAAATTTCCAAGAAGGGATTTTTATCAGATTTTCAAAGACGTCTATAATCCTAAACTGGTCAGGACCCATCGTCTTCAAGTTAACTGACCTGCCCAAGATCCCAGGAATCACGTGACCACCTGGGTCTTTGGCCATCGGTTTCATGCACACCGCAGGGCCATGCTGCTGCTCAGCGTTAATTGTGTCATCCTGCTCTAAGGAATGATCCATCTTCCCATGATTTCATAGATCATTTAATATCCTTATTGTAAAAGTGACTTCAGT
Source organism: Myotis davidii (assembly GCF_000327345.1). NCBI lineage: Eukaryota > Metazoa > Chordata > Mammalia > Chiroptera > Vespertilionidae > Myotis > Myotis davidii. Next base: position 1,115,072 of record NW_006284838.1, on the reverse strand, counting down.
ACTTAACGGATTTTCTAAAACAGTAGACTGGCATTAGTTTCTCAGAGCTTTTGACACACTGCCAGCTCTGCCGGGGGTGAGGCAGGGTCCCTGTGTCTTTGTTGGAGAGGAGCATGACAAGGCTGCTGAAGAAGCACCAGTGGCTTTTCTTTGATCGCCTTAAGGAAGCAGAAACGTGTGCCATTCCTACAAGATAGTCAGCCCTGGATTGCAGGACACAGACCGGTGCCTTGGAAATGGCCTTCGTGACTCACTGCAGCGGGGGCTTGGAGCTCTGTGGTGAAACATCCTTTACATGTACACACTCCCACCTGACCTTGGGTCAGGCATTTCCAATTCATTGAGAAGTGCAGCAAGTGGAACCACGTGCTGGTGAGCTCTCACAGCATGCGGAGCAAGGCTGCCTGGGACTGAGTAACATGGGGACTCTATTGATTTTCTAGATGCTTTTGCCATATACTCCTAAACTCGGTCTGGGAATTAAGTCAGTTGCCAGAGATGGTACCGAGGGCAAAAAGAAAGCCTAAATAAGCCTAAATATTAAAAGTTAAAATGGAATCCCTCCACCCCCGGCCTCAGAAATAAAGTAAATTTTCCTGGAAGAATAAAGTAGAGAAATTTGCTTACAGGCTATCTAGTATCTTAGCAATGAACGGAAATTAGGCAGACATATTTAAGCAGGAATTAGCTTTGTAGTTTATAGCACTGCCCTAGCAGAACATCAATCAGAATGCACCTGAATAGTCCCACCTTCTAAAACATTTTCTGAAGCCAAATTTAACTTTGTTCAGGGATAATAAAGAATCTCTAATTTGTTTATTGAATCCTCAGGAGTTTTGCTACTCTGATTACCAAGCATTGAAGCAATAATTTGTTGTTGAATCAGGAAAACAAGAAGATAATTTTATATCAGCCTGATGGGGTTGTTTACTGAAACTCTAACAAGCTGTTGGGACATGCATGCACACACACACACACACACACACACACACTTCCTTTGACTTAGGATTAAGTCTTTCTGATTTGAAGTAATAATTTTAGATAATGCTTGGTTGGCAAATGTGATTCCTGACCTGTGGCTTTTTTTCCAAATTTTTGTCTTTTGAGTCTAGCTAAAAAGCTGCAATGTTTGCATGAGGTGTTTTTTATTTTTTGTTTTGTTTTGTTTTTTTCCTTCTCACTTTAATTATAGTATTTTCTGAAAGAGAGCATGACCTTCTGAATATCCATCATTTTGAATAATTAGAAAGGCAGTGTGTATTAAAAAAACATTTCGTTTTCAAAACTGAGTTATCAGCTGCTACAGTGGTGTGTGCATTTTTTGGGACACCCTGTATTTAGCCATCTGGTAAGACGTGTTCTCAGCACTTACACTGTGACTGTGCTGTGCTGCCTTCCAGTGTTTGGAGATTTAGACAAGCAGATTGTGGTCCAGGTTTATCAAGGTGACTGTACTCTGTGTGGGGAGGTTGGAGATCAAGGGCTAATTAACACAAGAAACTGAATGAAAGTCTCACTAATTGAGGAGGAGGGGACAGCCTTATCCTGCAGAAGGCACCTGGGGATCTAAATGGGGAGAAGGCCTGTAGGATTAAGATAAGGCAGGGGTGGGCAAACTTTTTGACTCAAGGGCCACAGTGGGTTCTTAAACTGGACGGGAGGGCCGGAACAAAAGCATGTATGGAGTGTTTGTGTGAACTAATATAAATTCAAAGCAAACATCATTACATAAAAGGGTACGGTCTTTTTTTTCAATAGTTTTATTCATTTCAAACGGGCCGGATCCGGCCCGCGGGCCGTAGTTTGCCCACGGCTGCTAGATAGAAATGTTAGTACTTCCTCATTGAATCAGCCGTATTTCATGGTGAGGGAATATTTTCATTCTGAAAGCTGTCAGCCAATGCAAGAAAGGCACTGCCTACGTCACAGCTCACCGCAGTATTTGTGGTGTTTCCTCATTATTGGTGTGGCTTCTTCAATGGATTTCCTTATGAAGGTATCTGTCTTTAGGTTGAGACCTAAAGTATCAATGGATGCTGCCTTTTAGGGAGGAAAATCATAAAATCAACTGAGCACTTAAATTTTACTATCCCATGCTGAGAAGCACTATAAGCATAAAAGCCACATTGACATTCAAACATTTGGCACCAAGAAAACAAAAACAAAAACAAACACACACACACACACACACACACACACACACACAAAACACAACAACACACGGAATGTAAAGTTTCATTTCATTTTTATATTGAATTCAGGTTTAAATGATAATACTTTTATATATTGTGTAAAGTAAAATATATTATTAAAATTAATTTCACCTCTGTCTTTTGCCTTCTTTGACAAGGCTGCCAGAAATTTTTAAATTAAGTAGGTGCTCTCATTATTAATATTTGCTTGGGAAGTGCTGCCTTAGATGATGCTTATGGAACTGTTGTTATAAGAATTCTATATAAGACAAGAGGATTCACCCAGGCAATAAAGCAGAATCCAAGTGTGTGCCCTGCAGGGACTGGGCTCAGTCCCAGCTCTGACCGTGACTCCTCCGTAACTCGGTCACTTTCCCTGCCTTGACTGAGGTTTTCATCTGAACAATGAGGGAAGGATTCAAAGGTGGAAGATCTGGATGTCCCTTCTCACATTAAATCCAGCTACTCAGCCATCTTCAGGGGCACAGTCTCCCGAAAGCCTAGCAGATGAAACAGTCTTCCTCATTCCAGTCCTTCCTTTAGTTCAGAGGTGAAGTTGTAATTACTGTCCTTTGGAGCTTCCTCCAGCAACCTGAGGCTGGAGCATAACATCTTTCAATCTGTTCAGCTCTGAGGGAAGCAAATGGATATGTTGTGATTTACACGGATCAGCAATGATATTTTGCAAGCAAATTTCCAGCATTCCTTGAAAATGGTCAGATATGCCTAAAAGTCAATCATGTTTAGATGTTTAGTCCCAGTGGTTTTTATGATGCCATTGCAAACACCTTTACTGGATTTTTAAAATCCTTATTTTTAAAATTAATACTGGAACACCTGTTTCTAACTTTACCCCATTGTTTAGCTTTTAAAGTTAAGTTGAAGAACCTTTTGATATTAGAAGGAATGAAACTTGTTTATTATCAAAGGTAGAAATGCAGATTGTCATACACAAAATGTGAAAATTACTTAAATCTCTCTGATTTTTTTCAATGTCCATATATTTGACAGTAATAATGAATTTGGGTATATGTTGTACTTTGAAAACTTTTAACTAGTGTGCTAATTTGGGATATATGGGTAATTTAGAGCAGTTATTCTTATATATATTCTTATGGTTATATTCCTGTGATAATTCATTTAGAGTCATTTCTTAGTAGAAATGGAGGACATGCATATTTAAAGACTTTTCATATTTATTATGATATTTACTTGCAGAAAGCTTGAATTTTCAGCTCATGCTTCCATTAGCATAGTCTGAGCCTGCCTGTCCCCTGGAACCTCAGCTACACTGAAATTACGGTTTTAAGTCTTGATAAATCAATGGGAGAAAAATTGTGTTTTGTTTTTGTTTGAATTTGTATTTCTTAGATTTCTAGGATGATCAGACATTGTTTAATGCACATATTGGCAACTTCTAATTAATTTTTAATATCTTATTCCTGGGGTTTATTTATTCTATCTACTTTGTTATTTGAGATAATTTTCCTTTTTGACAGGTGAGTTGATTTGGATCATATGGAAGCTTCCAAGTCTTTCCTCCCTGCTTTGACTGCAAGCTCATTCCATCATAGAAAGATCCCTCTATCCCTCCCTATGGTTGGCTGCACACACACACGCACACACACAGACACACGGACACACACACACATGGACACACACACACAGATAAACACAGTGGGGAGAAAATTTCTGTGGTCCCCATCCTACCATGTGTCCAGGATATGATCAAGTCTTTACAAGAAGAGAAAGGTATTTTAACCCCATTTATGGTCCTTCTATGAAAGTGTTTAATGGACCAGGTGTTTGTAGATTTCTTCCTAAAGCAAATGAAAAACCCTCCTAGGTAACTATATTAAGGTCTCTGTTATAAAGAAAGGTTACCAATCTGTTGGGTTACCACAGTTTACTTATTTGAACCACATTGGTATATCCCCTTATAAAATCATCTTTATTGAGCTGTCATTACAAAGCCATTAAAACAGTGGTTCTCAACCTTGGCTGCACATTAGAATCACCTGGGAATCTTTTTAAAATCCTGATTTCTGGGCCAGTCAATGATTCTCTCACATCATTGACGTTTCTGTCTCTCTATCCCTCTCTGAAATTAATAAAAATATGTTAGAAAATAAAAAATAAAATAAAATATATTAAAAAAGATAAAAAAATTAAGTGCTGGAAAAACATTACTCTTTTTTTATAAAATATATTTTTTTGGTTTTTTTACAGAGAGGAAGGGAGAGAGATAGAGAGCTAGAAACATCGATGAGAGAGGAACATCCATCAGCTGCCTCCTGCACATCTCCTACTAGGGATGCACCCGCAACCCAGGTACATGCCCTTGACCGGAATCGAACCCGGGACCCTTCAGTCCGCAGGCCGACGCTCTATCCACTGAGCCAAACCGGTTTTGGCGGAAAAACATTACTCTTGATTTTTTTCCTAATACTTCTTAACTGATCATATTGCAGGTTTTGCTTGGTTGCTTAGAGAGTCAGAGCCAAATTTAAAGCTTAATCACAGTGATAGTATTGCCTGTGTTTGACATATTTTTATGCTCTAATTATTAAGTGAATTTTATATTTTTACTCAAAATTTATTATTTATTATTAGTTGGAACACAGAATTTTTATGTATTGTGTTGGGGTTTGTTTTGGTTCTTGGTCTCTCCAAAAGCAACAACAACAACATATCCATTTTGGAAGAGGCGTAAGGTATTAATAGAAAAAGGACTAACCAGTCTCCAGTATCATGTTTCTGAAAAGAGAAAGGCCTAAGAACAGTTTTTACAAGCTTGGTCAGGTACTATTAGTCATTGTTTTCATAATGATTTTAAGGTTTTAACAGCAAAAAATAGAATACAGTAAGCATGCATTTTTCCAATCTGCTTCTAGGCAAAAGAGCTGCTACCATACTTTCAGGTAAAATGTTGGAAATCACCTGTATCAGTCTGAGGCTCTTCATTTTTAGTTAGTTAGTTAGTTTGTTTTAATGTCAAAATGTTTCTTCAGGTAAATACCCAAGTATCAATCTCCTGTTTCAGGATATTTCTGTTTATTCACTGAGCAGTTCATGGTTTTAAATCAGTTGGTTTTCACAAGAATAAGTGAACAATACAAGATATATTTATAGGTATCACCTCAGCTTTCTGAGTGTCCTTTGTGGCTGCTCAGTGGTACGGTCCTGGGAGACCTAATATAAGCAGCTGAAGTCACCTAACTGCTATCTACTTATTCAGGGTTCAGCGTTTTATTTACTTATTCATTTATTTACTTACTTTTTATATTTTTATTGATTTCAGAGAGAAAGGGAGAAGGAGAAAGAGATAGAAATATCAATGATGAGAGAGAATCATTGATGGGCTGCCTCCTGCATGCCCCACACTGGGGATCAAGCCTGCAACACAGTCATGTGCCCTGACCAGGGATGGAACCTGTGACCTCTTGTTTCCTGGGTCAATGCTCAACCTCTGAGCCACACCCTGCTGGGCCAGGATTCAGCATGCTAATAGAAACATGTTTTAGAAAGCTAAGCAAAGTATAAAGTAAAAGATGTGCTGCTGAAAGTTAAGTTTTTATTAATATTCTTTGATTCAAATTATAGGCTTTTGTTTCCCCAGTCTTTTGGAGGTTAGCGAGGTCATCTGGTCCCACACATCTTTATGGGGAGCTATTTGCATTATGGTTTTCAAGGTATTTCTTCTCCAGGGAAATAATTTTAACGATGTTTGAAAGGATGAATTTAAAAGATTATTAACTCTTCCTCAAATTTCAAAATGATGTTTCTGTCATAGCAGACAATTTTCTTCCTGTGCATTAAAGAATGATATGAGGAAAGCATTAACCACATCACCATATTTAAATGCTGCTTGGATATTGTCACTCTCTTGCTAATTTTTTTAGTGGGTACAATTCACATTCAAAATGAACTTCCTATCCAGGCATCAGGTAGAACTTGAGCTGATGGAGCTGAGGTGCTGCTGTGAATGTAGGTGTGGTACATCGCAGCCTCTCTCCCATGCAGATTTTGGAAAGACGCAAACCTACGGAGCCTCCAATCGGGCAGCTGTGCCCACTCACACCGAGGCTGCAGGGAGCTTCCAGAGTGGGGGTGTGGACAAGGGGAGGGGAGAGGCACAGTCAGGAGGTAGGGGCCAGGAAGGAAGGACAGCAAGTTGGTTGGAGACTTGGCTCAGAATCCAAGCTCTGGGAGAATGCTCATGGAAGCAGTGAGTCCTGGATTCGGTCCCATCCAGTATCCACGCTCAACCTCCCTCTCTCTGGCTGGCTTCTATGAAAACAGCTGGGAAGGTTGTTCCCAACTTTCATTTTAATGGGGTTTGTCATAGGATGGTGTTTAGTAAGTGGAATTCTGTTTCACTGCCTCTTCCCCATTGTTTATCTTCTTGCCTTAAACACCGGTGCTGGGTCTAGAATTGCGGTTATGCAGGGGGCATCTAGTGAACATGAAGAAAGACGGTGTCATGCCCAGGCTTCTCTGGGTTTCTGCCCACCTACCAGACTTCTGGCCACAGGAGTCAAAACAGACCCTGAGTTAGAGTCAGAGTTTCTGTGACTTGCATCCAGATGCATTCCTACTTGATATACTTTGCCACCTTTACCTGCATTTGCCTTCTGTTCTTCAATAATCTTACTCCCCAAATAAGGGAGGTGCAAGAATATAAAACTCAAGTTCTCATCCCAACACTTCTTAAAGCCTGATACGTCCCATCTGCTTAGCCAGGATGCTCTCTGCCTGGGAGGTACTTAAACGTTGCCTGTTGAAGGGATGGGAAGGAGAAGAACCCGACACAAATGCAGCGATTGATCCCTTTGGCGTTCTCTCACCCCGTGTTCCCCTGTGCACAGCAGCCTTGTACTCTGACGTGCTACTTCCGCCCCCATCTCTACTCCTACAAAACCCTTGCCCTGGTGTTCGAGTGTTGTGAGGACTCATCTCTGTTTTTGGCTGCTCCTTCTGGTCGGTGAAGAGGGAGGCCTGAGTTCCTCAAGGTATTGTATGAACCTTGACTATATTTACAAAAAGCACAAAAGAACTAAGAAATATGTTCACCATGTAAAAATTTACATGGAGCTCGAACCAGTAGCTCTCGCAGACCTGAGTGGTGACGGCATGGCTTGATGAAGACAGGTCTTCAGACCATCACAGTTATGTTTGCAACCCATTGTTGGCCCTGCTGGCTGTGTGATGTTGCCTGTTTTTCAGAGTGTTTGGGATTAGAGGACTTTTTGTGTGTCTGTGTGTGTGTGGCATGTAGTAGGGAATTAATAAATGATAACTGTTAGTTTAACAGTTATAGTTAATCCTGCAATATGGTGTTTGGAAGGTGTAATTGTATCAAAACAAAATAAGCAATGTAGTAAGTCCTTTTAGACCTACATCTTATTTTAGAGTAATCTTTCTGATCACCTTAACTCTTCCCTGAGGTGCTTTTGATTGGTTCTGTGCTCCGTTCAAAGGTGTCAGTCAACATTGTCCTATGTTCGCTACCCGCCTCACTGTTTTATCTGCTGGGGCCCACACAGATGACCAGTTCCAGAGATTTCGCTGGTTGTCATTTATAGAACTTTTTTAAATGAAAGAAAGGCGAGCAACTAGATCTTCTAGTGCACTAGTTGGGAGCCAACAGCAGATTGGTGTTCTGGTGGCCCTGCAGTGGGATGGTAACCTTCAAAATCATTAATTAATGTTGATGTGTAATGAGCTAATTAGGACTTTGGGGCATTTTGACACTTCCAGTGGCTTATTTAATTATCTGAAGGAGGCTTTTACCATCTCAAGAGGTGTGATGACCTGCCTTTGGGAACTAAAGAACCACCTTAGAAAACAATCGAGCATCCCTCATGTTGGCAAAGGACTTCTCGACTTCTCAGAAGAATGTTTCCTTTGAAAAAACTGCCCTCAGACACAAATCCTGGTGTGAAATCATACACAGGGACTTTGACACAGTGGTGTTATAGAGGAGTTGCTCCTTCTTGATTGGCGGGGTGTTTTCCGAGATCAGAACAAAAACCAGAGCCTCACTTACTTAAATCCTTGCCCGGAGCTAGATTGTTCCCCAGGAAGCAAGGCTCTCTGGGAGGGCAGCCAACGGTGCCCCTAGAAAACATGCGGAGAGAGGCTCATGCAAGCAGATAGAATGAGGCTGTTCGGCTCCCCCAGACCTTTGCTTATTTCCTTAGTCAGGAAATATCACAGAAAATGGAAGTGGCCATGATGTTGACACTAACAATGATTGAGTTCAATGAGTGATGGCCGCACGGGCAGTGTGCAGGAAGCAGGCACGGCACAGTGGTCTGTACACACCTCTAGGTCACAGTGTACGGGGCTCTGGGTTTTACCTTATATTCGA
>NW_006284838.1:1102961-1106472 GCF_000327345.1 Myotis davidii | reverse complement strand
GGGAAAGAGCCGGCACCCATATGGTGTGTCAGAGTTACAGGTAAAAACATATAAATGGAAGTGTCATAAGTTAAAGAGACTAAACAGGAAATTCAGGCAGGAAATATCCCAGAGAGAGAACATGATCGATACTGAAACCTTGCTCTATAAAGCAAGGAAACTACACACCACTGTCATGAGGACTTGGACAAGATTTGACTTTCCATGATGGAATCAAGCAACGTTTTCCTTAAAAGGACAAACAATATTAATTTTAATATGCACTGAAGCAGAGGCAATAATAATACTAATTTGATAACAAAAACCAGTACTTTTCAAATTATTCTTAGGTGTTGTGAAGTTGTGAAATCTTGCATCAGGATGATAGGAGTGCACAAGAGTAGGGAAGACTATGGAATTTGAGTGGGTCCATGAAGGGTAGAGGGTGGTTTCATTGCCAAGTTAGGGAGATGGGGACAGAAAGGGACATAAAGAATATAAAATAAATAAATGGAAGATGAGTTTGCAAAAATAGGTTTGTATAAGAACCAAGGAGGTTTAGAATACAGCTTTTAAGATTCCGAGGGTCAACTCAACAGGCACAGAGGGTCTTAAAGGCATTAATGCAGGGAAGTAACAATATTAAAAGTAGCCTATATTGCACTGGCCGGTGTGGCTCATTTGGTTGGGCATTGTCCTGTGCACCAAAGGGTTGCTGGTTTGGTTCCAGTCAGGGCACATACCTGGGTTGATTGCTTGATCCCTGGTGGAAAGCATTTTGCTCTCAAATCGAAGTTTTTTTTCTCTCTCGCTCCCTCTCCCTTTCTCTCTCTCTAAAAATAAATAAAGCCCTAACCGGTTTGGCTCAGAGGATAGAGCGTTGGCCGGTGGACTGAAGGGTCCCGGGTTCAATTCCGGTCAAGGGCATGTACCTTGGTTGTGGGCGCTGCCCCAGTGGGGGATGTGCAGGAGGCAGCTGATCAATGTTTCTCTCTCATTGATGTTTCTGACTCTCTATCCCATTGCCTTCCTCTCTGTAAAAAATCAATAAAATATATTAAAAAAATAAATACATAAAAATCTTTAAAAAATTAGTCTGTATTGTAGGTAAGAGTAGATATTAATTCTTGAAATTTGGAAAATCCCCGACAACATCTGATTACAAAAATGAGTGTTAATATGTAGAAGTTCAAATATTACTTTTAAAGAATCTGAAAAAACATGAGGCCCCCATCTATGTGAAGAAGCCTGGAGCATTTTCCCAGCCACATTCATTATCCTGAAAATATCTCCAAGTCCATCATGGCAGACCTGTCCCATTTAAATACACAGGTTATCATCAACCTTCCTTAATGCTACATTTTTTAGGTAAAATTGTTTCAACTGAGTGCACACATCTATTAGTGTGAAGTCATATTGGATAATGAAGCGCTGCTATTCCCATGGACCTGTGTTAGGTGGACCAGGGATTTTAATTAAATATCTGAATGGGTGTTATACAGTAGATACTCTCAAGAAAGCATCTGTCAGGGTTAATATTTTACAAGTTAGCTATGCCTCTTTCAACCTTTAATTATAACATTCTAACTCTTTATTCTTAGTTACTGCTAATAATTTCAAGGTGATACAGATAGAAATTACTTGATTATCCAAGTGACTGCACAAATCAAATGAAATAGAAAGCAATTTCACTGCCTATACATGTTTTATAAGTACACATTATTAACATGCTATTTTTTAAAAAATATCTCCTTTTTTTTTTAATTGATTTTTTGGAGAGAGAGAAAGGGAGAGGGAGAGAGAAACATCAATGAGAGAGCGAAATATGGATTGGCTGCCTCCTGAACACCCTTTACTAGGGATTGAGCCTGCAAACCCAGCATGTGCCCTGACCGGGAATCAAAGCGCCAACCTTTCCATGCATGGGTAGATGCTCAATCAATTGAGCCACACCCACCAACGCTCTCTTTTTTCCTAAGAGGAATTGAAAAACACATGATACCCTGTGGTTGGGAAAGTGTAATGCCCGGCACAGATGTAACTAAACTTGACTCTCAGCGATAGCAGTGACCGTGCTCCTGCATCAAATAGACAAATACACTCCTTGACCTGTGGCATTTCTTCAGCTCTCGTCGGGCGCTGATTCGTAGTCCTCATTCATTTCTCATAGCGCCCCGTTGACCACCTTATGTCCATTTCATCAGATAAGTGTGTGACCTGCCACTTCCATCTTCCCATGGAGATGTTGGCCATCCTTGTGGATGGAGCATTCTTCAAGGACTTGCTTTGGCCTTAAATTCAGAAACATAAAACACATTGTTAGTCTTCTCATGCTGGAATCCACTCCTTCCACACCAACCTCATATGGTCCATTCACACTCTGGGCTGTTCAGAAGGAGGCTGGCTGCTGTTAGTTGGGAGAAGTAGACACTCAGGCCCTGGCTTGATAAGCAACCGCACTGATACTGGCTCTGGCCGTGGGGTGAATCCTGGACTATTAGGATTGTAGCCGATTTGACTCTTGGTGGCTTCCAAGGACTGCTTTGAAAAAGTGTATCTTAATTACGTGCTTCTATTTAAGAGTCAAGATATCACTGTTCTGTTGATGGATCTGAAACTCCATGTATTACAAATCACCCACCAATCAGAAGTTATTTCTGTCCATATTATTTTCAGAATATGAAAGAAAACTTTGATACTCTCACTAGTAAAATAGATTAACATTTTTTCTTTCTAATGCCTCTTCTTGGTTTCCGATTTTTTCTTTTGCTGTGCAGTTGGCGATGCTTGGTGTTGCTATGCTGATTCCAAAATGCAGCGGGGAGAAGGGCAGGCCTCTGCTTACCCTGAGAGTAGAGCATTTTCATTGTGACACTGAGAGAGTCTCCAGAAGGCGAAGACTGTCTTCCTAATGGATCAGAATAATGGCAGTAATCAGAACTGAAACCTGTGAAGTCATATTGGACAGGAACAATTCTTGATTTCTAGGAAGATGATTTCATTGTAGCTCTTATTTTTTAAGTGAGGAAAATTATTTTATCCATTTTGTGGATAGTAACTGCATTTTTTTCCTGAACTTACATGGCTGTTTCTATGACAGTTGGGAGTCTATGCTAGCTGGTGATCTATAATAATAAAAGTGTAATATGCTAATTAGACCAGATGTCCTCCCAGACGACCTTCCAGACGAAGCTGGTGCTGTGAGGGAAGTCCAGGTCCCAGGTGCCTGCTGGTGGCCAGAGGGAAGCCAGGGGAAGGAAGGCCTACTCTTGCACGAATTTCGTGCATCGGGCCTCTGGTGGAGAATAAAATTTCAAAATTTTCTCAGAGCTCCTATGAACATTAGAATAATGATGGACTATTAGGAAAACCTTATGACAATAAATTTGACAAGTTAAAATGAAATGAAAACATTTTTAAAAGACACAAAACAGCAAAACTTACTCAGGAAAATAATAAGTAACCTGTATAGCCCTGTAGCTATGAAATAATTTGAATTCATAATTAAAATATCCCCACAAAGAAAATACCT
>NW_006284838.1:1097245-1102636 GCF_000327345.1 Myotis davidii | reverse complement strand
AATATTGAAAGGTGGTGCAAACTGAGCCAAAGTAGGCTCATCCCCAGTGGGAGGGAAGTCGGTGGGACGCTAGGAGACAGAACGTTGCACGCCTAGTAGGCAGATATCATTTAGCATTGCTATCAGGTAACTACAACCTATGGGGATGTAAATAGCCCAGTGCAAGGCTCGAATGCGATAACCTGGAAGAATGTACTGTTGACAGTGCAGTTTTCCCTTGAGGCAGAGGTTCCCCCCACAATACCTGTCCCCTCTTTATTTAGATAACTAGTATTTACCCATTAATTCACCTCCAGCAGGTGCCATAGGAAGCTTTCCCTGATGCCTTCTACCAGGTTTTAAGTTTCCTTCTGCCTCTCATGTGCTTGTGAATGACAGTTACGTGTTTACTATGTGACATTTTAATTGAATATTGCCTCTCAATTTCTATTTTTAAGACTAGGACTGCATCTTAGTTTTCACTTTCATAGTGTTTGTGCAGTATTTGGCACATAGACAAAATTTATAAATTATTTGCAGAACGATTGAATGAATGAGTGAATGAATGAATAGCTGATGGCTATCCTCTTGAAAAGAGGGTACGAGCACATGTGTAATAGGCAAACATATGATGCACCAGGGCTGTGAGGAAAGTCCAGTCATCTTTATAGCTCCCTTTGAGGATAGGGCATCATATGTTATCATTAAATTAAACTGTGTGCTTACCTGACTTTTCTACTGCCGCACTACTTCATCTCAGAAAACCCCTGCATACCTTGCCAACCTCAGTTTATATGTGTAATATATATTCTTCTTATTTCCTAACTACCTGTCAGAGAGTTAAAAATCACAGGCCCGTTAACAGTATAGTAATATATTTGTTAACAGTATAGTAATATATTTACGGGAGTAGAAAACTTTCCATAAGAATAAGCGATGATCTTGGACTACGTGAGGAACTTTGGGGTGGGTGGTCAGAGACTCTGAATTCTTCTAGTCTCTATGGCGAACATGGTGAAGCAAGAGCTACTTCCTTCTCTGGGACTTTTAACTCTTCCCCTAAGCTTTTGCAATTTCCTATGCATGAGAGGAGTCAGTCCTTTAATAGCTGGATCTGTGACCTATTAGTACAGTCTTAGAATTAACTGAGCACTGAATGCCACCTTCCTCACAGAAGTCACCCCATCTTTACCTGCCTGGTCCCACCGTCTGAGAGATGCACACCAAGTAGTGGTTCTCCAGCATCCCTGCTGCAGAGGATTCCTGTTTGAACATGTGTCTGCACACGTGTGTTCCGAACAGTAGGTGTCCTGGCAGACCCAAGGTGCTTCCTGCGAAGGAGCAGAGGGGGTGCTTGGGCTTTGGAATCAGAGAGACTTAGAGCTCTGTCAGCTTCTACTTGCATGGCCTGCAGCAAGCTACCTAATGGCTTTCAGGTTTATGTTCCTTCTATCTAAAGTGAGAAAAATGCCCCTGGTTGCACAGGGCTAGGGGGAAAACAGGGAGACCTGGCATGCAGCTGACTTGTCCAAGCAGCTGTGCAAATGCTAGTCCCCTGCCCTGCCCTGGGACACATCCTGCCCTCATCTGCATTTGCTCCTCCCCATTTCTTACTTTTTACATCACCTCCTCTTCAGTCACTACCCTCTTGAAATTCTTCACAATTTAGTTAAAGCCCACTCCTTCCGACCTTGTTGGTAGATTTCCTTATCTTTCCAACTGGACTGTGGGCAGAGGCCCTGGCCTATCATGTTGAGAACTGCCTGAGCCTCTCACGTGGGTCTGGCATCTTGCCCCAGCCCAGGGCACTGAAATTCAGCACAGGAGCCTCTGAATGCCACTTTCCTCACAGAAGTCACCTCATCTTTACCTGTGTTCCCTAAAAACCAAAGAGTGTCTCTAAAGCACAGACTGAGAAGGACTTTAGTTTACCAGGCGCTGTCCGTGGTCCTGAACAGAGTTTGTATTCTACGCAGTGGGTTTCCTTTTCCTTATCATGCTGCCCTGCAGTTTGAGCAGCTTGCATTTATGCTTTCCAGCCAGACTCCCCCGCCTGCTTTCCCAGCTCTCCGTGGCTCCTGGGTCCTGGGGAGTGAGGATTGACCTCGGGTCAAATGCATCAGCCTGCTCCATCACTACACTGATGCCAGAGGAAGGAGCAGATGTGTGTCAATGCCTGTGGTACTCAGGACAGCGTATTAAAACATGGATTTCTTTTACTCCCTGTGTTCAGAAGCTGGAAGGCAGATACACAGAATTGATACCCTGTGGTTTCTTTGCTCTTATGTTCCTCTTCAGTGTTTTCATTCCTTCTGAGCACCTTTGGACCAGCATTGTTGTTGTTTATTTTTTCTCTAATGAAAGTAGAAAAATTGTATACTCATTGCTTATTTTTAGCACTGTTGCTATGCTAGACTGTAGTCCAGGCATCTTATTAAAATCAATTCAGGATTTGAATTTTCATTCTCTCTAATACTGTGGCATTATTATTCTTTTTGAAAATGTCGCCGTAGGTAAGTATATTTAAATATTTCCTATCAGTTGTTGGAAAGATATTTCTCATATGCTTAAGAAGTAAGTCAAAAATAGGCACATAGAGACGGGGGGCAAAACCTGTCAAGTTCCCTTGGATTCCCTTTGTGGGTGGATGGAAGGGCGACTGTTTCTTTCAGGCTATGCTTAAGAATAAACTGTGTGTCTTTGGGGGAACCTTGCACTGTGCAAAACTTACTGCACTGAAGAAGATGATCAGCACTTGTCCTTTTAGTCGGCACATGGTTAGAAGACTCCCGGACACTTTGATTGAGTGGCCTGGATTTTCTGCGTGGAGGCAGTGACCTGCATCTCGAGGCTGCTCATGCAGCGGCACATGTATGACGAACAACCACATGCAGCCACTGTTTCTGCAGTGGAGTCGGGGCTGTTGCTTGCTGTTTGTCTATCATTTTGATTCTCGGCAGTAGAATCATGGACAGGAACGGGACTGGGAAGGTGCTGGGTGCATTCTCAAGAGTTTTGAAGAGACAAATGAGGTTAACACCAAGATGGGTATGAAGCAATGGGAATTTCTGGCAAGAACTGCATTTACACCTAAGAGGTTGACGTACACTATGGTCCTTAGATTAGAGCCATTCCTCACTTTAAGTTAGATAAACATGCTAGCACAAAAAGAAGCTGAAGTGATGAAGGGGAGACCATTACATTTGAAGGATGCCTGTTCTGGACCAAGCATTAGACCATTTGCTTTCATAATTGCTCTCTCATTTAATCCTTCAAACAGCCCTGAGAAGCACAAGATGTTATCCCCTCTTCACGGACTGAGAAACCAGGTTCTGGGAGATTAACTTCCTAGTTGCAAGGGGGCTGCGCTAGTGAAACATTAGTCCAAGCTGAGCCTCTCTGACTCACAGCCCGTGAGTTGTTATGAATGAGGCTAAAATCAAGGCATGCCTTTCTCTCCTGTAGAAGAACATCCACCATGCTCCTCATTGTGCTGTGTAACACATGGCACATGATCTGCCCTCTTAAGAAATGGTTAAGGGTACAGGGGTCTTGTTAAATACCAGCACTGTGCTGTCCCGCAGGTCTCTAGGACTGTCATCCTGCGAGACTGAAACCCTATACCCATGACCAGCTATAGAGTAGTAACTAGTAACTAGTAACTTATCAGTAGCCAGAGGCACTGTAAAGGTTAGACTGTTGACAAGCTCCCTTTTACTAATTGTGAGATGTGGATTAGATGGTGAATTATAACCCTCACCCGGTTCCTGTTTCATTGAGGCTGCAGACTCTTCACTTTGCATTCCCCGTTGGCAGTGGCCTCCGTCACACAGGCTGTGTTCTTAGTCACACTTCCTTGGGAAGCCCCTCTGGCAGATCACAGGCAGAGCTCTCCGTCTGAAAGGAAAGCCTCTGGACAGGCAGACTGCCCGTCAGGCCTGGCTCCACTCCAGGGAGCAATCAGGGTCCCGCATGCCAGACAGTCCCCTGGCACGGGGGCCGGCCAGGGAGCCAGAGCACAGGATTCCCTCTGTGCTTTCACTGGGCACCGCTCCCAGCTCCATCAGGGCAGACAAGGAGCTGGGCAGATTGCAGCCTGGTCTCCATGGCACCAGGACCGCAGGTGAGTACAGCGATCCCCTGGCACCGGCATTGTCTTGGATGTATGCACATGACACCTTCCACCAAACCAATCCTGTAGCGAAGCTCATCCTGGCTCAGACCCAAGGCAGGAAACACAGTTGCTCCTTCCCCTCTTCCTGCTTACATCGTTGAACAGTTCTCTCAGGGGCACGATAGGGCTTTTTTCTAATAAGCACACGAATCCTTCAAACCAGACTCATAGCTATAGCGTGTCTTTATGAACACACGCAGGGCTGGGGGACAGCAAGTAGCAGTTCGCTGTTCACACTTCCACAGCGCACTGAAACTCGGCAAGCCTCAGTTTCTTCTTCTTTTCATTGGAATAGTAATGGTCTCGGCCTCACCCACACTTCACAGGGTTGTTGTGAGAATTAAGGGGGAAAGTGAATACACAGGAATTTGGCAAACTGTAAATGTGAGGTACATGTACTGTGTTGTCTGCACACCTGGATGGATCAGTTCAGTGAGGGTTGGGTCTTTATGGCACATGGAAGGTGCTCACAATGCCTTGGAAATTATGGAGAGCAATGTTAGTGGAGAGGGAGAGGGAGAAGGAGAGAGAGAGGGAGTGCGTAGAGACAAACTGAAACAAACAAAAATCTCAAAAGCCCTTTTGAAATTAACAATTCAACACCTAGTGACATCTTAAAGTATTCATCTTACTCATTAAGGAATGGCCAAAGGATTTACCTCTTCATTAATAAATTTAAAAATTTTGATAAACTGAAAGCATATCCAATATTATAAGTCCTATAGGTTCAATTACTTACCTTGTAAACTTTCTTTTGAAAAACATAGTTCAAGTTTATTTCATAATTTTGCCTTTTCCTGTCATATTCTTAAGGTGTCCACGAGTAAGTTCACATAACAGTAGGGCGTGTAATTAATATTTTCTGAGCCCATGCCAAGTACAAGGGAAAATGCTAACCCTTGGTCATGTTGTCTCATTAATCCTCATTGCCACCCTCTAGTGGTAGGTATTATCATTACAGCAGTTTCCAGATAAGTTATGTAACTCAACAAAAATGACAGTCCTCATACAACAGAGTGGAGCCTCAATTTCAGATCACTGGAGCCCGACATGTGATTTTTGTTTAGTTTTTGTTTAAGTGGCCATGCAAGATTCCATTTGCCTCGCCTCGATGGGGGTTTTAAGGAGTGAACTGGGTGTGCTTTCTGCCCATGCACCACGTGAAACAAAGCCTTGGCCAGGCGCTTGGTGTTAGCGAAGCACAATGAGCCATCCTCCTGCCTTCATCCACTTGTTCT
>NW_006284838.1:1085117-1097233 GCF_000327345.1 Myotis davidii | reverse complement strand
ACATGGAAGGTGCTCACAATGCCTTGGAAATTACGGAGAGCAATGTTAGTGGAGAGGAAGAGGAAGATGGAGAGGGAGAGGGAGTGCATGGAGACAAACTGAAACAAACATCTCAAAAGCCCTTTTGAAATTAACAATTCAACACCTAGTGACATCTTAAAGTATTCATCTTACTCATTAAGGAATGGCCAAAGGATTTACCTCTTCATTAATTGTTTTAAAAATTTTGATAAACTGAAAGCATATCCAATATTATAAGTCCTATAGGTTCAATTACTTACCTTGTAAACTTTCTTTTGAAAAACGTAGTTCAAGTTTATTTCATAATTTTGCCTTTTCCTGTCATATTCTTAAGGTGTCCACGAGTAAGTTCACATAACAGTAGGGCGTGTAATTAATATTTTCTGAGCCCATGCCAAGTACAAGGCAAAATGCTAACCCTTGGTCATGTTGTCTCATTAATCCTCATTGCCACCCTCTAGTGGTAGGTATTATCATTACAGCAGTTTCCAGATAAGTTATGTAACTCAACAAAAATGACAGTCCTCATACAACAGAGTGGAGCCTCAATTTCAGATCACTGGAGCCCGACATGTGATTTTTGTTTAGGTGGCCATGCAAGATTCCATTTGCTACGCCTCGATGGGGGTTTTAAGGAGTGAACTGGGTGTGCTTTCTGCCCATGCACCACGTGAAACAAAGCCTTGGCCAGGCGCTTGGTGTTAGCGAAGCACAATGAGCCATCCTCCTGCCTTCATCCACTTGTACCCGTGACCACCACCTGAGCTTTCTGTGGTCTTTCTTGCTTCCTTTCACCTTGACACTGGACATGCATCCCTGTCCTGCCTCTCTCAGCTGGCCCAGTCTGGTTCTGTCACTCTCTTCTGCATGTTTTCACTCCCTGAGCAAGCTGCTCCCCCTCCTTGGCCAGCACTAGCCTGGCTGAGTGAGGAAGACAGAGGCCACAGGCTCTATTGTCAGGTTGTTTCATGAAGCATTCAAACCCCACTGAGCTCAGAAGAGCATGCTGAGCAAATCTATGGAAACGTTGCACAGTTGTCTATTTTTATAAAAACAAAATTCTGATTTTATTTTCTAAGGCTCCCAAGTTCCCTAATCCCCAAAGACATACAGGATGTATTATATAAAGAGGATAATGTGTTCTGCAGCTTGGGACTCTTGGAGAAGTTATCGTTACTTGTATTGAACAATCGAATTCCAGTGCACGCAGCCCATTTGTGAATGAGGATTAGCCCTGCCAGCGCCCAGCACTAGCAGGGAAGGGTGTTGTGAAATGATCCAACTCCCATCAGAAAATAATGACTGTCTTGGCTAAGCAACATTTTTTAAAATTAGATACCAATAATTCCTAGTAATCAGAGAGCTATTAGCCATGAAATTTGATTTCAGTATCAGGGACTATTCACTTGTCAAATGGGAGCTTGATAATTGTGGGTGGAATTTACAAGTCGTAATTGGGGAGAGGATTAAATATTATGGAGATGGGCCTGGGGTACCACTCTGGCTCTGGGGAAATGTGGCTTTTCATAATTTCAATAGCCAGTTAGCCGGGTGGCGAGCAGGATGAAGTCTTTAACTTCTGAGGCATGATTCTTGCTCTTATTCTCTCGAGGACCCAGGTTTAGCAGGGTAGTGAGCCCATCATGAATTCTATTTAGCCTCACTGGTCTTTCCAAGATTTTCATCAGCTGCCTTGAGACCGATGCAGGAATCCTTGCCACAGCATAGCCTTAATTTATGGAGGGAGGTAAGGGAGGTGTTTTTGACACTAGGAGTGAAGTTAGGAAGCTGGGAAACCACCCAGAGTTGATCCTTTCAAGGCTCCCCTCTGAGTTCCCTTGTCTTTTCTCCTGAAAGTTTCTCCTCTGACCTCATCCTCCAGCTCGCCTGTCAAACCTTCCCAATGCTCCCCATCCCTGTTTAGAGAAATGGGAAGCAAATGTCCCCTGAGTAGCTACGCATGCCACCAATTATGTCAAGTAACTCAGACACAATGTTTGGAAGTTGGTGCTTACCAAGTACTGATTAGGTCCCCGGAAATGAAGTACTGCGGTGTGCAAAGGCAGTCAGGGTAAACAGCAGGACTCACACCTCGGTATCTCCTCAAACATTTGTCCCTTACATTAACCCACTATGGACGTAAAATCTGATAAGGTTTTAGGTGAAAATGTTAATCTGCCATAAATACCTCTTACTTCAATGTCTTTGAACACATTTTAAATGGCCTTAAACTTGAAAAGTCATGTTTTCCATGTGCATAACGAAGTCTCCCTGCCATCTTCCAAGAGTTCAAATCTAACATAGGAACTTTCAGTATTTTCAGATATGAACACACATGGATGCATCTTATACATAAATAATATGCACATTTACCACATGTACATGCATAAACATGGATACACACATAAACATGCATGCACACAAACACACATGCAGATGTAGTATGCCTACGTACACAGGTACATAGACACACACACACATGCATACATAGATAGATATAAAATCTTTCATGATTTTTTCCTCCTCATCTGTGGGGACTTAGTTCTGCCTAATTGAAAAATCTCTACTTATATGTATATCTTCAACCTGGTTGGCAAACTGTGTATCCACACATGCATTCTTTAGGACAGCCACCTTTAAGAGCAGAACTGAGTGGATAAGAAGTGCAGTGGCAGCCTCTCTGAGGAACCAGAGAGAAAACTCAGCAGAGGCACGTGGGGTGCTGAAATCATTTCCCTGCTGCCACACCCCAGGAGCGTCAGCTGGGCACTCCACCCAGGCCTGTCTGACTCCCCAGTCCACACTCTGCTCACTACATTAACGCTGTGGTCAGAAAGAGAAAATGCCACATTTCTCTCCTTACCCTGTCAGATCTCAGCATTTTTAGATATATTTGGATAAAAGCCGAGGCTCATGCATATCGACTGTTCTTCTAAAAGCCATTCCAGTAGAAAATTAGGGAAGCACGGCCTTCAGACATGCCCAATAATGTACAAATGTGCTTGAAAACTCAGTGTTACGGTGCATCATTCACAGTCAACAGGTAAAAAGCCCAGAGCTAATAGGGGAAACATGGCATGTCGGCTGACATTAGGAGGGACCAAATGGCCACATGACTTTGCCATGACTGCAGCTGACTTGCCAAAGTGGGCTGTGAGTGACCCACCGCTCTACCGCTTAGTTAGAAGATGCTTCTGCCAGATTCCTTACAAAGGTCCCCATTCCACAGGTCTTTGATGTTTTAAGAAATTGGGTTCCCTTGTTTCCTTTATTGTAAGACGTCACTGTGGCTTATTGGTCCCTTGGAATTCTTTCTCCCAAGCAGGAAATTGGGCTGTGTGGGTTCACAGGGCTTCCTTAAAGATCTGTGTAAACCTCATTAACTTCACCCTTTTATAGGTACTGTGTGCTGAAGTGCAGGGTGGGCACGCTTTCTCCCAGGGGGAAAGGGCCAGTGTTATACTTTCTTCCAATGCCAATGCCTTTCTCTCAGCTTTACCTGTCAATCTGCTTCATTTCCCTGGATCTAGCTCCGAACATAATGGTGTGCGCACTGGTTAAAGCCCCTTCTGGGAACTATTTGTAAGTAAGAGTGAATGCTTTCTCTCCTTTGTAGGTTACTCCAAAACACATTCTTTCCTTCGTGAGCAGAGGTTATTTTTGCTTTGGTGGGGAACAACATTCCTGAAAATATCTGTGGGTAGCTGATAAGTCTCAAAGTGGCCCTTGGACGACAGCTGAGCATATGACAAAGTCTGGGTGTGTTGGTCTTGTTGTGTTTTTCCATGTAACAGAATGACTGGCTTCTGCCAGATTCAGGAGCAGGCATTTCATTAGATGACATATTGATCTTCCCAACATTGAAAGTTGGAGGTGAGTGAGTCCAATCTTTTTATTTTACAGTTAAAAAAGCTGAGGTGTAGAGAAGTGAATTGACTTGATCAAACCACACAATATCATAACTGGGCCTTGAACCCATGTACTTTGAGCCCAGGGGGAGTTTACTTTGAGATTCTGTGTTAATGTGGTCTACCAGCACAAGTGGAAGGTAGGATTTCAGAAAGATTTTGCCCAACTGAAATAAACACAAAGATAATTTGGGGAAATATGCTAAATTTGAATACGATAAAATTAGAAATAGATACTTTTTAAAAATCCAAGTATGTTTACTTTATTGAACCTTTACACTTGGATGTGATATTTGTTGCTCTTGCGTTCTTTTCCACTGGTGGCTCTTAAAGTAGGCTTGGGAAGTAGTTTTAATTTTTCTAGCTTTAATCTTCACAAATATCCTTGCAGAAACTAGATTTTCAACTATAGTTGCAGAGGTCAGAGGATTAAATGAAAAATGTCTAAAACGTCTTGAGAAAATTAAATATTTTAAATGTTGTATTCAGGGATGCTGATCAATTTCTCATCTGAACTGTAAAAACAAATTGCAAATACTTTGGTGTTCATCATATGGTATTTTCCCCACTGTTTCCTACTCTAACTCTTACATTTAATGGACTTATGTGGGAGACAGAGTGTGTGCACTTATAAACAAAGGCTACATTTTCAATGATCGATGGAAGCTTGGGCTTTCCTCACAGGAAAGTCCATTGTGGTTGGAATTCATTAGCATCAGTAATGTGTGGGAGATTTAACCTTCTATTTTCTAATACAAATGTCCACAATTTTTCAACAGCTATTTTATTAGGCCATTTGAGCTTTACGTGCTGGACATTTCTTGTGATATTTTTGTCGTCAAGTTTTTATTTGTTTTTAATATCAAGAGAAAATAAACGTTAGGTCAAAATATCTTGAATAAAATGAAGGACTGAAATAATTTTGAATAACAATTATATAGTTGAATGCAAACTGATACGTAATAGTAATGTTTGTAAAAAAAATTTTTTAGAGATTTTTTTTCCCCTAAAAGGACCTGAAATTCTAGTATTATTTGAATTCGGCTACAGTGATGGTTAGATATGTGGAAGTTTCCTGCTTTCTCATTTAAAATGTATGAGAATCTGTGTCACCGTCGTTGGTCCTTGGGAAATAAATGATGTCATTAAAACAACATTAGGACTTTGAGCTTGTCAAACCCAGAATTATGAACTTTAAGTGAGGACAGTGGCTTGCCAGAAAATGTTAATGACTCTTTTAGTGCTTAATTCAGGTGTTGTGTGATACCTCTGCTCTAAATATCCACATTGTATTGATAATACCTCAGGGAGAAGAACACAAGTAAAACAAACAAGCTCAGGTTTCTGAGAGGGTAGTTTATTTATTTTTAAGTGTGTCTTCTTCCTTGCCTCAATCAAATATTACCCAGTTCAGAATAATAAATGTAAGAAAAAAAAATTAAAAGCTACTTAAGTTGTCTCTTTATTCTTGTGGTTTTATCATTTCATAAGGTCCTTATTAGTGATAAATATTTTCTGTGTTTAAAACTATTCTAGGCTCTCAGAGTAAAATATAGAATTCTTTTAATCACATTAACTCATTCCTTAAATCCTTACTTTTAATTAATTTTCCCTTTGGGTAGAGTGTATCTTTATATAATTTGTGTACATTTAAGAATGTCCTATAACCTTCACACATGAAATAAATATAGCTGGTGTGTATTCAGGTAGTTGTTCTGTTTTGCTTCGATATTTTGACTGTCTAAGATTTGAAATGTAATTATAAATTAAAAATTAGGGTAAGAACTTGTTTTTTCATTGATTTTGCCCACAGTGTAGGAGCTGCTGTCCACGATCTGCTCGGGTCTTTTCCCAGGTTCGTGTGCTTCTTCAAGTGAGGCTGTGGTTACTGCCGCTGTTAGGGGATTTCTGCTTTATTCCGTAGCCAAGTCTATAAGCCTTAGGTTTTGATTTCTGTTATCTGCCTTCAACACCAATCATAGAGGAACCTTTATTATTTTCATTCTATGCTTTTTTTGATGGCTCGAGTGTGTTCTCCACATCAGTTAGATTCTGTACTAGATAATTTCTGTTGCTTAATTTTTCCAATGAGTCTCATTTTTTTTTCTCTGCAGTTGCCATTATAGTTTTCTCAAATAGCTCCTTATTGCATCCATTTTTTATGACAAGGGGGCTGCCAAAAAGCTTCCCAAAATTTCCTTTTAGTCACTATTGAAAATTATTTCCAAACTCCACTATTCCACAGAGCCTTTATACTGTTTCTTCTTTTCCTCTTTCCCCCGAGTTACTAGATTTTATGGGAGATTTTATGAGTATTCCAGCCGCAGTGAGAAAAGCCCAATTCCAGGCCATGTGTTTCCCAAGATCTAGGATCTGTGGAGAGTCCATGACCCCTCTCTGCATCCGTTCGGATGCTGGTTTCATTTCCATCTCAGAGCAGTAGCTGAGTAGTAGATAGATCTAATTAGCCCACAGACCCGTTCAAAGCACCAAGATGACATTTATCTAGTGTGACCCTGCTGGTTTCAGACAAAGTTTCCTCCTTTGACCATCTGGCTACCTGATATTCTGATTTCATAAAATTCATAAAATTAACATTTCAATAACCATCGCCCTAGGAATCTGTACTTCCCCCCTACTGCACCCGTAGTGCTCTGTTTGCAGAAATGATATCTTGTAGAATGGAATATTTTCTTATTTTTCTATGATCTCTCCCTCCCGCATGCTCATCAGCAGCATACAGTGTTTCTCTCCAGTTGTTTTCTCAGGGATTCCGGCTCTGAGCAGATACGCCAGGATGGCCACCAGAGCCACGTCCAAGGGAGAACACTGCCCTCACTGCACTCGAAGTTCAGGCTCTAGAACATTCACACCTGTTCATAGACACAATATTGCCACCTGAGAGAGGCTTTCCATATTCACTCAGCATCACAATCTCATCCTGCACTTTAAATGTTATTCATATACTGCTCTCTGAAGTTACCCTGTTAATCATTTTATTATAAACAACAACACTAAATATATCTTCAACAAATATTGCTGGCTGGCTGGCTGGCTGGCTGGTTGCTAAGGTTCTCATTGGTACTGTCATTGGTGGGGTGCCCTGTGTGTCCCTACCTGTTATCCTTGGAAGTGGAGCTCTTGGGGTGCCACGGGGAAAACAATTTCCTGAGGCCCCTATGGAGGAGGAAGTATCATGGGAAGCTTTATTGATGATGTAAGATTAAGGGAGTCCCCCTCCAAGGTCCCATCTCCCTCCATCTCACCATGGAAAACGTCAGCTTTGTCTTCAGCAAGGCTCAGGCCAGAGTCACTCTCCAGAGCCTCCGCTCCATAATAAAGCCCAGTTCGGTCCAGCATCTGGCCAGCTTAGCTGTGCTCACAACTGCTGTCCATTGGGTGTGGGGTCCCCATGGCCAACGACTATGCAGCTGCTAAGGCCACATGGCAGGCTAGAGCATGGACAAGTGCAGGTCACAGAGCAAATGAGAAGCAGGAGAGCAAGAGCAAGAGCGAGAGCGAGAGCGAGAGAGAGAGAGAGAGAGAGAGAGAGAGAGAAGAGAGAATTTTTTGTCTGGGGATTTTAACTTTCTAATTCCTCACGGGCTTGCGTTGCTCCACTCCCAGCCAATATTTTCCCCAGGTTAGGCTGGCAGGTAAGTGCCTTTCCTCTGTCACCCTGACTTCACATGTGCCCATCTTCCCCTTGTTGGAATCCTCCCTGCAGTGATCTTCAGGGAATGAACCAGTGGTTCCCAGGGGAGTGTGAAGTTGCAGCTTCCTGGTGAAGCTGCCCAGATGACCATGCTTATAATGTGTGGCTTTCCCTTTGCTCTTTCTATTACTCATATTAGTAGCTAGCTAAGATGATGAGACTGGTGCTATTGGCCTGCAGGGTGCAGGGTGTTGGGAGTGTGTGTAGAACTTCCTACTTGCTCTTGGTGACTGTCGCAGGCTGCCAACTAGCTACCATTTTAAACACCAAGACTGATCATCTCTCATTGCCGCCTCTCCTCCCTCCTTCCTGACTCCTCTCTGACTGTTGATGCCCTTCTTCCTGTCACTCTGCTTGCCCTCCTTCCACTCCTGCCTTTTTGTCCTGGTCATCGCCTGCCCACCCTGCTGTCTCCATCCTGCTCTGCCAAATACGAAACATGGTTCTTTAACTTTGGAGGAAATTTGTTTTTTCTTCTATGGTTTTAAACAGTGGGGCGATGGTAGGCTGTGGTCACTTTCGGGGGCATTTAGTAGAAGTAAAGTGGATAAAGCCATATATCCAGAATTCTTCACATTGATATTTATCTATTGCCATTCATCCTTAGCTATTTTAATACAGATACAGGTTTTACTACCAGAAAACTATAGATAGTAATTGATTTTTAGCTTTCCATTTCAGAAGCTACAGATAAAAGGATATTAAATTTTAAGAGGTCACTCAATCAGAAAAGGCATTATTCAATTAGAGTGGAGAAAAGAGCAGTGGGACGGGACCCGGGGAGTCTGAGGACTAGCTCTGAGTCCACCACTACATTGTTTGAGGCAAATCACTCCCCTGCTTGGGGTCCCCATGGACTTTCACTTTAAAATGACCAAGTTTTCCATCACCCTCATGAACCAATAATCTCCAATTCTACGAGGCTGGCACTCCACATGCATTAGTGCTCCTACCTGACCCTCAGATATCCCAAAGCGCCCAACACCGGCCCGGCATCCCTGCGGGTGCTCACTCCGTAGTCTCAGAACTGGCTAGTGACACTTTTCAGATCATGGGTATTATTTCTAACTTAATGTTAGTAAACATGGATTCAATATTTTCATTACAAAGGATGGTTTTCACCACAAATTGATACAATACCTTTTAATTATGTTTTGCATGAAGAATGAAAAAAAAATGAGCAAACCAATTTTGAAGCAACTACAAAAATAGTGTTTGTATCAACTGATCTGTTTGGTTTTCTTTCTGCTTGTTTTTAATAAAGGGTCATCATTATTAAGTCTAAATGATCTTCTCCACAGTTACATGAATATGTTTACCCAACTGTCTGAGGTTCCCCTACTTGGGAATGAAGGTTAAAGTGAGGTCAACTTCTTCACCAGACCAAGGTGATGCCCACCCTCCCCTGCTGATCTGTACTGTAACCTGCCGCAAACATTCTCCCCACAGGTTGGACTCCTTGTCCTTCCATTAATAGGTTCTTTGCCACTTTACACCAGTATTTATACTTTTTTCATCTTTACTGACATGCAATTGACAGATAAAATTGTAAGATATTGAATGTGATGATTTGATATAAGTATACATTGTGAATGCATTTCTCTCATCTAGTTAATGAACATACCCATCACCTCAAGTTTACACATCTTTTTCCTATTTGGTGAGAGCATTTCAGTTCTCCTTTCATAGCAAATTTCAGCTCTGCAGTGTATAAATTAGACTATCCAACCGCCTCCTATTGTAACTGAAAGTTAGTTCTCTTTTACCAACCTCTTCCTGTTTCCATAATGTTTATACTTCAATACCCACCTGGAATCCTTTTTAAATTTCTTCTCAGGATTCTTTTCATTCGTTGGAGCCCTTAACCTATATTTTAAAAACTTTGTTATCACTCCATAAAATGATTCAGACTTTCCACAACTCAAACCAAACTTCCTGCCTTTATTGGTCCTTAGATCTGGCTCTGAACTGCACTTAGAAAGTAGGTATGTATATATCTATTCACCCTTAATGGATTAGAATCTATCTTTTAAAATAACTGTGTGTTTTTTCACAGAAAGAATGAGAGTGAGATACAGAGATATCCCATATACCTCCATCCCCACACATGCATAGCCTCCCTCATTATCAACACCCCCGGCCAGAGTGGTACACTGTTGCAGTTGATGAACCTGCTTTGATATGTTATTATCAATCAAAGTTCATAGTTGCCATTAGGGTTCACTCTTGGTGTTGTACATTCTATGGGTTTGGACAAATGTATAATGGCATGTGTTCATCATTATAGCATCATACAGAGTAGTTTCACTGTCCTAAACATCTTGACTTCTTTGCCTACTTATTCCTCCCCTACACCCTGGCAATGACTGATTATTTTATGGCCTCTGTAGTTTTGCATTTTCCGGAATGTTGTATAATTGGAATCATACAGTAAGCAGTCTATCCAGACTGGCTTCTTCCACTTAGTAATATAAATTTAACTTCCCTCCTTATCTTTCCATGGCTTGATAGCCCATTTCTCTTTTAAAAATATATATTGTTGAAAGTATTACATATGTTCCCCTTTTTCCCCATCGATCCCTTCTAGCCCACCCCATTCCTCACCACAGGCCTTCACCATCTCATTGTCTGTGTCCATGGGTTATTCATAAATGCATACAAGTTCTTTGTTTGATCTCTTCCCACTTACACACCCATCTCTGCCTTCTCTCTGATATTCCACAGTGTATTCCATGCTTCTATGTCTCTGGTTCTATCTTGTTAATCGGTTTATTTTGTTCATTAGATTCCACATATGAGTGAGATCATGTGATACTTGTCTTTCCCCAATGGGCTTATTGTACTTAGCATAACACTCTCCAGGTTCCTCCATGCTATCTCAAAGAGTAAGAGATCCTTCCTTTTTACTGCTGCAGAGTATTCCATGGTGTAAATGTACCACAGCTTATTTATTTATTTTTTAAAATATATTTTTATAGATTTCAGAGAGGAAAGGAGAAGGGAGCGGGGAGGGAGAGAGAGAGAGGGGATCAAGCCCATAGCCTGGGTATGTGCCCTGATCACAATCACACCATGACCTCCTGGTTCATAGGTCATTGCTCAATCACTGAGCCATGCCTGCTGGGCAGTGCCACAGCTTTTTATCTACTCATCTACTGATGGGCACTTGGGCTGTTTCCATAATGGCTACCATCAACAACTCAACAAGCAACAAGTGCTGGCAAAGATGTGGAGAAAAGGGAACCCTAGTACATTGCTGGTGGGAGTGCAGACTGGTGCAGCCATTATGGAAAACAGAGTTTCTTCAACAATTTAAATAGGGAACTGCCATTTGACCCAGTGATCCCACTTCCAGGAATCTATCTTAAGAATCCTGGAACACCAGAAAGAATGTATGCACCTCTGTGTTCATAGCAGCACAATTTACAACAGCTAAGACCTGGCAGCACATTTCTTTTTAGCACTGAATCAATTCTATTGTCTGAATGTACCACTGTTTATGTATCCATTCACCTACTAAAGGACATCTTGGTTGCTTCCAAGTTTTGGCTCTCCATAAAAACTACTGTAAACATCTGTATGCAGGTTTTTGGGTAGACATAAGTTTTCAACTCCTTTAAGTAAATATCAAAGACTATTGCTATCGCTGGATAATATGCTAAGAGTGTGTTTAATTTTGTTAAAAATGCCATCCCTAGGCCTGGCCAGCAGTCAGGGTCGATCTGGTTTCCCCCCTCTCTGCCTCTTCCCCTCCTCCTTTCCTCGCCACCCACATCCGCTGCCATCCACCCCCAGTTCCCCGTCCCAGCCTGGGGTGGAGTGGTCTAGCCGACAATCAGGGCCTGCCAGCCAGGGGGAGGGACTGCGGGAGGTTGGCCAGCTGCAGGAGGTTGGCTGTGGGAGCGCACTGACCACCAGGGGGCAGCTCCTGCATTGAGTGTCTGCCCCTTCGTGGTCAGTGCATGTCATAGCTACCTACTGGTCCTCCAGTTTTCTGGTCATTTCGTCATAATGGTCGCTTAGGCTTTTATTAATTCAAACTGGATCACAGACATCAGTGGTAGAGACATTGAGGTCTGTGATCCAGTTTGAATTAAGTTTTGTGAAGGGTATATGGTATGTATGAAAATTCATGTTTTTCAGTTTTTGCATGTGGATGTCCAGGTGTTTCAGCACCATTTATATTCTCCACTGTGCTGTCTGTGCTCCTCTGTCATAGGTCAGTTGACTACATTTATATGGGTCTATTTCTGGACTCTCTATTTTGCTCATTGATCTAGTTTTCTATGCTTTCATCAATGCAACACCATCTTTTCTTAAAATTGATTTTATTTATTTATTTATTATTTATTTTATGTATGTATGTATGTATGTTAATCCTCACCCGAGGATATGTTTCCATTGCTCCTTTTAGGGAGGGAGGGGGGGAGTTTAAGGAGAGGAGTGGGGGAGAGAGGGAGAGAGAATATGAT
>NW_006284838.1:1083212-1083582 GCF_000327345.1 Myotis davidii | reverse complement strand
TTCCCTCCCAGCCTGTGGCCTGTCTTCATTCTTTTGAAAGTAACTTTCACAAAAAGGACTTTTTTATTTTAATGAAGTCCAGCTTATCAGTTATTTCTTTCATGAATCAGGCCTTTGGTGTCCAACTAGGATGCCATTGCCAGGCCTACAGTCATTTATATTTTCTCTTATGTTATCTCATACTAGAGGCTCAGTGCATGAAATCATGCACGAGTGGGGTCACTCAGCCTGGCTGGCGATTGGAGTGGTCTAGCCGACAATCAGGGCCTGCCAGCCAGGGGGAGGGACTGCGGGAGGTTGGCCAGCTGCAGGAGGTTGGCTGTGGGAGCGCACTGACCACCAGGGGGCAGCTCCTGCATTGAGTGTCTGC